>NC_134094.1:76353503-76671837 GCF_000715075.1 Nicotiana tabacum
GAGCGATAAGGGCGGCAATAGGAACGATAAGGGTGGCTATTGTCAGGGACGATATGTGATGATGTGGGGTTGTGGTGTTGATAATTTTCATGTGATATTGTGATTTGCTTGTATTTATTTTTATACCTTGTGCAATTTATCTTGTTGTTGGTAAATTGATAATAATCTGATTTATGTTGAAATTGGGAGCCTATGGCTATTGCCAAGCGGTTTATAAAATGAAATGTGGGCACGAGATGCCATGAATTATAATATGAAATGGGGATATTGGCGCGTGAATTGTCTATGCAGTTGTGATATGAAATGTGGGCACGAGGTGCTATGATGAAATGATAATAATATTTGGCACGTAAATTATCCATGCAGTTGTGATATAAAATGAGCGCACGAGGTGCCGGGAAAATATGATGATTTAATTATGGGCAGGAGGTACCATGAAAATATGAAAATGGGCTGAGACCCGTATTTTTATAATTTTGAAATGAGGTGTCACATGGTGACTCTTTAATCAAAAGAATTATATTTGAATGATATTTATTCAACAAAGAAAAGGAGTTTTATTCGTAAGAATTATATGTGAAGGATATTTATTTGAAAAGCTTGAATTAATTGGGCGTACATGTATTTATTAATTGTTGAGTGATATATATGGTATTCTTGTTGTCTTGCTGCGCATACCACTATTTGTTTTATCCTGCCCTTATTGCTATCTGTTTTCCTAGTATTTTGTATATTATATTGCGCAGGTTAATAAACTAGTGAGTGTCTTGACTGTACCTCGTCTCTACTCCATTGAGGTTAGTCTTGATACTTACTGGGTACCGACCGTGGTGTACTCATACTACACTTCTGCACATTTTTGTGCAAAGCCAGATATTGGAGATATCGGACTTGAGCAGAGTTATAGCGGGATCGTAAATATTTAAGGTAGATATGTTTGGTCGTCGCAGTCCCTTGGGGTCTTTTCATTTCATTGTACTGTTAATTTGTAATCAAACAGTATTGCATATTCGGTCCTCGTGATCATTCCATGTATTCAGTTAGAGTTTGTGACTCAGTACTACCAGTCTTGGGAGCTTATATATTGTAATTATTTCTGCTATTAGTTTCAAAAAAAATGGCTTCAAAAGATAATTGAAATCGGCTTACCTAGTCTTAGAGACTAGGTGTTATCACGACGCCTGTGGTGGGATTTTTGGTCGTGACAAGTTGGTATCAGATCTCTAGGTTCACAGGTTCTACGAATCATGAACGAGTCTAGTAGAGTCTTGCAGATCGGTACGGAGACGTCTGTACTTATCTTCGAGAGGCTACAGAACTGTTAGGAAATTTCTATTTCTTTCATTCCTATCGTGCGAAATTTGTTGAATTTGGAATTTGAACCTTTGTATCTCCATTCTCTCACAGATGGCGAGGACACATGCTACTAGGTTAGCTGAGCAGGCATCCGCACATACTGCTAGGGCTGCAAGAGGCCGGGGCCGAGGTAGAGGCCAAGGTAGAGGTCGAGGAAGGGCACGTGCTGCGACTAGAGCACCTGTCAGAACAACATTTGAGGAGCCACTAGTAGCTTCAGTTGGGGGACAGGTACCAGAAGTACCTGTTGTTACCCCCGAACTTCAGGAGACCTTAGCACAGTTCATGAGTATGTTTGGTACATTAACTCAGGCGGGATTGATCTCTGTTGCACTAAATATTTCGCAGATTGGGGGAGTAGCTCAGACTCCTACCATAACTCCAGAGCAGTAGGTTCACGTTGGTCAGGTTCCGGGTTTAGTACCAGTATAACCTGTTATTCTGTTTCGGGCTAAGGTCAGGCCAGAGGCATCAGAAGAAGAACAAAAGAGACTTGAAAGGTTTAAGAGGTATAGTCCACCTACTTTCAGTGGCACAGCTACAGAGGATGCCCAAGGATTTCTAGAAAATTGTCACCGTATTCTCTGCACCATGGGTATTGTGGAAGTGAGCAGAGTTGCCTTTACTACATTTCAACTGTGAGGCGCAGCGTATCGATGGTGGCAAATCTATGAAGAGGGTATACCAGCCGATGCCACACCACCAACTTGAGCCCAATTTTCTAAAATATTCTTGAAAGAGTTTGTTCCCCAGACTCTCAAAGATGCATGGCGCGCAGAGTTTGAACGGTCCCGTCAGGGCACTATGACAGTGTCAGAATATGCTATCAGGTTCAGTGAGTTAGCCCGTCATGCACTATCTTGGTTCCTACAATCAGAGAGCGGGTCCGCAAATTCATTGCGGGGATCGAATATGATATTAAAATATGCATGGCTCGAGAATTGCAAACTGATACTCCATTCCAACAAGTAGTGGAGATTGCAAGAAAGATTGAGGGTGTTTTAAGCGAGGAAAGGGATTCTAAGGAGGCCAAAAGGTCTCGAAAATATTGAGGGTTCAGTGAATTTTACTCTTCAGCTAGAACCCATTATAGCGGAAGCTTGAGCAGTCGGTCAGCTCCGTCCGCACATCAGATTACTCGGAGTGCTCCAGTTTACAGTGCACCACCGACACGAGATTCTTACAGTGGTTATTCCAGTTATCCAGCACAGACTCAGTACGAGCAGCCACGACCTCAGAGGGGTTGCTATGAGTGTGGTGATACTAGGCATATCATGAGAGATTGTCCCAGACTTGGGATGGGTGGATTTCATCAGAATACTCCAGCTATAAGCTTTATTCCAGTTGATACTCCACGTGCACAGTCAGCTAGAGGTGGACGACAGGCGGGTAGTGGGCGCCTAAAAGGTAGAGGCTCGACCCATTGATTTAGTCACTATGATTTGGCTGAGGCCAATATACCAAATGGTGTCGTTACATGTACGATCCTGATTTTTATTATAAAAGGATATTTTCCTTAATTTGATTCGGTTCTGAATATTTAGGTGAGTCCTCCTATTATGCTTCACTTATGGGTGAGCTTCATAAATTTGTGATCCACTTATATATTTATCCCTGTTGGGAGGTTTGAAGGTGTGAGCCCGTGTTTGTCATTTATTTTTGTACACCATTGAGGGCTATAAGTCCAAAAGTAATTTTTATTATTCCTTACAGTGGGTTTAATGTGTTTCAGAATAATTGATCCCAATTTTTATGAATTATATGCCCTACCGGTATGAGGGTTCATTATGTGTTGTGAAAACTGTTTATGAAATATATTGAAAAGAAGAAAGAAAAGAAATTGAAATTTTAGATGGCACAATGTACAAAATACTTGTGATTCGGAGTTGAGGACGAGATCCTCGTATTTTATATATGATGTAAAATATTTAACCGGGCTACAAGTCGCGGTGGAAGTTATATAAGGATGAGGTCCTTGTGGTGAAATATTTATGAGTCTTAAATTCTCCCTGTGTGAAGTTTAAATTGTACTATAGTACTAATAGGGAGTCATGCCTGATAGGCTTAAGTGATAATTCTTTTATGTGTTTCTGTGCCATAATTGTGCTGTAATTATTAAATTTTAACCTATGAGATGAGTTCCCGGGTGGCGTTAAATGTGACTCATTAATCCGAGTAAGTAATCATGAGGTCTTCATGCCTCACATTCTGTTGTCAGTGTTGTGAAAATTCAAAATGAGGTGGTGGTTAATATGAGATTAATTGATGATGCTGGAATTAATTATGAACAGTTTTTAAGACCAGAGATGTGGTGATGAGCATACATATGATGTGCTTCATGTCCTGATATCATTATGATAATACAATGCTTGTGATGTCGAGATTGGTGTTATTGATATATACCTTGTGGTATTTTTTTGAGTTGTGGATGTGTTGTTAGGAGTTTTTTTTGGTGTTACTCTAGTAGGTGGATAGGCCCAATTACAGGGGAGACTCTACCGAAATTTCTGAAAAATTTGGGAGTTAGTAAAATTTGGAGGATTGGGATTTGCAAAGGAAGAGATAAATATGTTATATATTTGAGGGCGAATAATCCTAAGCGGGGAAGAATGTAGCACCCCAGAGAAAGTTTTGAAGTACTTCAACACCATCAAGAAAATTGATGTGTGCGTAGGCACGGGTTGCTATAACCAGTTGAGACTAATACCGTGCGTTGTTGTGAAAATCAGACCTTTTGAAATGTTTGGAGTGTAAGAAATTGATCTTAAAGTATGGATAAAAGAAATAAACTCAAATGAGATGATATTGTCAGGCTTATCTCAAATGCAGTAGCGTGGAATCAACCGTTAAGTATATGTGTAAAAGTAAAATCATCAATTTGGTAACCTCAGAATAATTCTTAGAACGTTCGAGGATGAATGTTTGTTTAAGAGGTGAAGAATGTAACGACCCGACTTGTCGTTTTAAGAATTAGCGCTCGGTCCAGTGGATTAAGGGCTCGAGCAGCTTCGTAATATGTATTATGACCCGCTTCGAAATTCCAACCGCGGCCACGCCCTAGGTCCCGCGGTCGCGAAAAAAATGGTGCGGCCGCGAAATTCTTGAGGGATGCCGACAGGTAAGAAAATGACTAAGGGTCATCAAGTTACAGAGGAAGGGCCTAGTAGTAGACCACCAGTAGATGAGAGTCAGACTGAGACACAGCATGGATCAACATCCTAGGTTTTCTCGACTACCCTAGTTCCGGAGGAGCCCCGAGGATTTCCAGTAACCTCAGCATCCCCATCAAGTGCAGCGGAGCAGAAATTGTGGGAGGCAAAACAACTATTGACCTAGATAGTAGCAGCACATGTACAATGGCAGGTGGGAGCATCTTTGGGTGTTGAACCTTTAGTTAGATCAACTAGTTCGAGGGTACGAGAGTTCCTTAGTCTAAACCCCCTAGATTTCACAGGATCAAATCCACACGAGGACCCATAGAATTTCATAATTGAGCTCTAAGGACCTTTAGAGTTATGCATGTTAGAGAGACTGAGGCGGTAGAGTTATCTGCATATAAGGTAAGGGATGTTGGAAGGCGCACTCAGGAGTGTGTCGTCTGGGTACCAATGTATGTTATTGGTGCGGGATTCCTGGCTACAGAATACGAGATTGTTATTATCGGATAAGGAGGAGTGCTATGATATCATCATCATGAGTAGCATTTCCTCAGAGGATCAAATGAGATTAGAGTTACCGCGATGAGGATGTAGGTATGTTATTATTTATTTTACTAAGTAATGTACGATAGCAAATTACAGATTGTTATATATATAGTTTACAAACGAGATCTCGGGTTAGCGAATAAGAATTTTACGGGAGTAGCGTTAACTTAAGGTGAATCATTAGTAGTTAAGCATGAGATTACGGGTGATTGGCCAAATTAAGTGTAGATTAGTGTGCCGGAAACGACTATGTAGAACAATTCATCTCGTGAATATGCACTAGGACCTTAGCTTGAGGAAATAGAAAGTACATAACGCCCATATGTTACGAGTGAGTTAAGTAAGGAAGGTAAATTGGAAGTCTTTCCGTCCCTGTATGAAACTTAAGAGTTGGATCATCCTATTAGACTCACGTGGGGAGCATAAGATGAATTATGACCAGAAGACTTAGTATTTCTGCCGTCAGCTCCTAGAACCTCATAAGGAGGTCTATGATGTAAGAAAGTTAGATGGAGAACCGATAACTATAAGTCTAAAGCGGACAATACGTTACATGGGCTTGGATCGTGATAGTTATTGTACCGAAATATATACAAAGTTATACGATACACATATTATCGATTAAAACATAAATATTAATGCTGCCTCGTAGGGTCTGCAGCGTTTTCAGAACATCCCCTGTATCAAAGAGGAAAAGTTGTATTCTTTTGTCGACTGCTGTTTGCTTGCTCGGTCCGGACGGCACAATTCCGTTGATGGAAGAATTCTGTCTGTCCCATCGAGTAGAAGCTGCAAAATAAAAGATCAACTATCAACTGCACCCTAAATTTGTTACTTCTAAACACAATAAACGACACAATTATCAATATATTATCCAATGGTTCCTTGCCCTACATAAGTATTAAACTACATCAAAAGGTAAGAGATGATTAGCAGCTGAGCTCGTCAATGTGAATTTAGCTATCAGAATCAGGTAATAATGGATACAAGCCATCAAAAGAAACTGATAATATAATATAGATCCAAATTAGGGAAGCAAGCAAATGTGATCCCATCTATATTAAGTGGAATTAATAACCTGAAATATCATTTTAAACTACATTGATATTATAAAAAAAATTAGTCGACTTAAGGCAAAAAAACGACTTTACCGAAAGTTGGCTCTGCCAAATCATTTTATATAGTTAAGACGGAAGGCCTCAAGTCCCACTCAAAGTCAATAATATTGTGAAAGCATTATTATATTCTATATACTTGTCTTTAGTTAAACCATCTCATAAACATCTCAATATTCGATTTGTGCTTATTAAAATAAATGAAACCATGGTCCATGTACAGATTGTTCTATTGAAAATTACAAATCCAATGAACTCAAGGGTGTATCATTATTCAGAAATCATGACTATGTACTTGAATGAGAACCGTGTCTAAATCTCATTCAGACAGCAATATCTCCGTACAAACTATTCTTTTATTCTTCTGTCTATGTATACTTGCTAGCCACCTTTGCCTTTGCAATTCAATACTCCATTTAAATCTTCCGGATTTATGTAGTGGTTTTTGATTAGGCACTAAATTAAAAAAAAAATTGAAACTTGTGATCTAAAATAAGTTATAGACAAGACCGGCTGATGGGTGAAGCAACTAAAGCAATTGTTTTAGGCCTCACCCTTTTGGAGCCCCCAAATTTTACCCACAATTAAGTACTTAGTTAAATTGGTATTAAGTATTTTACGTAGAAAATCAATTTATATTGTGATTGATTTACTGTTTCACCAAAAACCTGGTAATGTGAATCTTTCCCTAAATCCTTTATGTGTGAATAAATTGGGGAATAAGTTTGACATGTAAATTACTGTTTTCTCTCTTTACGTTTCCTCAAATAGAAAACTTTAAAGTTTAAAAAATTATTTACAACTTTACATATTAAAATGTTAAAAATAGAATTTATATAAAATAAATATTAGTCTTTTCAAAATTTAAAGTCTCTCGTTAAAATTTTATTTTAGGCCACCAAACTTATTGAGTCGCCCCTTATCATAGACATTTGTATGGTTAAAATCATCTCATAACGAATAAAATGGAAAAATTAAAATTAAAATAATTAACTAAGAAAGTACGACGACAGTACAAATGAAAGTACGACACACAAATTGAGACAAAAATAGTAGTGAATAATACTGATAGTATAAAGAATTTATAGTATTAATGCATTATAACATGTTATTACTGACTTTTTATGTTGCCAAATTAAGATTACTACAGATAACTATCTATTGTATGTAATCTTGATGTGATGGTAGTGCATTGTTCCTGCACAGAAATTTAACTCTTAGATGATTGACATAGATGGTTTCTTCGTAAGAGAGCATATTCTAGTTAATTCGTTGGAGATTAAATTAGTCAACAAACTCTATTGACAATATCACGAATATTATTGAAGTTGTCAAGAAAAAATAATGACAATTTAAATATGCAATGATGAGTACTTTATATAATAATCATTTCAGTTGGCACTTGTAACTAATTAATAATATGTGTTTGCTAACAAATTGCAGTTAGAATATTGACAAGTTGAATCCCATAGAGATTTGATGCACGGGATAAGGTAAAGAAAATTAAAGCAAAGTCGAACACCGTGGCCTTTAATAGAATCAAAAAGCTCCAAATAATCAAAAGGTAAATAAAATAAACAAAGAAGAAGAAAAGGACTTGCCTCCCATAAATGTAACTAGCCAGCTGAAAGGCAACTCCAAGAATCTTTTTGAAAATTTATAATGTTTTACTTTTTGCAAAATTCAATTGGAGAATACATCGTGGGCATATATATATAAAAACATGTCAACGACAAGAACTCACGTCTGTTTCTTCATTTTATTAATTGCAAATAGTCCTTTTTGGCAATGATAAGGAAACCAGACATATTGAATTTAATAATATTGTTTCAAAGGTTGATTCTTTAATTTCCTCCTCAATTATGAGTAAACTCATAAAAGAAATGGTATTTTTAATCTATGATGAGTTGGCAGAATCTTTGCTTTTGTTTATAAGCCACATTTTGGCTGCTGATCCCAAGTTTAATTAATTTCCTTGACTGAATGAAACTTGTTCAAGTTTAGGTTTTCTTTTGAAGTTTAGTACCCAAAAAATATGGGAAGACAACCTTGTTGTGACAAGATTGGACTCAAAAGGGGTCCTTGGACTATTGAAGAAGATCATAAGCTTATGAATTTCATCCTCAACAATGGTATACAATGCTGGCGTCTTGTACCAAAATTAGCAGGTACTTAATATATAGTTTCCCAAGAATCAAACTCTCTAATTACTACTTTAATTTGCTAGTATATATTTATTATGCATTTTGATTTGTTTTTTTAATCTCAATGAGACTATTAACTAGCAACACTGATTTTACGGAAACATGATAGGAAAAACTTAATATATGATTAAATGATGTATTCATGTGACAACATAATATATAGTATTAATCAACCATTAATTGTTATTCGTAGAAGTGCATATTTAAGACATGACTTTATTGGCCGGTTTAGACACTGTGTGTGTAAGTGTATGCCATTTTCACCCTAATCTTCTCTAATAGTAGCGTAGTAAAGCTTACATGCACCTGGTTCTTACACCAACATAAACAATTTAAAAATAAGTGTAACAAATTAACGTGCAAATATATGGCATAAGTAAGATAGATGTCTGCATTCTTTTTTTTTTTTAAATTGACTTGATACTATGATAGTAGATGGAGTTATCTGGTAATAACATACAATAATTTTGGATTTTTGTTTGACATTTTGATATAAATTATAAAAAATTTCCTTTATAATGATATTGAAGGGCTAATGAGATGTGGAAAGAGCTGTAGATTAAGGTGGATAAATTATCTAAGGCCAGATCTCAAAAGAGGAGCACTGTCAGAAGCAGAGGAAGACATGATCATCAAGCTTCATTCTCAGCTTGGCAATAGGTATTAACCTCAGTATTTTACAAAGTTACTAAACCTTTGATTAAAGCGGCCTAATAAATACGAGTACTTTTTAATAAATAATAGGTGGTCGAAAATAGCGGCGCATTTTCCAGGGCGTACAGACAATGAAATAAAGAATCACTGGAATACAAGGATCAAGAAGAAGCTAAAGCTCCTTGGCTTAGACCCTTTAACACACAAGCCTATTGAACAGTCTGAGAAGCTGGAATTGCCAGAAACTTTAAACTTTCCACAGGAGCAGCAGAATATTCAAATTTCAACATCTAGTCCCAGCTTAGATGAAATGAATGAGAGTAATTTGGAAATGGGATCAAATGAGTTGTTCCAAAATTCAGACACATTTTCCAGCGACATGTATAATCCAGGACTTGAAGATCCTTTCCAGAATTGGATAGATAGCCCAATTCATTGGAATCTTTTCGACAACTTAGACGACAATTTTCTATGAGAATCTATTTAGATCAATTATTCCCTTGCTTCCGGTTATGACGTTGGTCGGATCTTCTAAATTGCGAATGTATGCTTCCACTATTCTTCTTGAGTTGAGTATTAAGAAATATATCTATTCAGTTCAACTGCAACATTATTTGGTATTTGGACAGATGGTTCTTGTTTGAATAAAAAGCTTCATGATGTCACCTAGAATATCTTTACAAAACCCAAAATATTGCTTGTTTTAAATCCAACTATTGAAAATTATGCGAAATCGGGTGCATCACGAATAACCAATTAGGACAAAGGTGGTTTACGTGCATAACTAAAGAGCTGTTATATGTTGATAATTGATGAAAGTTGTAGTTTTCCTTTTGAGTTAGCCTTAAATTCGAATAATCCTTCACATTGTAATTAAGATATTTGAGGACTTTATAATTGTATTACTGACATCATTCATCTCTTGGTTTTAGATGATACAGCGTATAAATGTACAATGTATTTTATACAAAACGCAGAAGAGATTACTGCACCCTACTATCCAGTAAAATTATTGAGTACAACCTGAACCAAGAACTAGTGGCAGAGACACCCTTTAATAAGGGATCCAATCCGACACTGCTTTTTAAATCAGTGTAATATATATTTTAAAAATAATAATATGTATATATACAATGAATAGACACGCTTGAAAATAACATAAAGCATAGATTAATATTTGAAATCCACCTCAATATCGCTCATAAATCGAATTGTAATAATAGATTGACATCGTATCTCGGCTTGTGCAGAGAAGGAAATGCCCCTTAAATCCTAATTAAGTTAACACCTTCCTTAGGAAAGTCTTTTGATGAGACATTAATTAAAGCTAGTCTTCCCTTGGCTCATAATGATGATTCAACGATACAACGAAGAAAGGTTCAAAATCAAAGTCTGCCCCTGGTCCTGGACATGTCAGCCAATTCTCAATTGCAAAATAGGCCTTAAAAAAGCAAACTCCTCTATCCTCACTCCTCAGTCCTCACCAACCAAAAATATTAAAAGACAAAAAAGGAAAGTTAGCAAAGACAGGCTTCTAACTACTTTACATCCGTCTGATCATGAGTGGACCTTGCCTCGTTGTCATATATAGTGAATCTGTTATTTGCATATTTTAAAGAAGATTTTGGAACTTGTCATCAATAAATAATTGGGTTCATAATTAAATATTATATATATATAAGTAATAAATTTTCTAATATAAATTTATCTATCTATATTATATTAAAAGTACAAAAAAATTTAATAAAATGTCGTCCGCCTTTTTTACCCTTAAAAATAAACTTTTTTCTTGGACAAAATTGTAATTGTAACTAAATTATTTGCTTAGGACTTAGAAATCAACTAGAATTTTGGTTATTAAATCTGTATATGGGTGAAATCGAACTCATGGTGTATCCTAACCTCCGACAAAATAAGCCAGGCTCGAGACATGGCAACAAGAGACCGAAATCGAGCCAGAATCCGGGGGCATGACGCCTGCCATCGGAAATATCGAGGCCATGGTCCCGGAATCGGTCTTAGCCTCGATCGACTTCGAAGGACATTGTCGGACAATTCAGTATAGCCAACAGAAGGCCGAAATATCCGTAATCGACCGAATATTACGGCGGGGATCTCGGCACGTATCAATGAGGAACCGGCAATCAGTGAATCGAAAGATTCTTTACCTTTTATAGAGTTGTACCTAAAATAGGACTCACCTACTATATAAAGGGGGCCTGATAATTCATGAAACACATTGTAACATGCACTCAAAAGCAATTATATTATTATTATTTTTGTCTCCAACTCTTGTTCTTTTTCGTCTATACCGGTCTCAGTGAGCTCGGTTCGAGAGTGGCTATTTCATTAAGGCTAAAACTATCCAACTCGTGTGGTTTGAATTTATTTTATCTTGGTTTATTCAATAGCAACTTAATTTATCGCTTTGTATCAAATTAATCCGCGTATACTTAAAACCACTTAAAAATTTAATTGTTATCCGATTTTGAGGGAAAACAAAATCTTTCCTTATTGAACTAGGTATGAAGATTTAATATTTAGGAATCTATAATTTATCTTTTTTGAATAATTTAAGCCAAGTAACAATTTAAGCATGATTAACGCCTCTACTTACATATATACAAAATCTTGTGTTTTTATGGACGGGTTTTCCTCATCTATGTTCAATAAGAGATATAAAAGTTAGTTTGATCTAATATTTGTTTCAAAACTTTTCACGACTATTTACTTTATTAAAAGTTAATATCTTCTGAAAAACGCTGTCAATAGTCTAATTAAAATATTGTTATACACATGATTTATATAATCAACATATGCTAATTTAGAATTAACACTTCATTAGTTGATTGAACTCCTTTTAATGATTTTTTTAAAAAAAAATTTAAACTCTCTAATATTGAAAATTTAACGTTTATCAGAAACCATGAAGGTAATATGATGACCTATAAACATCTAATTTTTATTCAACCATATCATTTGTCAACAATTTTAAGGTGCTTAGTTTACAAAAATACAAGGCCTTAGTTTACATAATACAAGGCTTGATTGTTGATATTATATTTGGTTTATATTACTTTAAACAATAAATTCAGCTACAAGCATATCAAACTTGTGATTACAATAATATTTTAAACTGTTGCTAAACTAATATAGTTGAATCTTTAAAATAATGATAATTTATCATTTTCCCCTTAATACTTTGAAAAGTTATCCTCATCATTGTAAATTATTGAAATTTCAAACTAATTGGTAGTTCCATCAAGGACTGAAATGAATTTAGGATAGTCTTTAATTTTATTTGGCCTTTGGATAAACGTGGTAAAGAAGAAGTTTTAGACTCTACGGAAAATAAATCTATTAATTCTTTTTACACCAGAATAGGTTCATTTAGCATACCTATAATTTTCATAAACTAGGGATGACATATAAGATTTTTATGTACTTAAGTTACCAAAAAATAAAAAATTCATCACCATATTGAAACAGATCTATAAATACCAACATTACAGAAAAAACTAAGAATCGGAATCGACCTGAAAAAAGAAGGATAAATAAATAGAGCGCGTTTCTAATTCTTATCAATCTCTTTTGTAATACTTGAAAAAATCAATAGTTTGTGAAAAAATATCTTAACTTCATATTTCTACACAAAACATTTATTTCAGAATCATGACATATTAATATCTGATCTATTTTTATTCTTAACAAATGGAAACCTTATCTTCATAAATTAGAATTACGTTGAAAGTTATATATTGATTTCTTTTACGGTAATTTCAAAAAGGTTTTATATGTCATGTATTACTAATATAACTAATTTAATTTAATTCATCACCATGTTCAAAAGATATTGAGTTTAGCTACTAAATATGTTAATAATCTAGTATTTTTTTTATCATTTAAATAAATATTTGCATTTATTTTAACCAAAATTGTTATTCTCAAATATTTGTTTGTTATGTATATTTTTTTTCTATTTTTTAATAATTGGCACAGCATTCACGTGCAACACGTACACTAAGAGCCCGTTTGGATATAAGAAAATTTTTACTTTTTTTCGAAATTAATATTTGGCCATAAATTTTTAAATTTTTACTTGAACATGGATTTTGAAATTTTTCGAAAATTTAAAAAACTCCAAAAAATTGTTTTTCAAAATTTTCACTCAGATCACTCACAAAACTTTAAAAATAACCCAAAATTATATTCATATCCAAACACAACTCTAATTTTAAATACTATTTTCACTTGCATTTTTTTTTTATATTTTACAATTCTTATGTCCAAACGCCCACTAAAACTAGTACAACTTATAAGTACACTAAAAGTATTGAATTCGTGTGAATCGTACATTTAAGTCCGCCCCTGAATGCAGCTTATTAGAAAGTGGACAAGTTAGACTCTAGCTAAAGGTTTTCGAGCAGATTCGTCAATTTTCCATTCCATTGGCTATGCAACGAGAGTAAATTTTATAGATGGTCATTCAACTTTATATGTGTTACCTTAAAATAATTTTTTTTTATTACATAAAAGTCATTCAATTTTGTATTTATTATTCAAAAGTTATTTTTCTTTTTTTTGTTACAAAAGAATTATTTTACTATATTCTAGTTATCACAATAGTCACTATGACTAAATTTTATAAAACTTTCACTTAAAAAGTCTATTATGTCCTTGACATTATAAATCCCTCAATTTATGTAATATCTTCTATATTATATACTACATATATTTTACTTATAATTACAATAACTTAATATTATTTGATTTATCATTTTTATAATATATTCGACATTTAATTTTTCCTAAACGTTAATTTACAAGATATAGAGGTAGCATTATTAAATTTGTTAGTAACATTACTGTGAATAAATCTCAAGTAAACATTCTTAACCATACCTAATGAAATATTTTTAATTAAAATTATAAAATTAAACTCACATCAGTCAAGCCATATTCGTTAATCAAATAAACAAAATACCCACATTTGACACACTAACACATCAAATTAACACTTTCAAAAAAAAAAATATTAACAGAAAAAAGCTTTAAAAGACTTAATAATAAACACAAATATCTTTGAATTTTTTTGAAAGTTTTATTAACTATAAAAAACTATCATTTGTTAACTAAATCTGTTTTTATTATTTCAAATAAATATTAAAATAAATATTTTTTTTATCGTTTTTATGTTTCAATATATGTTCATGTCTGAATATGATTAAACAAATTGAGTGCCATGACAAAATTAAATGTACGGATATATTATAAAATAATATAAATTTATTTTAACTATAAGTAAAATACCTAGGTAAAAATATATTATATAGTATATAATATATAAGGTATTACATAATTCGAGGATTTATAATGCCAGGGCATAATAGACTTTTCAGGTGAAAGTTTTATAAAATCTGGTCAAAATGACTATTGTGAAAACTAGAGCACAATAAAATAATTTTTGTATAACATAAGAAAGAAAAATGACTTTTGAGTAATGAACACAAGGTTAAATGACTTTTATGTAACGAAAAAAAGAAAAAAAGAAAAATGATACTCCTATTAGGGTAATAAACACAAAGCTAAATTTACTCCATTAACTAATGAATTTTCCGTGCTTCGCGCGATTATAAAAAAAACCTCATTATATTGATCTTTTTAATAATTAATAGTTTTAAAAATTCAAAATAAAAGTTGTGAAGATCTAATTTTTAACGTTCATTTCTTTTATACCTTATCTATCATGTCTGGTTTCACAAAAAAAGAGAAATTTATTTACTTCTTTCTTTTGCATGAAGTATGCATAAATTAATTTATTAGATGTTTGGTACTGTGCAAAGGCAATAAAGAGACATATTTTCTCGTCTTTGTCTAATTTAAAAATTAAAGTCAGTATATTGGGTTTTCTTTTTTGCATTTCTCGTGTTTAGCTTCCCAAAGGAAAATGATCCTTTTTCGCCAGTTTCATCCTTCTTCTTTTTCCCCTAAAAAAAGGGTCTCAATTCATGTATCTATATGATATTTAGAAAAGGTTAATTTAAAGCAAGCCTTGATCCCAATTACATCTCTTAATTTTAAGGTCTTAGCTTTTGGGATTAAATTAATGGTTTATTAGCAGTTAGCAAATCAATTAATAGCAATCAAGGATTTGTTCGCAAAAGAATAGTTTATGAATAAGTTTTTGTTGCATTACTTATCACGACCCAATTTCACCTATAGGTCATGATGGCGCCCAACACTAAAGTTAGGCAAGCCAACTAATAAATTAAATATATATCGATAAAATTTAAATCCAAGAAAAATGATAAGACACCAAATTCTACCAATGTGTATGCCAAGACCTGGTGTCATAAGTGTATGAGCATCTAGTAGATTATACAAAAATCCAAAAACTGTCTGAAATGAAAATAGACAGAATTAAAATACAAGAAGAGGCACCGGTAGCTGCAAGACGGCTCAGAAAGGCAGCTCACTACTACGCCCCTGGATAATGAGGATGTGCTATGATAGGTCCTCCACTAGTATCTGTCTCAGATCCTGCACAAAAAGTACAGCAAGTGTAGTATGAGTACGTAAACAACGTGTACCCAGTAAGTATCAAGCCTAATCTCGAAGTGGTTGAGACGAGATGACCGACTTTGACACTCACTAAGGGTCAACAATAATAAATGGAATAAATTATAATAATTCAAATCAGCATGATTCACAGAGTTAACAATAATTTTATTCATTTAGCAAAAATAATAAAAATCCTTCAAATGCAAAAATTTCCAATCTATTAATTAAATCCTTCAACTTCAATAAAAATTTAATTTATCAAATAGCTATACAAGCTACAATTCAATTTCAATAAATTTTCAATTTATCAAATAGCTTTACAAGCTGCAATAAACTATCCAAGTATCATGAATTTTTTTTATTATCAAACATGATTTCTGCCGAGGTCGTACGACCCGATCCAGAGTTTCGTGTACAATGTCGAGGGACGTGCGGCATGATCCATAGATGCATCTATCATGCCGAGGCGTTCGGCCTGCTCCACAAGAAAGGAGGACATTTTCTTATGTACCTCCGGAATGAGAGTATATTTGTTATAAGATAAATTCAGGAGGAAGAACAATTTCTCTTAACAATTAATTAATTTAAACAGAAAAATCAAGTATATGAGATTTTCATCATTTAATATTTTTATCTAACAATTCACAATATATATATATATATATATATATATATATATATATATATATAAATAATATTAATTAAACAAAGAATATAATTTACACAAGTAATTCATGCTTTGAGTCCTAAACTACCCGGACTTTAGCATTAATAGTAGCTACGCACGGACTCTCGTCACCTCGTGCGTACGTAGCCCCCACAATTAGCAATAATTATTTAATTTTAATCACCTATGAGGTAATTTCCCCCTCACAAGATTAGACAAGAGACTTACCTCGTCTTGCTCCAATTTAATCCACTAGAAGGCCTTTTCCACGATTATCCAACTCTGTCTAGCTCGAATCTAGCCAAAATAATTCGATACAATCACTAAAAATTATAGGAATCAATTCTATAAGAAAATACTACATTTTTAATAAAAATTCCAAAATTAATTAAAAATTCGTCTGTGGGGCCCATGTCTCGGAATCCGGCGAAAGTTACGAAATCCGACAACCCATTTAAGCTTAATGAAACTTAAAAAATTTCCAACTTCTACATTCGATGCCGAAACCTATCAAATCAACTCCGATTGACCTCAAATTTTGCACACAAGTCATATATGACATAACAGAGCTATGAAAATTTTCGTAACTGGATTCCGACTCCGGTATCAAAAAGTCAACTCCCCGGTCAAACTTCCAAACTTAAATTCTTATTTTAGCCATTTCAAGCCTAATTTAACTACAGACTTTCAGATAAAATTTCGAACACGCTCCTAAGTCCAAAATCACCATACAGAGTTGTTGGAATCATCAAAATTCTATTCCGGGGTCGTTTGCACATAATTCGACATCTAGTCACTATTTGAACTTAAACGTTTAATTGTTTCATCAAAATTCTATATCTCGTGCTAGGGTCCTCGGAATTTGATTCTGGGCATATGCTCAAGTCTCAAATCACGATACAGACCTAACAGAACTGTCAAAATACTGATCCGAGTGTGTTTGTTCAAAATATTGACCAAAGTCAACACAATTGAGTTTTAAAGCTCTAATTCATATTTTAATCCATTTTTCACATAAAAACTTTCCAGAAAAATTTACTGATTGCGCACTCAAGTCAAGAAATGATAAATAGTAATTTTCGAGGTCTTAGAATACATAATTAATTATTAAATTTAAAGATGATATTTTGGGTCATCACATTCTCCACCTCTAAAACAAACATTCGTCCTTGAACGGGTTTAGAATTATACCTGAAGTGCTGAATAAGTGTGGATATCTACTCCGCATATTTTCCTCGGCCTCCCAAGTCGCTTCCTCGACTGGTTGGCCCCTCCACTGGACTTTTACTGCAGAAATCCTCTTGGACCTCAACTGTCGAACATGTTTATCAACAATGGCAACTGGCTCCTCTTCATAACCCAAGCTATTGTCTAGCTGAACTATGCTGAAGTCTAACACATGTGATAGGTCGGCATGATACTTCCGGAGCATAGATACATGAAAAATCGGATGAACTCCCGATAGGCTGGGAGGCAATGCAAGCTCATAAGCAACCTTCCCAACTCGTCTCAACACCTCAAATGGGCCTATAAACCTTGGGCTCAACTTTCCCTTCTTCCCGAATATCATGATTCCCTTCATCGGCGAAACTTTCAAAAGAACTTTTTCACCCACCACAAATGATAAATCACGCGCTTTCTGATCCGCGTAACTCTTCTGTCTGGACTGTGCTGTACGAAGTCGCTCCTGAATCAACTTTACCTTTTTCAAGGCATATTTCACCAAATCAGTACCATATAACTTAGCCTCACCAGGCTCAAACCACCCGATGGGCGAACGACATCGCCGACCATATAAAGCCTCAAATGGAGCCATCTTGATTCTGGATTGGTAACTGTTATTATAAGCGAACTCGGCCAAATGCAATAAACGATCCCACTGACCTCCAAAGTCAATCACACATGCCATGAGCATATCCTCCAAAATCTGAATTGTCCGCTCTGACTGCCCGTCGGTTTGCGGATGAAAGGTTGTGCTAAGCTCTACACGGGTCCCCAACTCACTCTGTACTGCTCTCCACAAATGTGAAGTAAATTGAGGGCCTCTATCTGATATGATAGAAATTGGCACACCGTGCAACCGAACTATCTCCTAGATATATATATCTGGGCCAACCTATTTGAAGTATACATAGTCACAACAGGAATAAAATGTGCCGACTTGGTCAGCTTGTCAACAATGACCCAAACTGCATCAAACTTCCGCAAGGTCCGCGGTAACCCAACTATAAAATCCATAGTGATGCGTTCCCATTTCCACTCTGGTATAGTCATCTGCTGAAGTAGGCCACCTGGCTTCTGGTGCTCATATTTAACTTGCTGGTAATTTAGACACCTAGCTACATACTCAACTATATCCTTTTTCATTCGCCTCCACCAATAATGTTGCCTCAAATCATGATACATCTTCGTAGCACCTGGATGAATAGAATATCGAGAACTGTGTGCCTCCTCTAGGATCTTTTTTCTCAGTCCATCCACATTAGGAACACATAGACGATCCTGGAGTCGCAGTACACAATCCGCTCCAATAGTAACTTCCTTGGCACCACCCCGTAGTACCGTTTCTCGAAGAACCATTAAGTGTGGATCATCATACTGACGAGCCTTGATCTGCTCAAATAGTGAAGACTGAGCTACAACACATGCAAGAGCTCTAAAATGTCCAGCCGCACAAGTCTGTTGGCCAAGGACTGAATATCCAAAGCTAATGGCCTCTCCTCTGCTGAAATGAAAGCTAAACTACCCATACTCTCGTCCTTTCTACTCAAGGCGTCTGCAACCACATTTGCTTTACCCAGATGGTATAGGATAGTAATATAATAATCTTTCAGTAATTCTAGCCATCTGCGCTACCTCAAATTTAGGTCCCTCTGCTTGAACAAATGCTGCAAACTGCGATGATCAATGTAAACTTCACAAGACACCCCATAAAGATAATGCCTCCAAATCTTAAGAGCGTGAACAATCGCAGCTAACTCCAAATCATGCACCGGATAATTCTTCTCGTGGGGCTTCAGCTGACGTGAAGCATATGCAATAACTCGCCCTTCCTGCATTAATACACAACCCAAACCAACGCGTGAAGCATTGCAATACACTGTATACATTCCCAAACCGGAAGGCAACACTAACACTGGTGCTGTAGTCAATGCTGTCTTGAGCTTCTGAAAGCTCACTTCACAATCATCGGACCATCGGAACGGAGCACCCTTCTGGGTTAATTTGGTCAAAGGTGTTGCAATAGATGAAAAGCCTTTCACGACCCGACGATAATAACCTGTTAAACTCAGAAAACTCCTGATCTTAGTCGCCGAAGTGGGACAATGCCAATTCTGAACTGCCTCAATCTTTTTGGGATCAACCTTAATACCATCACCCAATACAATATGCCCCAAAAATGCTACAGACTCTAGCCAAAATTCACATTTAGATAACTTAGCATATAGTTTTTGTTCCCGCAATGTCTGAAGCACTACTCTCATATGCTGCTCATGCTCCTCTTTACTGCGCGAGTAGATCAAAATGTCATCAATAAAGACAATGACAAAATAATCAATATATGGCCTGAAGACCATGTTCATTAGATCCATAAACGCTGCCGAGGCGTTAGTTAAACCGAAGGACATCACCAGAAACTTATAATGACCATATTTAGTCCGAAAAGCAGTCTTCGGAACATCCAAATCCCGAATCTTCAACTAATGTTACCCCGACCTCAAGTCGATCTTAGAGAATACCCTAGCACACTGCAACTGGTCAAATATATCATCAATACGTGGCAACGGGTACTTGTTCTTAATAGTGACTTTGTTCAGTTAACGATAATCAATACACATCCGCATTATTCCATCCTTCTTCTTCACAAATAATACCGGTGCACTCCAAGGCGATACACTCGGTCTGACAAACCCTTTGGCTAGTAACTCCTCAAGTTGTTCTTTCAATTCCTTCAATTCTTTCGGAGCCATGTGATATGGTGGGATAGATATAGGATGGGTATCTGAAGCCAAGTCAATACAGAAAGCAATATCACGATTGGGTGGCATACCTGGAAGATCTGACTGAAATACATCAGAGAACTCCCGAACTACACACACTGAATCAATAGCCGGAGTCTCTGCAGTAGTATCCCGAACATAGGCTAGATAAGCCAAACAACCCTTCTCAACCATGTGTTGAGCCTTTATAAAAGAAATAAATCGATTAAATAAACTAACAGGCGAACCCTTCCACTCCAGCTTAGGCAATGCTGGAATAGCCAAGGTAACAGTCTTGGCATGACAATCTAGAATAGCATGATATGGAGATAACCAGTCCATGTCCAGAATAATTTCAAAATCGGTCATCTCAAGCAATAGGAGATCTGCTCTAGTTTCATAACCACAGAATGTAATAATACAGGATCGGTAGATCCGGTTCACAACAACAGAATCGCCCACAGGAGTGGACACATAAACAGGAGTACTCAAGGACTCACAAGAAACACCCATGAATGGAGCAAATAGAGATGACACATATGAATACTTAGATCCTGGATCAAATAATACTGAGGCATCTTTGCCGCAAACAGAAATAATAACTGTAATCATGACATCTGAGGCCTCTGCATCTGGTCTGGCCGAAAAAGCATAGAACCGAGCTGGAGCGCCAACTGGGTGGCCTCCGCCTGGCTGACCTCCACCTCTAGGACGGCCCCTACCCACTTGTCCTCCAGCTCTTGGTGGTCGAACTACTGGTAGAGCAACTGGTGCAGTAATAATAGGATGCTGACCCTGCTGCACTAGTCTACCCCGCAGTCTGGGGCAGAATCTCCGCATGTGATAGGGATCCCCGCACTCGTAACAACGTTTCGGTGCGATAAACTGCTGACTAGAAGTCTGGACCTGGTGACCTAAATACCCACTAGAAGAACCCTGAATAGCTGGTGGGCGATAAGAACTCTCTGGTATAGCACTGAGATAGGGTCGCACTGGAGCAACTCGAAGAGGCGGTGGTGCTGGATATGGGGGCCTGCTGGACTGCCCTCTCACGAACTGACCTCTGCCCCCAGACGGAGCACCTCTGAACTCTCCAGAATATCTAAACCGCTTATCTCTAGTAACCTTCTCTCGGCCACGCTGACGTACACCCCCAATCCTCCGGGCTATCTCTACGACTAGCTCATAAGAAGTACCCATCTCAACCTCTCGAGCCATAGTGGCCTGAATGCCAGTATGTAAACCCGCAACAAACCTCCGCACTCTCTCCGCCTCAGTAGGGAGTATCATAAGTCCATGGCGAGATAACTCAGAAAACCTCGCCTCATAATCGGTCACTGACATCTGACCCTGCTGGAGCTGCTCAAACTGAAACCTCAACTCTTCCCTCTCGGAGGATGGAATATACTTGTCCAGGAAGATACGGATAAACTTGTCTCAAGTCATGGGAGGAGAATCTGCTGGTCTGCTAAGAATATAAGACTACCACCATCTACGGGCTCTGCCCTCTAGCTAAAAAGTAGCAAAGTCTACCCCATAAGACTCCAATATCCTCATGTTATACAGTCTATCCTTGCACCGATCAATGAAATCCTGGGATCCTCATGTTGGACACCCCCAAAGACAGGAGGATGTAGTCTAGTCCATCTGTCCAATAGTTTCTGAGGATCGGCGACTACAGCTGGCCTAGGCTCAGGTGTAGTTGCTGCCACTGGCTAGGCTCCACCCACGGGTAGTGCACCCTGGGTCTGATATACAACAGCTGCCTGTCCATGAGCCTGAGCGGTAGGGGTCTGTGCTCCCCCGCCCGCCTGAGATGTGGCTGGGTCTGCCGGAAATAAACCGGCCTGAATCATATTATCTATGAACCGCAGCATATGACCCATGATACCTGAAATCCCTGTGCAGATATGAAATCCACCGGAGCTGGCTCTGCCACAGGCACTTCACCCTGCTCCTCAATAATGGGATTCTCTGCTGGACCCACTAGCGGCATAACTGGAACAGTCCTGGGACGTCCTCGCCCTCTACCACGGGCTGGAGACCTCCCTCGACCTCTAGTAACTGGGGGAGTAGCTCTTCCCTGGTCTGGAACCTCATTAGAGCGCGTTCTCACCATCTGTGAGAGAATAAGAGAAGGATATTTAGTACTACATCAATTGCACGATGGAATATGAAGAAAGGTAGTTTCCTAACACCCCATAGCCTCTCGAAGATAAGTACAGACGTCTCCGTACCGATCTGCAAGACTATATTAGGTCTGCTCATAACTTATGAGACCTACGTGAACCTAGTGCTCTGATACCATGTTATCACGACGCCAATTTCACCTATAGGTCATGATGGCGCCCAACACTATAGCTAGGCAAGCCAACTAATAAATTAAACATATATCGATAAAATTTAAATTCAAGAAAAATGATAAGACACCAAATTCTACCAATGTGTGTGCCAAGACCTGGTGTCACAAGTGTATGAGCATCTAGTAGATTATAAAAAAATCCAAATACTGTCTGAAATGAAAATAGACAGAATTAAAATACAAGAAGAGGCACTGGTACCGGCAGGACGGCTCAGAAAGGCAGCTCACCACTACCCCTGGATAACGAGGATGTGCTATGATAGGTCCTCCACTAGTATCTGTCTCAGATCCTGCACAAAAAGTGCAGCAAGTGTAGCATGAGTACGTAAACAATGTGTACCCAGTAAGAATCAAGCCTAATCTCGAAGTGGTTAAGACGAGATGACCGACTTTGACACTCACTAAAAGTCAATAATAATAAATGGAATAAATTATAATTATTCAAATCAGCATGATTCACAGAGTTAACAATAATTTTATTCATTTAGCAGAAATAATAAAAATCCTTCAAATGCAACAATTTCCAATCTATTAATTAAATCCTTCAATTTCAATAAAAATTTTAATTTATCAAATAGCTATACAAGCTGCAATTCAATTTCAATAAATTTTTAATTTATCAAATAACTTTACAAGCTGCAATAAACTGTCCAAGTATCGTGAATTTATTTTATTATCAAGCACGATTTCTACTGAGGTCGTACGGCCCGATCCAGAGTTTCGTGTACACTGCCGAGGGACGTATGACACGATCCATAGATGCATCTATCATGCCGAGGCGTTCGGCCCGCTCCACAAGAAAGGAGGACATTTTCTTATGTACCTCCGGAATGAGAGTATATTTGTTATAAGATAAATTTAGGAGGAAGAACAATTTCTCTTAACAATTAATTAATTTAAACAGAAAAATCAAGTATATGAGATTTCCATCCTTTAATATTTTTATCTAACAATTCATAATATAAATATATATCAAATAATATATTAAATAATATTAATTAAACAAAGAATACAATTTACACAAGTAATTCATGCTTTGAGTCCTAAACTACCTAGACTTTAGCATTAATAGTAGCTACGCACGGACTCTCGTCACCTCGTGCGTACGTAGCCCCCACAATTAGCAACAATTATTTAATTTTAATCACCTATGAGGTAATTTCCCTCTCACAAGATTAGACAAGAGACTTACCTCGTCTTGCTCCAATTTAATCCACTAGAAGGCCTTTTCCATGATTATCCAACTCTGTCTAGCTCGAATCTAGCCAAAATAATTCGATACAATCACTAAAACTTATAGGAATCAATTCTATAAGAAAATACTACATTTTTAATAAAAATTCTGAAATTAATTGAAAATTCGTCCTTGGGGCCCACGTCTCAGAATTCGGCGAAAGTTACGAAATCCGACAACCCATTCAAGTTTAATGAAACTTAAAATTTCTAACTTCTACATTCGATGTCGAAACCTATCAAATCAACTCCGATTGACCTCAAATATTGCACACAAGTCATAAATGATATAACGGAGCTATAAAAATTTTTGGAACTGGATTCCGACTCCGGTATCAAAAAGTCAACTCCCTGGTCAAACTTCCAAACCTAAATTCTTGTTTTTAGCCATTTCAAGCCTAATTTAACTACGGACTTCCAGATAAAATTCTAAACACGCTCCTAAGTCCAAAATCACCATACAGAACTGTTGGAATTATCAAAATTCTATTCCGGGGTCATTTGCACATAATTCGACATCCGGTCATTATTTGAACTTAAACTTTTAATTTTTTTCATCAAAATTCTATATCTCGGGCTAGGGACCTCGGAATTTAATTCCGGGCATACTCTCAAGTCCCAAATCACGTTACGGACCTATCAGAACTGTCAAAATACTGATCCGAGTCTGTTTGCTCAAAATGTTGACCAAAGTCAACTCAATTGAGTTTTAAAGCTCTAATTCACATTTTAATCCATTTTTTCATATAAAAACTTTCCAGAAAATTTTACGGATTGCGCACGCAAGTCGATGAATGATAAATAGTACTTTTCGAGGTCTTAGATTACAGAATTAATTATTAAATTTAATAATGACATTTTTGGTCATTACTTGTCCACTCAAAACAAATATTTTAATAAGGTTATACAGATATGTTAACAACATCTTCAGCTTTGCCAAGTTATATGCCTTGCTTAGTTTTTCAGAAATGGCAGAAATAACAATTCACAAAATTATTAATCTTATTCCATAAGTCACATTACCATTTGATGTATATCGATGATTCTTACCCACTCCAGGCGCAAAATATGACAATTCTCACACAAGCAAAGGCTGAGATGATATCTAGTTTAGGACAACAATAGGGAGGCCCTCCCACTATCTTCTGTTCTTTGATTCTTTCTTCCTTTTTTACCTTATTTTTTATTATTTTTCTTTTCCATTCTTATGTGCCAATTTTCTAATAAAATCCAAAATCACCCCGTAAATGTGCACAATCCCTTTTCGTCCAAAAATCACGCTAAACATCTTAAAAATTCTCCATCATCTCAGAAATTTATCCTTACAAAATACAATCTCTTTAAATTTTCATATAAAATCCCCACTGGAAAATTGAAGAAAATGAAACGAAAAGCTTAAATAGATTCAAACTAAAACGTTATTGTTATGAAAATATTATATTGTGGATGTCCATTCATTACTCCGTTATAGATAATCTTCCTGAAGAAGATTATCCATTTAGTACTCTGTTGAAATTTATTTACAAGCAGCTGATGCATGCAGGTTGCAATCAACTCAATGAAATGATTTGCAGCAGCTTCTTATTAAACAGGCAGGTTGCAAGCAGCTCATGCAGACAGCTTACAAGCAGCTGATGCAGGCAGGTTGCAAGCAACTCAATGAAATGATTTGCAGCAGCTTCTTATTAAACAGACAGGTTACAAGCAGCTCATGCAAACATGTTACAAGCAGCTAAAGAAAAGCCTTGCAGCTGCTTCCTGAAAAGCATCGCAACTGCTTCCTTTCTTCTATAAATAAAGGAGTTTTCAGTTCATTATGAATATAACTTTGAAAGTTGAATAAAATATCAATCTCCCTTTATACTTGTCTTCAGTTTATTTCTTTTATAGTCTTTATTTTATAACACGTTATCAGCATGAAACTATGTCATTTTGAGCACTTACATCGAATTTAATTTCTATTTCAGTGTTCATCTCCGATGTAAGGCGACACTCTTATGTTCGTGGTTAGATCTTGTTTATTCCGAGCATCATAAGGTAGATTATATCCTTGAGATGGTGAATTTTTCTTCTTGGCAGTAGTGATGTAGATATCACTTACATATGGAGTGGCCAAATTTGCGTAATTTAATTTGAGCCTTTTGCTTATATTTTAATATCTTTATCATCGCTTGCTTGGTTATATGTTACGTATACAGTACCTATTTTGGTATTTGTTTTCATCCTTATTATCTTAATAAAGGATTACAAAGTGGATAACATTGTTAGATCCACTTAAACTCCAGCAGAGTTTGCAAGAAATATACAACCACCAGAAGTGGTTATATTTCGTATATCTCATTGTAACTAAATTTTGTTAACCACCAGAAGTGATAATTTAGGCTTTCTATGGTTACAATTAAAGATAAGCTAGAGAAATATTCTCTATATTACATACACGCCTCGATTTGCTCCTAAAGTAGTAAATATTTTAAAAGAGGTTGAAACATCACAATTTGATGTGATTAATGCGCGTTCAGATAATTATGTTCGATTTTCTGAAGGATGAGAATTTGTGATAAATATTAATCTATTCCCTGAAGTAAATGTAATAATATTAATAAAGTTATAAATATGAATGCACTCTTGTTGTAAATATATTATAATTCACCTCCAGAAGAGTTAATATGATTGAGAGAATATATACTCAATATTTCGTATTTTAAATTTGCTCCTGAAGAAGTAACACAACTGAAATTTCCTCCTGAAGTAGGAAAATATTTTGAAGCAGTATCTTTATGTGCGTAAAAAATAATGAGCTATTCAAAGTTATTTTTGAAGCATATTTTTATTCCTTGGAGTGAATGAAGAAATACCACAACTCACCTCCTGAAGAGGTAGAATAATAGAGGATATAAATATTATTTTTGTAGCATAAAGATCATTGCCACACGTACTTGTTGTACGTAAAACATCTTGGATAATTTTATTAAGTATCATTCTAAGGCAAAAGTATTCTTGTAGAATGCTTTCTACTACACTCACATTAATATATTATGGTTAGTTATTGAGTTCCCCGAAGGAAATAACAACTCGTGTATCTTTCCTTAAAAGATGCAATGACTATGTGGTTGCCGTATTGATATAAAATATTCAGATATTAATGGTATTTCTCTTTGAAGGAGATATTTGTCACAAAGTTAGTGGTAGAAATATTAAAATTCTTAATTTTCGTCATTTATAATTTTAGAATTAGCTTTATATTGTTCATTTGATTATGATTTTCTCTCATGACACCAGAAGTGTCTGAGCAATATTTGGTAGTACAACAAAAGCTCCTGAAGAGATAACTGTTTGTCTAGAAGACACATGACACAAGTAGTGTTTGAATAATATTTGATTGTGGACAATAAATGGAAGGCTCCCGAAGAGCTTATTTGTCATTATTGTGGTCAAAACATACGTTATGATAAATCGAAGTTTACTAATACATATAACTATCATACTGAGACTACAAATGATTGAAAGATTGAAAATCTTCATGTTCCTACAATCATATGGGGTAAATATATATGTGAGAACATACCTGCCTTATTTTTTAAATTTGTACTACATCATGTATCACAATATACCAGAAGTTTACTAATGCAAAAACAGTCATAGTAAATCAGAAATTTATTGATATAAAAGTAGCTACAGTAAATCAGAAGTTTACTGATGCAAAAGTTTATGCTATAGTAAACCAGAAGTTTACTTAGAGATAGCACATGCCATGATAAACTTGAAGTTTTCATTTGCCATTTTTAAATGAGCTATTTGAGAATTCAGATAAGCACATACTGAAGAACTGGAATATTCTTCAAGAAATCTCTTGTGTTGCTTGTTCTCATAATAACTTGATTATACCAGCTAAAGTTGGGACTAAAATCTCCGAATTCTGGAATATATAAAGGGTGAATATGGGCTCATTCACCTATCATGTGAACCACTTATAGATGCATAGATAAGATGGTTACATGTATGTTTATTGTCAACCTGCAGTTTGGCATTTGAAATTGTCTTTCTCAATTAAAAGCATAATTTTTAGATTATGAAATCAAGATAGTTCATCTTGATGATGCTGATTTATATCCAAGCTAGTTTAGCATTGAATACCTCCTATTAATGCCTAAACTATTTCTTATGAGAACAAAACCTCATGTGTTGGTCTAAGATTTTCTAAATTGCATACAGTAGCACTTGTATGTATCAGACCAACAAAATATGATAAGTCCTCCCCTCACAATTGGTTTAGGATAAAAAACCAAATATTTTTACTATCTAATAACTTTTGATATGTGGTATATGATTAATTTCTCTACCACAATGCATAAAGATATATTTCCCAAAGAAGATTAGGGATATGAGTTAGTTTTTCTAACATTTGGGGGATGGAATAAAACAACTACAAAATATGCTAGATGAATCGAATTATCATTAATATGATCCTCGCTTAGAAGATAATTCAAGTCAAATGGCAGAAGCATTTGCTGATCCAAAATTAAATATCATATTTCAGCTGCAAATGCTCCTATTAAAATTAAAGTCCCTGAAAGATAGAGTTTACTGTACGCATGAAGCGTGGTAGACCAATCGGTTCCAAAGGTAACAATCCTCGAAAAGAATAGGAGCAAATAATCAAAATGATCATAATAAGGAGGAAATAAGCTCTGGAAGAGCCCACGACATAACATTTCATGAAACTCCAGAAGAAGTTCAGGTACCTGAAAATAAAGAAAGTGATGAGATCTCAACAAGTTATGTCGCTTGCAAACTGATACGAAATGATTGTCGACGATATATTTGATACAATATAGTGTACAATATTGTAAAAGATTGTGAGGATCGGACCTGTAGTCCAGACACCTGAAGGTGTCATGCCATTTAAATGTAAGTCATAACCTATATGACTCATTTGATTAATTCTATATGAAGATCCCCGAAGGATTTAAAATGCCTGAAGCAAATTCAAAATCTCGAAAAATGTATTCAATTAAATTACAAAGATCTTTGTATGGTTTAAAGCAATCTGGGCGCATGTGGTATAATCGCCTTAGTGAATATTTGTTAAAAGAAGGTTACATAAATGATGTTATTTGTCCATGTATTTTCATAAAGAAAAATGGTGACATTGATGTGCAACAAATCCGTTTAAGTGACAATCCGACAGATTTGTTCACTAAGTCTTTGCCAACTTCAACTTTTGAGAAAACGGTATACAAGATTGGAATGCGGAGACTCAAATATTTGAAACAAGATTTTTATCAGGGGGAGTGAAATACGCATTGTACTCTTTTTTCCTTACTAAGTTTTTTTCCCATGGGGTTTTTCTTGTAAGGTTTTTAATGAGGCAGCTAGAAATGCGTATTACTAAATATGTGTACTCTCTTTCCTTCATTAGGTTTTTTTTCACTGGGTTTTTTCCTAGTAAGGTTTTAACGAGGCACATTATCTTTTAATGAACATCCAAGGGGGAGTGTTATGAAAATATTATATTGTGGATGTCCATTCATTATTCCGCTATAGATAAATCCATTTAGTACTTTGTTGAAGTTTATCTACAAGAAGCTCAATGAAATGATGCAGGCAGGTTGCAAGCAACTCAATGAAATGATTTGCAGCAGCTTTTTATTAAACAGGCAGGTTGCAAGCAACTCATGCAGACAGCTTACAAGCAGCTGATGCAGGCAGGTTGCAAGCAACTCAATGAAATGATTTGCAGCAGCTTCTTATTAAACAAGCAGGTTGCAAGCAACTCATGCAGACAGGTTACAAGCAGCTAAAGAAAAGCCTTGCAGCTGCTTCCTGAAAAGCATCGCAGCTGCTTCCTTTCTTCTATAAATAAAGGAGTTTTCAGTTCATTATGAATATAACTTTAAAAGTTGAATAAAATATCAATCTCTCTCTATACTTGTCTTTAGTTTGTTTTTTTTATAATCTTTATTTTATAACAGTTATCAGCTTTTTAACTCAAATGCCAAAACCCTACAACATATTCATTAAGTAAGAAATCGAGCACATATACCATTCCGAAGTTGGAGACGTTCCATATTCCAAAGCTACGAGGAACTCTTGTCAAAATTTAATTCATTTGAATCATCAGCATCTTTGTTCCCTTGTTTCTCTGCGATCTGCATTAGCTTTATTCAAATTTGATGCCGCTTTCAGATGGATCCGGATTTCTAAAGATGTGAATAAATAAATAAATAAATAATATGAAGTGCAAATTAAATAAGCAAATAATATGAAGTATGGTTTTAATTGGTATGTACGTTTCCGAACTGATGTGTCTTTGTACGTTAGAAAACGTTTGGGTTTCTTAAATTTTAAAGTAAATGGTTGGTCTCTAATATAAAGTCTTTTAAAAATAGAAGGAAATCTAAAAAATGGAGAAAAAAGATAAATAAGATTCTAAGTCAAAGAATCAGTCCCAGCTTTTATACATATATAGAGAGAGGGAGAAATAATAGCTGTTTCTATTCGAATTCGAATAAAAAGCAGAAAGATTAGCTAAAAGTCCATACTGATGAATGTCTTGTTCTGGACTGTCATCTTCTACCGAATATCCTACAGATACTTCTCCTCGCACCTTCTGGATTTCGATAAAGAATTTTCAACACAAATCGATAATCGATAAATGAAAATTAAAACAAAAAGGAATAAAGGGAATCACTCACCAATTGCAAATTAAGTTTGCGACATTATATAATCACGATTTAATTTTACAATAGGGTCATAAAACTTTGTTACTATGACCGTAAAGTTGAAAATTATTTTGGTCACATTAAAAGTAATTGAATTATGAAAATTTCTAGAATTCCAGAGAAGTCCAGAAACGTGCTTTGCTTACTTAGGCCCTGCTTCCAGAACAATCTCCTGTTCCCTTTATATTATCTCACGTCACGTTCCCCGATTTTCCTCAATTTGTGTTTACCCTCAAAATTGGATAACAATTGAATTTGTTAGTGGCTTAAATGATATGCAGATTAACTTGATACTGGACCGATAAATTAACTGCAAACTACACGGATTGAGTAATTTCGGCCTAGGAAAGCTGACCATCCTTGAATCGAATGTACTTTGATTGACGCCAAGATAACAAAGAAATAAGAATTTAGAGGATAACGGTAATGTATTGCTTATGAGTGTATGTTACAATGTCTTTCATGAATTGTGAGGCCCCCTTTATATATTAGGGGAACCTACTTTTAAGGTATTATTCTATTATTGCATAAAAGGTAAAAATGTCCTTGATTTATTGACTGTTGGTTCCTTTTTTGGTATGTTCAGTAATTTTTGCCGTAATGCCCGGTTAATTACGAGAATTTCGGACCCCTGTAGGATAAGCAGGCAATATATTCCTTGAGACCGTTATGACCGGGACCGGTTATGACCTCGATAAGCTCGAGGGAAAGTCTGGTGGTTCCGATGGCTAATTCGGTAAGGCAAGAACTGATCTTCGGTATTTTATCACCATCTCTCAATCCCAAATTGTCGTGTTGGATGCTCGGTCAAATCCTGAGTTCGATTTTACCCGTATACAGATAGTCTCCTCGTTTTTCAGAAAGTAAATAACGAGAAATGATGTGAGCTCCCGATTTCCTCTTCGATAAATCATGACGTAAGCGACAAAATCATGACGTAAGCGATAAGAACAGTTGAAACGTCCCATCGGTCCAGTCTTCTGGACATTAAATGTGTGTCAGTTAACGGTCGGCCACTCCAAGACGTGAACCGTCGTTTGAAAAACTATAAATACCCTCTCATCTATTCATTTGAACTTTACATTTAAACTCTTTGTTCTTGTGCTTTAAGAAATTTCATCACTCTCACTTTCTGTATTCTGGCTTACATTCAAACTTGTTCCCTTTCTGTTTTCTGAAAACTTCCGTAAAAGTTGCTCATCTGCCAACCATACCCTCTCTTTCATTAACATCCTCATTTCTCCACCTTTTTCACTAGTTAAAAGCAATGGCAAAGACTTCAAAATCTGTTCCCCAAAAAGAAACTCCCTCTGCTTCAAGACCGGTTGTTGAGAAAAATATTTTGTCTGCCGCTGCCGAGGAACCGACACCGGAACCTCCTGCCGAGGAACCGACACTGGAACCTCCTCTGCAAATATTTGTCCCTACGATGTGCCTAACCAGAGCTGATTTCAAGGTCAAGAAAACTTCCTCGGTACCGGGCCGGTGTGAGCCGGTCTTGAGATATATATGCTCGATACGTGATAGTATCCTTGCCAAGGTCAAGGAAGACTGTAACTGGGCTGATAAGCACGTAGTGATCCCTACGGGCGAGGAAGCGATTACTACCCACGTGGAGGGTTTTTTAAGTGTTTACACTTACCCCTTCACGCTGGGCCCCTTAGATCCGGTCATCATCGCCTTCTGTAAGAGGTACGAGGTGACCCTCGGTCAGATTTATCCTTTCTTCTAGAGGATAGTAATTCTCCTCCGCTTCTTCGTGAGCAAGATCGAGGTGTGTCTCTTCACCATCGATCATCTCATGTGTTTGTATAGCCCCCGACTTTATCGAGATGGACTGATTAAGCTAGCCCGTCGGGCCAGTAAGGCTCCATTTTCCAACATCGATGAAGATCGGGACCGAGGCTGGTTAGGTCGTTTTGTCCGAGTGAAGACCTCGGATTTGATCCCATCCGAGCATATGCCATTTCCTAAGAAGTGGAATATGAAACATAAGTATAATCTCGCTTTTAAGATTTCGTTCGTTGCTCTTCTCTTTTCCTCCCCTCTCATCTATATTTTGTGGTGGTGCAGCTATTGTTCGGATGCCGGATGCGGTTCCTTGACTCAAGGAATGGGTCGTGGGCATCGTGAAACAAAGACTTTATTCCGAGCATTCGTGGCGCGAGCTCTCGAAGGGCCGATGGGAGGCCCGTTCTCATGGTAAGAGTTTTCTCAAATGACTTTGATTTCCCTTTCGCGCTATCGATTTCTAATTTGCTTTTACTTTTTTTTTGCAGGTTTACCAAAAGATATCGAGATGAGGCCTCCATTCGATGATGACGATATCTTCACCGAGCCCCCTACCTCGAGGCAGGATAAAGAGAAGAAAAGGAAAAAGGCTCCGAGTTTTCCGGTCCTGAGAAGAAGAGGCCAAAGAAGCGATTGGCGCGTAAACCCACGGGAAGCACCACTGGTCGAGCACTGTTCCCGGACTCACTCTATCGATTGAGGGATGAGTCCGAGGGGGGAATGAGAAGCCTTTGATCTGGTAGCCAGTATGTCGTCGCATCTCGAAGGGCAAGGGGCCTCCGAACCAGGGGGAGGCGAGGCCGATTTTCATCATGTCGGGGAGGCCAAGGCGGAGGTAGGAGCTAAGGCTTCACGAGATGCGGGAAAAGCCCTGCAGGAATCACTCGGACCGATAAAGATTGCTGAGTCGCCCTCGTTCATAGAGTCGATGTTTAACAAGGCCCAAGTAGCAAAAGAACCGCCCATCGAGGGGCCCATAGATCGAACGACCCCTTCCGTAGTTTTTTCGACGGTGTGGATTTGACGTCCACGTAGGATGCCATTGGATTTGGCGATTTAGAGATACCGAGGAAGAGCTCACCTTCTGAGGCACGCGGGCCTTCCTCGAGCCCGAAATTGGTCGATCGATTCCCTGCCCTGAGTGCATATCCTGATCGAAAACGCACCATTGTTTTTTCCCTTCCGGAAGATACCCGGGTTCTTTCCGCCCCCGTAGGGGTGGACAGCTATCTTCGGTGCCTAGTGACCGAGGATGATCAAGCTAAGATGAACGAGGTGGATGAACCCTGCCTTTTCAACGAAGTGCAACAGGCGCTGAACCGGTAGCTCCCTGCTTTCCTAAGTGAATTTTTGATTTACACTTAGATTATTTCGCATATGACTTAGCATTTCTTTTCTTGTTCATAGGCTTCAGTGCTTCATCACGAGGCTTTTTTAAGCTACCGGGATGACCTGAGAAGAGAGACGCCTTTAAACTTCTTAGTGAGCAGCTCGAAGGGAGACTAAGAACCTCCGTGCCTAACTGGAAGTGGCCCGGAAGGATAATGCTGACTTGGTCGATCAGGTAAAAGTTTTCGAAGTAAGTGATGATGAACTTGATTTGGTGACTGATGGTCAAAATCCGCTGGTCCAGCAAAAACTCGATCGGATTGCTCAGCTCCGAGCTGAAATGGATATAGTCAAAGCTGAGACCGATGAATGGAGAGGCAGAATGGATCGTTTGGCCTCGAAAAAAGAGGTTGTTCGAGCACAACTAACTTCAGCTGAGATCCAGCTAAGAGCGGCAAAGGAAAGATCTGAGGTTCAGACAAAAAACGTTGAGGAGCTCTAATCTCAGCTCAATTCGGTCATCTCAGATCGAGATAATCTGGTCAAGGAGCTTAAAACGGCCAAGTCAGAGGTCTCCGTGGCCAAGTCTGAAGCTGCTGAAATGGTAGCCCAGTACAAGGCCGATGCCGAAGTTACTCAAGATCAATCAAAAAGTATAGCCGAGCATATGAAGTAGAAATCTCGAAGACAAGCCCTCGAGGAAGTTCATGCTCAGGGTTTTGACTTATCGGCCGAGATCAAGGATGCCAAGGTGCTCGAAGCGGAGGCCAGGAAGATGGCCTATCCGGAGGAGGAGGATTTCGAGGACTCAAGCGGGTCCGAGGATGGAGAAGACCCCGAGGATCCTGATGACAAGGCGGGCTCCGGCCAAGATCAGGCCGCTTCTATTTGATTTTATTTCTTTTTGTACTTAGTACTTTTTGTTAAGGCCGCTCGGCCTTTGTAAAGACATACTTCATAAATACAAATTTTCTATTTCTTTTTGATAATTCTCGAGTTCTTCCTTTGCTTTTCCTTTTTATGTTTTTCAAAGATTGGAATGCCTTTGCATTAAATAGTCATGTTCGGAATTTCGAACAGGCTTTGCCTTTGATTTCATTATCTCTTAAGGCATGGCGGGATCCGGTATGTCCGGCAACGTTTCCTCGAAATACTTAATACTTTTTTGGATATGACTTGCCGAGAGTGTGTTTTGCTCAGGTTTTCGTCAAATTCTATAACCTTGGGTTTTATTAACCTGAAAATAGCCTTAGCCTTTAGTTCGGGCAATGTCAAATAAGCTTCATGCCCTCAGGTGTTTATATCCCGGGATGGCCATAGCCTTTTAATTCGGGCAATGCCAAATAAGCTTTGTGCCCTCGGGTTTCGTTAACCCGGAATGGACGTAGCCTTTTAATTCGGACAATGCCAAATAAGCTTTGTGCCCTCGAGTTTTGTTAACCCGGAACGACCTTAGCCTTTTAATTAGGCAATACTAAATAAGCTTCATTCCCTCGAGTATTGTTAACCCGGAACGGCCTTAGCCTTTTAATTTAGGCAATGCCTAAGTGGCAGTCCCCGAGTGAAGTGGCTTTTGGGCTTGATGTCTTCGGGGAACCAAACGAAACAATCTTTGAGAGGAAAGGAATTTTTATTCAAAACGCATAGACTTCCTTTCAATTTTGTATGTAGTATACAAAGTTTAACTTGTATTTTGTGTCCGGGCTCGGGTGATCTATATAGGCATGGTTCAATCGACCGTTTGGCCTCTACAGAAAATCTTATTATTGAGCAAGCCTAGATTGTTCAAGCACAAGAATCAAAAACCATTCCCCTCGAATTATGGTTTGTCATAGATAAGACTCGTATACTGTTGACTTCGATTCTAAGTTAGCACAATTTCATTTTTGCCTCGTTAATAACCTTGCCAAAAAATTCATTTGGGACAAAATCGGATCAAGGGGAAAAAGAGTGCAACACGTGCTTTCAGGCCTAAAGAAATATGTTGGGTACCTGCAAGTGTTAGTTAAAAATGTAGCTTAGTAAAATAATATGGCCGGGGTCGTACCTTAGCAATAATATCGCTTTAAGTGGGTTATGTTCCAGTTATTCGGTAGTTGTCCAACGTTCATTGTTCCGAGTTTGTCCGACCCTTTTCCGGTAATCTCATTAATCTAATACAGGCCTTCCTAGTTTTTCTTCGTTCGGATTTTGAGTATTTAATGTGACCTTCCTCAATACCAAGTCCCCGACATTGAAGTTTCGAAGGTTGGCTCTTCGATTGTAATATCTCTCGATTCGTTATTTCTGGGCTGCCATTTGAATGAGGGCGGCATCACGTCTCTCATCTAGTAGCTCCAAACTTGTGTTCAGGGTCTCGTTATTTATTTCTTCGGTAGCGTATCAGAACCTGTGACTCGGTTCTCCGACTTTGACAGGTATCATAGATTCGGTGCTGTAAACTAGTGAGAACGGGGTGGCCCCGATACTATATTTCGAAGTCGTACGATATGCCCACAGAACTTCGGGCAGGATATCCTTCCATTTTCCTTTGGCATCGATCAACCTCTTTATGAGGTTTTGGATTATGGTTTTATTGGTGGATCTGCTTGTCCGTTTCCACTAGGGTGGTAGGGAGTTGATAAGATCCTTTTGATCTTTTGGTCTTTGAGAAATTTGCTTACTCTGCTGCCAATAAATTGTTTCCCATTGTCGCACATGATTTCGGTCGGTATTCCGAACCGACATATGATATGGTCCCAGATAAAATCGATGACATCCTTCTCTCTGACCTTCTCATATGACTGGGCTTCCTCCCATTTAGAAAAATAGTCAGTCATAAACAAAATAAATTGGGCCTTACCGGGTGCTCGTGGAAGCGGGCCAACGATGTCCATCCCCCATTTCATGAATGGCCATGGTGATAAGACCGAATGTTGCAGCTCTCCGGCTCGATGAATCATCGGAGCACATCTTTGGCATTCATCACATCTTCGTACGAATTCCTTCGCCTCTTTTTCTATGTCGACCTAGTAGTAATCGGCCCTGATTTTTTTTTCGGACCTGTGCTTTGGTACCTGAATGATTTCCGCAGGTGCCTTCGTGAATTTCCCTTAAAATGTATTCGGTACCTCCTGGTCCCAAACATATTTCGATCGGTCCATCGAACATTCTTCTGAATAAGGTTCCATCCTCAGACAAACTAAATCGGGCTGCCTTCGTACGTAGGGCCCTCGATTCCTTTGGATTTGAGGGCAATTTTCCGATTTTCAGATATTCTATGTATTTGTTTCTCCAATATCATGTTAGGCTCGTTGTGTTGATTTCGGCATGGCCCTCTTTGACTACCGATTTCATTAGTTGTACGACTGCCCCTGTATTGAGCTCATTGTCTTCTACCGATGACCCCAAATTAGCGAGGGCATCGGCATTGTTGTTTTGATCTCGAGGCACGTGTTGTAGAGTCCATTCCTTGAACCGGTGTAGTGTTACCTGTAATTTATCTAGATATCTCTGCATTTGTTCTTCTCTTACCTCGAAGGTCCCATTAACTTGTTTTACCACAAGGAGTGAATCGCACTTAGCTTCGATCACCTCCGGCCCCAAACTGTTGTCTAGTTCGAGACCTGCAATCATTGCCTCATATTCGGCCTCATTGTTAGTCAATGTTATAGTTCTAATAGATTGTCTAACTATATTACCTTTTGGTGGTTTTAACAAGATGCCAAGTCTGTACCCCTTCGCGTTCGAGGCCCCATCTGTAAAGAGGGCCCAGATCCCCGAAGAAGTCCCCGAGTTTAATAATAACTCTCTTTCGACTTCGGGTACCAGCGCCAGTATAAAATCGTCCACAAAGTCTGCCAGAATTTGGGATTTAATGGCGATTCGAGGCCGATATTCAATGTCGTACCTGCTGCCTCAACGACCCACTTGGCTAACCGTCCCGAGAGTTCGGGCTTATGCATTATATTTCTCAATGGGTAAGTAGTCACAACACGTATGGGGTGGCACTGAAAATACGGTTTCACCTTCCTAGAGGCGCTTAGCAAGGCAAGCGCTAATTTCTCTAGGTGAGGGTACCTAGTTTCGGTTTCACAGTAACTAGGGAATTGCATAACTTTTTCTTCCCGGACCAGGACTCCACTTATCGCTATCTCCGAGACTGCCAAATATAGGTATAGTTGTTCGTCTATCTTCAGCGTGTGGAGCAATGACGGGCTCGATAGATATTGCCTGAGCTCTTCCAAGGCCCGTTGGCATTCCGATGTCCATGAGAAGTTACTTTTTTCTTCAATAATGAGAAGAATCGGTGACTTTTATCGGAGGACCTCGAGATGAATTGCCCCAAAGCGGCTATGCGCCCGATTAGCCTTTGCATGACCTTTACGTTATCTACGACTATGATATCTTCGATGGCTTTGATCTTATCGGGGCTAATCTCGATTCCCCGATTGGATATCATAAATTCGAGGAATTTTCCTGATCTAACTCCGAACGTACATTTTCTCCGGGTTCAGCTTCATGTTGTATTTTTTCAATATGTTAAAGGTTTCCTGCAAGTGTTTTAAATGGTCCTCTGCTCGTAAGGACTTAACCAACATATCGTCAATGTAAACTTTCATTGATTTTCCTATTTGTTCTTCGAACATCCGGTTTACTAGGCGTTGGTAAGTGGCACCGACATTTTTTAACCAGAATGGCATTACGTTATAGCAGTATGTTCCGTATTTAGTGATAAAAGAGGTTTTTTCTTGATCATGCGGGTTCATCCGTATTTGGTTGTACCCGGAATAGGTATCGAGAAAACTGAGGATCTCGTGGTCGGCCGTAGCATCGATCATGCGATTGATGTTGGGCAATGGGAAGGAGTACTTGGGACATGCTATATTCAAATCCTTATTGTCTATTCACATTCTTAATTTATCCCCTTTCTTGGGAACTACCACTACGTTTGCTAACCAATTCGAGTATTTAACTTCCCAAACGGACCCTATTTTAAGGAGTTTAGATACCTCATCCTTGATGAAAACATGTTTGACCTCGGACTAGGGCCTCCTCTTCTGCTTGACCGGGTGGAACTTTGGATCCAAGCTTAGCTTGTGAGTGGTTATTTTCGATAGTATCCCTGTCATATCGAGGTGGGACCAAGCAAAACAATCTTTTTTAGCTATAAGAAATTGATCGAGTTCCTTGACCGTTGATTTTGTAGAGTCGGAATCATCAGGGGTTATGGAAGACCTGGGGACTCCGTAGTCGTCACCTTTAACAATTCCCCGCTCCTCCGATTCTATCGAGGTTGGTATCGGTGATTGCTATTTGGCCCCATTTTTGATCACTGGATCCATACCCTTATATACTAAGAGAGTGGATGTCGAGATCACCTCATCGACTGCGAACATCTCCCTTGCGATCGGTTGTTCCCCGTACACTATTTTGGTTCCTTCGGGCGTCGGTAATTTCAACATCTGGTGTAATGTCGAGGGTATTGCTCTCATGTTGTGAATCTATGGCCTTCCAAGCAAAGCGTTGTATCTCATATCCCCTTCGATTACATTAGAACTTGGTTTCCTGAATGATTCCGGTGACGTTTACCGGTAATGTTATTTCCCCTTTAGTGGTCTCACAGGCCATATTGAACTCGTTTAGGATTCGGACTGCAGGTACGATCTGACCTTGTAGGCGAAGTTGTTCCACGACCCTCGATCTGATAATGTTGGCCGAGCTACCTGGATCAATCAACACACGTTTAATCCGATATTTATTTATGAGTATCGATATTACTAGTGCATCATTGTGGGGCTGTGTGATCCCCTCTACGTCTTTGTCATTGAATGACAAGGTCCCTTCCGATAGGTAATCTCGAGTCCGTTTTTCTCTTGTGGGGGAAAATTTTGTGCGCTTTAACATCAGTCCCTAGGGAACGTTGAACCCACCGATGATCATGTTTATGACGTGCTGAGGTTATTATGATTTGGTTCGTTTATTTGAGTCTCTGTTCCTTAAATGGTTCTTGGCCCGATCACTGAGGAATTCTCGGAGATGCCCGTTGTTGAACAGCCGTGCTACCTCTTCCCTTAATTGTTGATAGTCTTCCGTTTTGTGTCCATGCGTGCCATGATATTTTTACATAAGGTTAGGATCTCTTTGGGCTGGATCGGATTGCAAAGGTCGAGGCCATTTGGTATCTTTGATGTGTCCGATGGCGGACACGATAGCAGAGGCATCGATGCAGAAATTATACTCTGAGAGCCTCGGTGCTTCTTTAGGCCCGATGAGTTTGTCAAAGTTGTTTTTGCTCATGAGTCCTTGGTTGTTCTGTCCTCGGTCATTCCTTCTTTCATTTCTCATAGGGTTTCGCCCGGATCCACTACTTCTCCGGTCCCTATTGTACGGTTGATATCGATCCCGGTTTGATCTAAGTTCGTGATCGGTGTCTCTCTTGACTCGGTCGGTGATCCTGATGGGGTGTACGGATCCGGAAGGGGTCCCAAGTTGGTCATCCTCGACCCTGATTTTTGATTGATACCGGTTATGGATATCAGTCCAAGTGATGGCTGTATATTCTACCAAGTTCTGTTTTAACTGCTGTGAAGCCAATGAGCTTCAATTGTCGAGTCCTTGGGTGAAAGCCTAAACGGCCCAATCGTCCGTGACCGGGGGCAAATCCATTTGTTCCATCTGGAATAGAGAAACGAACTCTCTGAGCATCTCGTTATCCCTCGATCTCATCATCTTCCAAGTCGTTCCCTTTGATGGTGCATGTATAAGAGGTTACATGCTCGTTTGGGTCGGTCGTTCCGTTGTACTTGGGGATTTCGGGCATGCGAAACTTTTTGGAGATCGGCTTCGGAGCCGCGCTCGGGGGAAATGGCCTTTGAATAAATTTCTTGGAATCCAAGCCCTTCAATATCGGGGGTGCTCCTAGGATTTGGTCGACCCTGGAATTGTAGGTTTCCACCTTTTTATCATTGGCTTCGATTTTCTTTCCCCCTGTTTATATCTGTTTCATTAATTCTTCTAGCAATTTCAGGATTTCGGGGTTCGTCCCCGATTCACTCTCGCTCATTTTTTTCGAGATTGGTTCGTTTGTGCGAATGGCTTCCCGGGGGAGCTCGAGTTCATTCCTGCTCAGTGTTCGACCTTGGTTCTGCATCTGAGCTATCGCTGTTTGTTGAGCCTGTAGCATTTCGAAAATCATGCGCAGGTCGATTCCATCATTTTTGCCGTTGTGAGTGTTTTGGGTAATCGAATGCACTTCCCTGCGCAGGCTGTTTTCGGGGTCGGTGGGCTGGTTTGTGTCGATGACCATATGCGAACAGGCGTTGATGGGAACCACCACCGGGATTCTACCAAGATCGACCGGTGTTTCCTCGTTACCGAGCACTGCATTATTGTTCCTGCCATGGTGGCCGGATTCTGTGTCTATGTTTAGAGGGACAGACTGTGGGTTTGACATTTCGATCCTGACCTGAAATCAGAAACACTTCAAAGAACAAGTATAAAATGGGGTGTGCTATGATGATTCGTATCAAATTACCGTTATTATCCTTAGCCCCACGGTGGGCGCCAAACTGTTTACCCTCAAAATCGGATAACAATTGAATTTGTTAGTGGCTTAAAGGATATGCGGATTAACTTGATTCTGAACGATAAATTAGAGTGCAATTGAAATAAATAACGATAAATTAACTGCAAACCACACGGATTGAGTAATTTTGGCCTAGGAAAGCTGACCACCCTTGAGTCGAATGTACTTTGATTGACACCAAGATAACAAAGAAATAAGAATTTAGAGAATAATGGTAATGTATTGCTTATGAGTGTATGTTACAATGTCTTTCATGAATTGTGAGGCCCCTTTATATATTAGGGGAACCTACTTTTAAGGTATTATCCTATTATTCCATAAAAGGTAAAAAGGTCTTTGATTTGTTGACCGTTGGTCCCTTTTTTGGTGTGTTCCGTGATTTTCGCCGTAATGCCCGGTTAGTTACGGAAATTTCGGACCCCTGTCGGATAAGCTGGCAATATATTCCTTGAGACCGTTATGACCGGGACCGGTTATGACCTCGATAAGCTCGAGGGCAAGTCTGGTGCTTCCGATGGCAATTCGGTAAGGCAGGAACCGATCTTCGGGATTTTATCACCATCTCTCGATCCCAAATTATCGTATTAGATGCTCGGTCAAATCCTGAGTTCGATATTATCCGTATACAATTTGCAACTGAAGTTTCAAAGATAACAACAACATGGCTCACTGCTTATCAAGATTTTCAATTTCTCAACCTTTTCCATTTTCAGTTAACAATCTAGAACTTTCATACTACTCTGTTCCAATATCAAGTAGAGGTGGAAATAACAAAGTGAAGGCCATGTCAGTTGATGAAAGACACAATCTTGAAAACTTGCAAAGACAGAACAATCACCAATAACCCAGAAAGAGATCACCCCAATTGGCCCCTGTTGGTAAGATTCAAAACATTCCCTTTTGTACATATATATATATTTTTAATTATTATCTACTGTGTGTTTTTTGTGTTTTGTTTTGTTTTGTGCACGATGTCAAAGTGCTTGATGATGGATAGAGGTTGCATATCTGCGACTTGAGTCAAATTTGGACACGTCAAAATAAGTAAAATTTAAAAATGAGTTATAACTTAACTTGTTTAAAATTTGCTTGTGTTATAATGAGTGAAGTGACATATCATAACATGACACAACATCCCTTTTTTCCAAGAAAAATATGGAAGTTGTATTTGTCTTAATTTATGAGCATAAGTTCTTCCAAAAATTTACATTCTCAATGTTGATTTTGTATGTCTAAGGTGGGATTGCATTTTGACTTACTGAGTTGTACTATTTTGGCAAACTCAATAGTTTGATAGGTCATCTCGATCTCAAGCCGTTGGGTCAAATAAGTAACCGAATCACAAATTCAATCCGTCTAAACTTGGTGAATTGGTTGAGTTATTAAAATAATATGGGTTCAATTTATCGTATTCTTTTCATTTTTGAGCCATTTTTCCTAACATTCGTACATTTAGTTACCTTGAATACAGGGGCGGATCTAGCTTATAAGTCAGTAGATTTTTGCTCCTATCATGTATGTGTGCTAAAAAATGTATTAAACAAATAAAAATAATAAATTTTGAATGGAATAAATTAAATTGGATGAGGTAAAATTTCAAACTCATTCAAATCTTGTATCCGGCTCTAGCTAAACATGTACCAAAATGGCATACATTACGTACCTTTCTCAAATTTATTATCTGAATAGTTTGTTTTTTACCTTTCTTGAATATTTGTGACAGGGTTGTGGGATAGGTTCCCAACAGCAAGGACAGTGCAGCAAATGATGGACAGACCCTTTTGCTTTAAATGGGAATTGGGTTGCAGAAGAAGATGCTGGGTACAGAAGAGGAAGGAGATAAAGGAAATTGAAGGAGAATACAAAATGTGATTTGATATGCCAGGCATGACCAAAGAGGATGTGAAGGTTTAGGTGCAAGAGAAAATGTTGGTTGTGAAAGCTGAGAAAGTGGCCAAGAAGAATAGTGAGGATGAATGGTCTGCTAAGAGCTATGGAAAGTATAGTACAAGAATTGCATTGCCTGAGAATGTTGACTTTGACAAGATTAAGGCTGAGGTTAAAGATGGTGTCTTGTACATTACTATACCAAACGCTGGTAGTAATCCCAAGATTTTTCACATTAATGTTGCATTAACAATTTTGATTTTTGGTTTCTATTGTCTTTTAATTTTAGTCATGGACACTTCTGTTGTATAACTTCACTTTCTTATTCAAGAACTTCAACTACTTAGCCTCTCATTTTTTACTTTAGTATCAAATGTATTTCAAACTTTTTGGACTGAATGAATTTACACGCTCAGGGACAGTGAATTCATATAATTGATTTAACTTGTTTGCAATTGAAAAAAGTTATTTTTGTTGTACTAAGTACACCTGAAAATTGCTTTGCCTACACAAGCATATTACTTTTTGTCTATGGAAAAAGAAAAGACGGGGTGGGGGGAGTGAATCCTGCAATTGATTGTGGTCATTTCTGAAAAATAACTTGATCCCTTATGTCAAAATTCCATTAATGGCTTCATCATGCTACAAATAGAATTACTCATAACTGGAAATACGGTTCGACAATTTATCACGCTCAACTCTAATCCTGAAAAATAAGTAGTCGCTGTAAATATAATCCGGTTTAAGAGTTTAGATTAGAATCCCACAAAGAAATAAGGCTTGGCTTCGTTCAAATAATTCCTAGTTATAAAGATTGTAATATTTATGTTAAATAAATAAATTAACTAACAAATACTGAAAATAGTAAAATTATCAACTAACGAGGATGAAATAGGAGACAAGATTAAGGATACCTAAAGTTATGATTTTTTCAATGGTCGGAATTCTTTCCACTACATCTTCTATATTTAACTGAGTATTGTCTACTGATCGTAAATAATTTAGGTGTTGTAATTATCTCGAGAAGCAACTATAATAATTTACTAGATATATTCTCTCGAAATACGCTAGCTGGAACTATTTTACAGTTCATGTTTCGTCACGCCGAGGCTTTGTTATTGATTAAGAGGCATGTCGGTCTTTGTACTTTTCAAAAGTAGGAGTGGAAATATGCTTACATGGTTTTAGTATTATGCATCTGGTGGTGAAGTTGGATTCAGCTTTAGTAGGCTTAAGTTGATATTTACAATCGGCAATATTTTTTTTTTCTCTTGTATTTGTTGAGTTTTTGAGTTCAGGCAGTGCTTTGTTGTTGGAGGATATGAAAATCCTACTGGCATCTCTACTGTTAGTGTGGCTCCCCAAAGTTGGAGTGAATTCATCTTTATCTCTGGCTCACAGTCTTTTACCATTTGATGAGGAAGAAAAATATTATGGAGAGAAAGGTGAGGAAGAAAAAAATTACAGAAGCAGAGAAGAAGAAAGATGAATACTTTGAGTGCTTTAGCTCTGGTTGCAATGGTACAAGGAGGAGGACCATAAGATTGAATAGAAAACGAAAAAGGGTCAGATATAGCCCATTTGGATCGAGTATCATTTTTTTTTTGAGTGGTGGGTTGGGTCTTTCCTTCAAAGTGCGCCACGTGTTGGTTCCATTTGCCTAATGATAATGGTATAAATAATCAAACAATTTAACGGGTGACGTGATTAAATAATAAATAAAAGTAAAGGGATATATCCGACCCTTTTCAATGTTCATTCTGTCACGATCCAAAATTCATGTGATCGGCACTCGGTATACTATCCGACTCCAGCGAACCAAACCCATATATAAACTCTCTCTTATATGTATGGCGAAGCCTTTCAAAATATAAGCATTTTAAACAATAAAATTCATGCATGAAACTTAACCTTTAAATAAAGTTTTTCATTAAACAAAAGACATAAAGGTAATTATCCATTCATGCATGTCATATAACTAACCATAACTTATAACCCAAAGGAATAAACTACTACTGTTTATGTAATCTCTATGACACGAAATGAAATATTCAATCAAGACAGGTCCCAGTGACTCAAGAGGATAAAGTAAATGCTACTCTACGATATCAAAAGTGGAGTCTCACCAGAAGTATAAGTTGGAGATATAGAGCTAGCTGACTTATCCGCGAGGCTCGTGCTACTCAGGTCCGATGCCTGAAAACAAAAATAGAAATTTGACCAAAGGGATTAGCTCCACATGCCTAGTATGAATCATGAACTATTTTTTCAAAAAGTGGGACAAGATAAAAAAAAGAAGATAGGGAGATATGCAAAGTATAACAAGGAAGCATTTATATGAATTCATAAGTTAAATAAGGAAATGGAATAATAATGTAAAACATATTCCAAAGTCATTTCCTTTAGCATTTAAATTCAATCAAAATCATGTGATGTTTTACTTTTATCACGAGTACTATACCGATGCCGACACAATAAAAATAACATTAGATGATCAATCCAGCCATACGTATTTGACCTTGCTTTTCGGGCGGCTTTCCGTAGTACTGTACGAGGCGACTTAACCTTATTACATTTAGTAATAATAATTTGTCCACAAAATAGGAGACTTTATCCCACAAACCCCGGCTTTGCCTTGGAATGTGTTCCTATAACGATACTTGTAGTTCCATGGCAACAAATTCAAAATCCGAAACAATCTTGATGGTCTCCATTAGTAACTCCCAAAATATTTAATTTTTTTCTAAAATAAGTTCATAGGTTAAAAGCCTCAAAGAAATCTACATTAAATCAATTGTGTTCATAACTGATCCAAAATTAAATAAAAACTTTTTTCAATTCCATGTTAAAAGTAATTAACAAAATGAGAGTTTATCTTTTAGTTCAACAAGTGCTACTCCCAAATGCAAAGATATTTTAAATATATTACACTTCATAATTTTAACAAAAATTCATGACAATGACATTTAAACATTTACAATACAAGGAATGGTATAATTCCAACCCACTCATCCTCACAAGCTAAGATTCATAATTAGAATTCAAGTTCTAAATCGTTTTATGGTATGTAGTTTGGAGGAAAAACTCCATGAAGTAGTAGATTTCAACATATCTCAATATGCTCTCAAAACTTTACCACAAGTATTGAAGGTCTTCAACCAATCACAACCTGCACAATTTTATCCAACATGAGTCAAGAGTTGCTCAACAATATCCAACAAGGCCTATTTAGGCCTTTACTTTTAATTATAGGTATTTAGGGTTCAACTTTCCTATCAAATACGTTCATCCATGCTTAATAATCTTATTTATAGTACTTAATAATCCATTAGTGTTTGAAATAACTAAACAACCTCTATTTAATATTTCAAGTTACTATTCATTATTTTCCCTAACCATCAACCATCAATATTCAATTAGGGTTTCATAATTATTCACATTCAGCTACCTCCCAATATCACGAATAACATAAATACACTCATTTATATCTCATAAATAAGGTTGGAGTAGAAAAATTTACCTATTGACGCAAATCCTAGAAAATCTCTTCTTTGGTATTCTTGGTGATTCTTCATAATTTAAGTGAACTCTGATGGATTAGATTCATATTTGTTTTATTTCTAGCATATAATAATGTTATAACATCATAGATGTACCAAGAAATCATACCTTGAAGTATATCTAATGTTGGAGTTGACTCTTTTTCTCTATAATATATCAAAGCTTTAAAAATCTTGCTCAATTTCTCTTTCATCGCCTCATTTTATTTATAAAAAATGGGGTGCTTAGGAGTTGTACTTATCTACGCACTATGGGTAGCAACTGAAGCTCCTCTATTTTTTCCCTCTTGTTTTAGCTATGCATGCTTCCATAGCTACGCACCCTAGCTACGCCTGGCTGTATAGCTACGCACGCAAGCTACGCAGCTGAACCTCTCCTTTTTCCTCTTCTCTTCTCGATGGTTTCAGTTACATAGGCCAGCGTAGCTAACGCACCCTAGCTACAAAAATTTTGTTTCTCTCTTATTTGCTAAACCCTTCAAGTCATGCATTTAGCCACTAAACCCAGGGAGCTCTAATCCTTGTGACCTTTATGCCCAAGTATCCCAATGACCTTGCTACCCTTATGTGAGCCAGTACGTACTTCGAGGTCTCACTAATTATTCTCTTGAATTAGGATAAATCATATTAGAAAATTTTTGGGGCTTTACAATCTCTCCCACTTAGAAATATTCATCCTCGAATGTCAAGCCGAATCTATAATCAAGTTCAAAGATCCAACTACAACCCTCCTAGACCTCGATACCAAATGGTCTCTTATTAATCTTCCATTTTGATTAATTCTTCGACTTTTCAAATATTTTGGCAGAGTCTACTTTGTAAATAGGACTATGCAAAGTTTTTTACCTGTTAGCTGAACAAAAAAGCATGATATATATGTAGCAAGATGGGCCCACTCGGCTCACATTCAACATAATGCATCTCCATGTACCAACAAAGCTTAATACACCTTACTAAATCACAAGTGATTACAAGGAGAGTCTCAATATGAAATTCAAAGTATATTAGTGCAAAATTCAAGCCTAAGATTCATTCTCTCGAAATAAATAGGGGTATCTTTTCTTCATGTCCTCCTTCACTTCCTATGTTGCTTCCTCAACATTTTGAATCTGCCATAACACTTTAACCATTTCTACTTTTTTTGTTCTCAACTATGGACTTGTCTATCAAGTGTAACAATGACATGAGAGGGATCTCTCAAACATTCTCGTAACATCGACACGTAAAAGACCAGATGTATGGAAGATAACTCTTGTGGTAGTTCTAATTCATAAGTTACCCCTCATATTTTCTTCAAAATTTTGTAAGGCCCAATGAACCTTGGGTTAAATTTTTCCCATCTCGCCAAAACGAATCACACCTTTCATTGGTGACACTTTCAAGAAAATAAAGTCACCCTCTTTAAAGGTCAACTCCCACACGATTGTCCGAATAGGACTTTTGATGACTTTGAGCTATTTTGAGTCTCTCTTGGATCACCTATACCTTCTCTATGGCTTGGTGAACCATGTCGAGACCTAACGATTGGGCTTCACCAACTTCAAACCAACCAATAGAAGATCTACATCATTATCTATACAAAGCTTTATATGGTGCCATTTGTATTCTTGCTTGATAGCTATTATTATAAGCAAACTCAATAAGCGGTAAATAGTCATCCCAATATAAAGTCACACATGCTCGTAGCATATCCTCAAGTGTATGAATGGTCCTTTCTGACTATCCGTCTATCTGGGGGTGGAAGGCCATACTAATATTTATTTGAATACCTAAACCCCTCTGAAATGACTACCAAATGTTAGCCGTGAATTGAGCAGCTCTATCTGAAATAATAGAAACAAGAGTACCATAAAATTTGACAATTTCTCTAATGTAAAGCTGTGCATACTTCTCTGCGGTGTCAGTAGTATTGACTGCAAGGAAGTGTTCTGACTTTTTCAATCGATCCACAATTACTCAAATGGAATAATACTTACAAAATGATCGGGAAAATCAAACAACGAAGTCCATATTGAGCATCTCCCATTTTCACTGTAAAATTTAATATTCTGGGCTAACCCAATGGGTCTTTGGTATTTATATTTTACTTGTTTCTAGTTTATACACATGGACCAAACTCGGCTACATGTCTTTTCATATTATTCCACCAAATAGACCTCTTTCAAATCTTGGTACATCTTAGTAGATCCCGGATGTACAGAGTATCTCGGGTTGTCTGCTTCAATCATAATTGTTCCTCTAAAATTATTCACATTGTAAACACATAGTCAACCTCGATACCTTAGAGTACCATCGATTGTATCCATTGTGAATACTGTAACTTTCTGTCGGTCGACCCATTCCTTCAACTTTACTAAATACGGATTATCATATTGATGGGACTTTACCTATTCAATCAAGGATGACTGGATCCTATTTTTTATGGTCACATTCCCACTGTCATCCTCTACAATTCGTACACCCAAGTTTGCCAAGCTATGGATCTCTCTCATCATAGGTTGTTCACACACCACTAAATTAGCCAAGTTACTTGTTGACTTTCTACTAAAAGCATCCGCCACCATATTGGCCTTCCCCGAATGGCACAAAATATTAACATCATAGTCCTTGAGAAGTTCAAGCCATATTTTTTCCCTAAATTTCAGTTCCTATTGCTTGAAAATGTACAAACTCTTATAATCAGTATACACCTCACAATAGACCCCATATAGATAGCGGTACCATATATTTAATGCAAACACTAGCGCGTCGAGTTCTAAGTCATGATTGTGGTAGTTCTTTTAAAAGTTCTTCAATTGCCTTGAAGCATAGGCAATCACTTTACTTTGTTGCATTAATACATACCCCAACCCAACTCTTGAAGCATCACAACACTAGTGTCGTTGTCAACATCACTTTTAATTCTTGAAAACTCTTTTCACAAGCATCCGATCATTAAAATTTGACAGCTTTCTGTGTTAGATTGGTCAAAGGAGATTGAAGAATAGAAAAACCTGCAACAAACCTCTGATAGTAGCCCGCTAATCCCAAGAAACTTCAAATCTGTCAGTGTAGTCAGTATAGGCCAACTTTTAAACGCATCGATCTTTTGGGGGTCAACCTTGATACCTTCACGTAATACCACATGACCCAAGAATGCCACCAACTCTAGCCAAAATTTGTACTTAGATAATTTGGCATACAACTCATGCTCTAATATTGTTTGCAACACCGTTCTCAAATGATTATCATGTTTCTCTTGACTTCGCGAGTAGACTAATATGTCATCAATAAACACTATCATGGATATGTCAAGGAAAGATTTAAAAACCCTACTCATCAGATCCATAAAAGTTGCATGTACATTGGTCAACCCAAATGACATCACCAAAAAAATTTAATGCCCTTAGAGGGTATAAAAAGCTATTTTTGGAATATCTTTCTCTCGGATCTTCAACTAACGTTACCCTGACCTTAAGTCAATATTTGAGAAGTACTTTTCCCCTTGTAACTGGTCAAACAAGTCATCTATCCGAGATAATGGATACCTATTATTAATAGTCACCTTGTTAAGTTGCTGATAGTCAATACACATTCTCAAAGATTCATCTTTCTTTTTGACAAACAGACTAGTGCACCCACGACGAGACACTCGGTCTAATGAACCCTTTGTCGAGCAAGTCCTTCAACTGCTCCTTCAATTCTTTTAACTCTGTTGGAGCCATTCGGTACGGGGGAATAAATATTGATGGTATATCTGGTACCAGATCTAACCCAAAATCAATAACTCAAACTGGCGGAATAGCCGAAAGTTTATTGGGAAAGATATCCAAAAACTCACAAATAACCGTTACTGATTGAAGAGTCAGTACCTCAGAATCCATGTTTATGACTCTGACTATGTGGTAGAGATATCCCTTGGTGATTATCTTATTCGCCTTATGATAAGAAATACACTTACCACGAGGTTTAACAATAATGCCCTTCCATTCACGAACCGACTCATTAGGAAATTCAAACTTGACTACTTTAGTACGACAATCAAGGTGGCATAACACTTGAATAGGCAATCCATCCCCATGATTACGTCAAAGTCAACAATTTCCAACTCAATAAGATTTGTCGTAGTCTCTCTATCCTAGACTATAATCACACAACCCCTATAGACACGAGAAGCAATAATAAAATCTCTAACCGGATTAGTACAAAAAATGATTCAAGTAGTTGTTCTAGCTCTTCCCCGAAATCCAAAGCAAAGTATGGGGTAACATAGGAAAACGTAGATCCAAGATCCATAAGAGCATAAGCATTAAGTGTGCAAATGACGAGTATACCTGTGACAAGGAAATATAAAGCCTCTGCAGTAGGGCGAGTAGGCATAGCATAAAAGCGAGACTGAGTCCTTATAGAAGTAGCATCTCACCGATGTGTCTTTCCTACTTTACGCCTGCCACCGGTCTAATTTCCCCGAGGTGAGGGTAGTACAACCGAAGTAGCAGCCATGGAAGCTATCGGTTGGGCCCTCGATTCCTGTTGCCCATTGGGGAAGAATCTCTTCATGTGGCCTATCTGAACATACCCATAACACGACCCTCGAATCACTGGTAAAGAGTCGGAATATCTAGGACATGAGCCTACACTACTCTGGACCTGCTGAGTAGTCTTGCGATCACTCTGAGCTAGTCTAGTCTAACCTCCATATGCCAGACTATGTACAACTGGTGGGCCACTACAAGTACTCTGTACCATACACTATAGTGGCCTAGATGGCCCCTTGTTGTTCTAACCGTTGCCCGAACTGGGCACTGTATTGAAATTACCAAAGGTACGAGCCTTTTTGTTTTGTTCTTTGTTGACCTTTTTCTCTTGATGAATCCTCTTAAGATCCATCCCCAAGTATGCATATTTGGCATAGGTAGTGTTTCTCTTTCCACTAGCCGTATCCTTTCGAATAACCGGGAACAACCCACAATCAAAGAGATCAATCTTGTCCTCATTTGTGGGGATTAGGTGAGGAGCATAGCGAGAAAACCTCTCAAACTTGATATTGTACTCTAAAACGGACATAGTATCCCGCTTTAAGGTCTAAAATGATATTGCGAGAGCGTCCCTATCTCCCAGTAGCAACCACTTCTTGATTAACATCTTGGTGATTTACCGAAGTCATTAGAGGTGTATCCTCCAGCCTACTTTCTCTACTCCTGTGTACCAGAGGCCGGCCACATCTTTCAACTGGTAGGCTGCTAACCTAACAACCTGATGATCGTTCACTCCTAGCAAGGTAGTGTCCTTCTCGGTCTCCTCAAGAAAGTCTTGTGGATATGTTCGTGTAAATGTTGATGATCTAAGCCTTATAAACTTAATGGAAATTGTGCCATGTCCTCAGTTATTGGTTCTCTCATGCCCTCTGTTGGAGAGCTTGAATACCATTAACAGGTTCTATTGGGTTTTCGTAGTCATGAGCTCTACAAAAGTATCTATGGCCTTCCTTATGCCAATAAGGGTCTCATATAAGAGGTTTGGAACTGGAGGTGGTCCAGGTGCCTCATTAACTTATTCCTCATGCTCCTCCACCATTCTAGGAGCTAAAGGAACTATTATAGTCCATGCCATTACAAACTTCGAAGGTCGGCCCATAGGTCTAGTGGTGTCCCTCCCGAAGGCACATCGGGTATAAGTGCAGCTTCTCTATTTACGTTGTAATCGCGTGTGTTCACCATGTTTCTTCCAATTGAGATAACACACGAGTTAAGCTACATATTAGATTCAATGCTATTGCACGCTCTACAATAGAGAGAAATAACGAAATATTTCTATAAAATTCATATAGCCTTCCCGATATAAGTATTGTGCACAAGACACTGATAAACACAACTCTACTAGACACGATTCCAAGACATCCTAGGACTCAACTTAGAATCTAGGGCTCTGATACCAAGTTTGTCATGATCCAAAATCTGCATGACTGGCACTCGGTATACTATCCGATCCGATCAAACCATACCCATAAATAAACATTCTCTTATATGCAAGCGGAAGCCTTTCGAAACATAAGCATTTTAAACAATAAATTACATACATAAAACTTAACCTTTAAATAATTATTTTTATTAAACAAAGTACATAAAGGTAAATTGTCCATTCATGCATTCCATATGAGTAATCATAGCTTACAACCCAAAATAAAGCTACTAGTATTTATGGAATCTATATGACACAGAATGAAATAGTCAACCGAGATAGGCGCCAGTGAATCAAAAGGATAAAGCAAACATTACTCCACGATATCAAGAGTGGAATCTCATCGAAAGTATAAATTAGAGATGTGGAGCTGTCCTATCCATGGGGCTCATGCTGCTCAGGTCCGGTGTGTCAAGACCCAAAATCCCATCAAGTCGTGATGGCACCTAACTCAACCCGCAAGGTAAGACAACCAATAAGTAAGACAGACTAAGCCAAAATCATCGAATAAATATTGAAATAAGAATGCAGAAATTTATTACAACTATTCCCCAAGAATGATAGTACAAGTCATGAGCGACTAAGAATGATAATGCAACTCTGATTTGAAGAAAGATACACTATCTATTTGAAATTTACATAAATAGAAATGTAAGTCGTAAACAACCATGAACAAATGGTACCTTGTATCTGGAATGCTAGTACGTCTTCTGCCAGGCTTCGCCTCCCATAACAACTCAGCTTCGGGATCTGTACGCGAGGTGCAGATGTGTAGTATGAGTACAACATATCCTATACACTCGATAAATATCTTAACTAACTTCAGTGAAGTAGTGGCGAGATTTTGAGCCAAAAGATAGTTACTTAATATAACCTATGTAGTTCATAAGCAAGGTAAAATAATAAGGAGAAAAGGGACAAGTAATAATGAAAAAGTCAAATAAAGAAAGGAAAAAAGCATGTTTCAAAAAAACATATCAACCAAACCATTCTTAGTAAATAAATCCATGAGAAAGAGGCAGTATCAGGGACACAATATAAGCCATGTATACAAATCCGCGTAATTTAAGGTGTATGGTCAAGATATTAAATCAAATGGCATGGCAATACCCTTCGTGCATTTATCTTATCCTCACCAAGAAAATGTATGTATTCAAAATCAAATGGCATGGCAACACCCTTCATGCTTTTATCTTATCCTCACCAAGCATATGTATAACAATATCAACCAGGTAGGAGAAATAGCTAATAGTAACAACGAGGTAGAAGGTACACAAATAACGGTAACAAATAAGGTAGTAGCATGTAGATAACAGTAACAGACAATGTAAAAGGCATAGATATAACACTAGCAAATAAGGTAGAAGAATATAGATATCTATAATACATTCTTGGTTCATCTCAATGGGTTCAGAAATGTCATTCGTTCCACAATTAAACAATATGAAAGATCCTTTAACACACTCATAACTCGAGACTATACGTCAAATCATGATAGAAATCAAGCACCCAATAGTCCTTTTACATCTCAAGAAAAATCATCTCGTCACGCTTAAACCTTCTGAACACATCCCGCGGCCACATCTTACTCATCACATAGTCATCCAACCACTCATCAAGCCACTAATTCCACTAATACGGACACTGCCGGACTTATAAGTCCAAAAGCACGTGCTCACATAACCGAAATCCCCGTGCTCAAGCTACAGTCAAAACCCGGCCTCAAGTCCTCCAGACCGGGCCATCATCAGCACACCGAAATCATATCTCGCACCTCATCTATAGAATCACAAGCCGTCTATGCGCATCTGATATCGAGCGCTCACATGCGCACACGAATGCGTGGAAGGAATTCAAAGAGTTATATTTCAAGCTGAATCAATTCCGTACGATAAGGAAAAAAAGATAAAAAATTATCCTAAATACTACATGAGATCATGAAGAGTTTTGTTGAATTGTAGTGCAGGATTATGGTAGTAATGGAGTAAGGGTATTGTGGTTTATCAAATATTGTGATAATAATTGGAAAGTAGATGGGGAATCGCGAAGACGCTTAAACAGAAAGTAGCCGGTGTAATTGAGCTTGATGACTTCTCAGCCATGAGAGAAAATATAGCAAAATTAGCAAATCAGATGAGTAGAACGCGAAAATTAGGAAAAAAAGGGTGGAATTCCAGCTTTATGGCCGTAAAATGCCAAAATATGAGGAACATTCATGGCGAGGTGGTGACTATGGTTCCTTAGGTCATTTTTGATGGCCCGAATAAATTTAAGGTGATACGGTTCCGGGGGCCCAGGCCCATGCGGAAGGCGTGGGCCAGCACACAAAAATCAGGGAATTAGGCGGAATTCCAGTTTTATGACCGTCCAAATACGTTGTTCCAGCTCGCCCATGTTAACCTAACGACACCAAGAAAAGCAAGCAATGTGTGATGGAATAGAAGAAGACGTAAAGTAAAGTACACACTAGTTAGTAATTTCAAAACCGTATTCCCCGGCAACGAAGCCAAAATTGAATACGCTCAAATTACACCTATATAAATGGTGTAAGGCAGTCGATGTCAAATATAATAATCCAACTAGGTTGCGGTCGAATCCCACTGGAAATAGGTGTAACAATACGACTGATCGTTTTTACCTTTCGTATTTTCGTTTGGCGGTTTGAGACTTTGAGTACTTTTATATGATGTACTACGACTTACGTGTGTGGTTGATTATGATTTTCGAGTGGTTCAGGATGTATTTGGAAGCGTAGTTCTCAATTTTGAAGTTGTAAGTAGGAAGAGTTGAACAAGGTTTGACTTATGAGTAAACGACATTGGAATCAAGGGTCGTGACCAACTCTTCTAACTTAAAGCTTCAATCATGAAATTTATTCTTCCAAATCGATTCCGAATAACCTGAAAACCAAAACAGATGATTTACACAAGTCATAAAACATCATACGAAGTTACTCATGCCCTCAAACTACCAAGCGAAGTGCAAATGTTCAAAACGACCAGTCGGGTCGTTACAAGAAACCACACGTTTCTCTGGATTATCATAGCGTACTTCCACATATCCACTCAGAGGAAGGTCTTTTCGTAATGGATGACGGTTGAAACCATAATCTGTTGATATACGTCATAGATCCAGATGATTGATGGAAGAAACACCAAATACATCCCAAACTTCTCGCTCCCACCAACCAGCTGATGGAAATAGACTGACTACCAGAGATATTCGTCTGCACTAGTTTGTACACGAATGCGTGAGTTATACCGAATACTCAAACAAGGTAAAAGGCACATACATGACAATAATAAACAAGATAAAAGGCATAAATATAAATACAACAAATAAGAAAAGAAGCATAGATGTAACAATAACAATCAAATATAAGGCATAGATGGGACCATAACAAATAAGGTAGAAGACATAGAGGTAACAACAACAAGCAAAATAAAATGCATAGATGTAACAACAACAACACCGTTACAAGGCATAAATATGTATGTGAAGAAAGGACAACACAATGTAATGCATATCTCTCGTCCTCGGCTGCATAGAAACACCCTTCGTGCCATGAACTCTCATCCTCACTTGCAAAGAAACACCTTTGTGCAAATAGTAATAATAATAATAACAAGAAGCCCATTAATACCTTTCATGCACAATTCACTCTTGCTCACAAGCACAGAAACACTCTTGGTGTATAAATCACTCTTCCTCACAAGCACGGAAATATCCTTTGTGCATAAATCACTCTTTCTCACTAGCACGGAAACACCCTTCATGCAATCCACCCTTCCTCGCCAAGCATACACAAAATAGTACCAAATAAAGTGGGACGCATAAATAACGTTAAGAAGAGTGATTATGCATAATACACCACGTGTGAGATAATCCCAAACTTTTACACCAATAAGCGAGCTAACACTTCAAGTATCATAATGTTCAAGTATCTCAACAAAACTTAAGCATGGTGTTTAGCATGAAAATGAAAACTCAAATATTACAAGAATAAGAGATATAGACACGTTTTTATGATATAAAGTATGACCTCAACCTAATTGAGTATATTAACAATCTTAAGAATGGTCCATTATGTTCAATTAAGATAACATAAACTAAACATACTCGCTGGCATGAATAATTATGCTCGTTTTCTTATAGAAATCAAGTGAAACATAAGTCAAGAAGATCATAAAGTTCAACAAGGCACAAAGAAGCATATAATCTACGCCGAGCATAGATAACCCAGGCACCTGCATATAGGATCGTTACCTCGAATATGCATCACCCCCACATGTAGCAAACAATATCATTTACTAGAAAATATTCCCTTAACAAAGCTAAGCAAGGCACTTATCTTATCCGGGTTAGTATTTCAACATGAAATTGTGTCAAAAACTCGCTCTATCCATGTAATCCCATAAATTCAAGCCAAACATCATCCAAGAAAGTCAAACAATGCTATAGGAATCGATCTCAATCCATAAAGCATCAATCTTTGAAGAGTTCTAAAAAAGTTAATAAAAGTCAACACATGCTCCCGTGCTCGAAATGCTCAGTACAAAAATCCGATGAAAAATAATTTGCCGAGTCTAAATATACAATTAGTTTTCAAAATCGAGTCCAAATCGGTACTCAAATCCCTAAAAAATACATTCTCTTAAAGTGTAGGCAAAAATCCCAATTTTCTCTCAAAATTTCAAGTTTTAGGTGTAGAAATCCATGGGGAATCAATATATAAAGCTAAATCCAAGTGAAAATTCCTTACCCATAAAGTAGAAATGAAATCCCTCTTAAAAGTTTTCTCCACTCGTGCTCCTCAAGTCAAGAAAGTGAAAATGAGCCTCTTCTCGAAAATCTGGACTTAAATTACCCTGACAGAATTCCTTCATTGCATTCGCGGCCTACCCTTCACGAACGCGAAGCACAATCACCACCGACCCTCCAATACTTCTTCGCGAATGTGACAAGACCCACGCGTTTGCGATTCACAACTTTCGCCGACCTCAATTCCTTCTTCACATTCGTGGAACCTCCATCGCGAACGCGTAGAACAATCTTGCCCCAGCCAAACCTCCTTCGTGTTTGCGCAACTCCTTTCGCGATTGCGTAAGCTAACAGAAAATTCCCTTCACAAACGCATAGGACCAATTCCTCCAGCACACATTCTTCTTCGTGAAGGCGAGGCTACCCTCACGAACGCGATTCATATCTAACACAAGCAAAAACTAGCAATGCAAACTCATCCGAAAAGGTTCGAAATCACCCGAAACACACACGAGCCCCTCGGTGCCCGTCTAATTTATCATCCAAATACATTATCTAAACTTATCCAAAGGTTAGAAACACCACAAATAACGTCAAAACCAAGAATCAAAGATCAAATTATTCTCTTGACTTTAAAACATTCAAATTCACCGAAACCATCCGAACCACACTTAAACATTCCAGGTTACAACTAAACTTTGCATACAAGTTCCAATCAAATACATAAACCTAGCCAAAGTTTCAAAACCATAATAGGAGTCTAATAACACCAAGGTCAACCCCCGATCAAACTTATGAAGTCTCTAATTTTTCAAATTGCTAACTTTTGATAAATAAAGCCAAAACCTTCTAGGGACCTCCAAATTCAAATGCGTACATATGTCCAAGTCCAAAATTACCATACGAACATATTGAACCATCAAATCACGATTTCGAGGCCATTTATTCAAAAGTCAAACCTGGGCCAATTGTTCTAACTTAAAGCTTCCAAAACAAGAATTACTCTTCAAACCAATCCAAAACATCTAGAAAACAAAGTCATCTATATACACAAGTCATAATACATCATATGAAACTACTCAAACTCTCAAACCGCGAAGGAAATACTAGAGCTCAAAACAACCGGTAGGTCGTTACATTCTCCCGCACTTAAACATATGTTCATCCTCGAACATGCCAAGAGTCATTCCAAGGCAATCAAATTATTGTATAAGGTCACCATACACATACCCATGGGTGATCTCACATCACTACAATCCATATAAGTCCATCAATACAATCCTTCCTCAGACCTTAGCTTATAATCCTTAGAACCAAGTTCCAACTTTTGGAATCAACTAAATATGAGATCCACTTCGCTCCACAAATGAACAACTGAAAGATCCATTGGCACATCCGCTTATGAAGACTATACAACACATCGAGACAATGACAAAGCATCCATAGCCCTTCTCATACCTTCCACAACATCACATGCCGTCGACGCTCAACCGGTACAGAGTACTCAATATCGCATACGTGTGAATAGGAAAGAACTGAGGATATATACTTCAAGCTGAAATAAAATCGCACGATAAGGATGAGAAATAAAGGGAAATTTCATAAATGCCATGTAGCCTCTCGAAGATGAGCATGAACATTATCATACCGATCCACAAGACTCTGCTAGATACTTGCTTATGACTCGTAGAACCTATGAATCTAGAGCTCTGATACCAAATTTTCACGATCCAAAATCTCACCAAGTCATGATGGTACCTCAATCAACCCGCGAGGTAAGCCAACAAATAAGTAACAGACTAATCCAAAATCATCGAATAAATATTAAAATAAGAATGCGGAAATTTATTACAACTATTCCCAAGGACTGGTAGTGCAAGTTATGAGCGACTAAGAATGAGAATGCAACTCTGATTTGAAGAAAGATACATCATCTATTTGAAATTTAAATGATAGAAATATAAGTCGTAAACTACCATGAACAAATGGCACCTTGTATCTGGAACGCTAGTACGTCTTCCGTGCTAGGCTTCGCCTCCCACAGAACTCATCTCTGGGATATATACGCAAGGTGCAAAAGCATAGTATGAGTACAACCGACTCCATATAATCGATAAGTATCTTTACTAACCTCAGTAAAGTAGTGGAGAGGTTTTAAGTCAAAAGACAGTCACTTAATATAATATATGCAGTTCAGAAGCAAAATAACAAGGAGAAAAAAGATAAGTAATAATGAAAAATTCAACTAAAGAAAGGAACATGCATGTTTCACAAAAACATATCACCCAAGCCATTCTCATTAAATCATGTCTGTGAGAAATAGGCAGTATCAGGGACACAATACAAGCCATGTATACAAATCCCTGTAATTTGAGGTGTATGGTCAAGATATTAAATCAAATGGCACGACAACATCCTTCATGCATTCATCTTATCCTCACCAAGAATATGTATGTATGTCAAATCAAATAGCACGGCAACACCCTTCGTGCATTTATCTCATCCTCTCCAAGTATATGTATAACAGTATCAACCAGGTATAAGGCATAACACTAACAGTAAGAACGAGCTAGAAGGTATACATATAACGATAAACAAATAAGGTAGTAGCATGTAGATAATAGTAACAAACAAAGTAAAAGGCATAGATACAACAATAGCAAATAAAGTAGAAGAATATAGATATCAATAACAAATAAGGTAAAAGACATAGATATAACAACAATGAACAACATAGAAGGCACAAATGTAAATACAACAAACAAGAAAAGAAGCATAAACATAACAATAACAAAAAAAAAATAGATGGGACCATAACAATAAGGTAGAAGACATAGAGGTAAGAACAACAAACAAAATAAAAGGCATAGATGTAACAACAAAAATCCCGTTACAAGGCATAAATATGTATGTGAAGAAAGGACAACACAATGTAATGCATATCTCTCGTCCTCGCATGCACGGAAACACCCTTCATGCCATGAACTTGCATCCTCACTTTCATGCCGCATGTGCAAATATCAATAATAATAATAATAATAATAATAATAATAATAATAATAATAATAATAATAATAATAATAATAATAATAATAATAATAATAATATCAAGAAGCACAAAAATATATTTTGTGCATAATTAACTCTTCCTCACAAGTGCGAAAACACACTTCGTGTATAAATTACTCTTTCACACAAGCACAAAAATACCCTTTGTGCATAAGTCACTCTTTTTCACAAGCACGAAAATACCCTTCGTGCAATCCACTCTTCCTCACCAAACATACACAAAGTAAATACCAAATAAGGTGGGAAGTATAAAAAATATTAAAAAGAGTGATTAAGCATAATGCACCACGTTTGAGATAATCCCAACTTTTACACCAATAAGCCGGACAACATTTCAAGTACTATAATATTTAAGTATCTCAACAAAAATTAATCATGGTATTTAGCATAAAAATGAAAACTCAAATATCACAAAAATAACATATATAGACAAATTTGTATGATATAAAGTATGACTTCAACCAGTATATTAATAATCTTAAGAATGGTCAATTGCATTCAATTAGGATAGCATAAATTATACATAATCTCTGGCATGAATAATTATGTTCGTTTTTATCATAGGAATCAAGTGAAACATAACTCAAGAAGATCACAAAGCTCAACATGGCACAAATAATCATATAATCTACCCCGAGCATGAATAACCCTGGTTAATACATATACGCTTGTCACCTCACATATGCATCACCCCTGCATGTAGAAAATAATATCAATTAATTAGAAATTATTTTCTAAATAAACTAGGCAATACACTTACCTTATTCGGGCTAGTCTTCAACCTCAAATTGCGTCAAAACCTCGCTCTAGCTATCCAATCACATAAATCCAAGCCAAACATCATCCAAGAAAGTCAAACAATGCTATAGGAATCAATCCCAATCCATAAAGCTTCGATCTTGGAATAATTCCCAAAAAGTCAATAAATATTAACTCGAACCCGCATGCCCGAACTTCAGAGCCAATACAAAAATATGATGACCCATAATCTGCCTAGTCCAAATATATAATTAGTTTTCAAAACTAAGTCCAAATCGATACTCAAATCCCCATAATACATTGTTTCGGGATGATTTCGAAGTTAATTGGAACACTTAATCCCAAAGTTGAAGCTTAAGTTGAAATAGTTGACTAGAGTTTGACTTTTGTGTAGACGGCTCTGAAATAGAGTTTTGATAGTTCCAATAGCTTCCTATGGTGATTTCGGACTTAGTTGTATGTTCGTATTTGGATTTAGAGGTCCGTAGGTTGGTTTGGTTCTTTTTGGAAAACGTTGGAGGTTTGGAAGGTTGAGAGGTTTGACCGAGAGTTAACTTTATTAATATTAGGTTGGGATTTTGGTTCCACATGTTGGAATAGGTCTGTTGTGTCATTAGGGACATGTATGAAAAATTTAAGGTCATTCCGGGTTGGTTTGATGTGTTTCGGCATTAGTTTCGAAAGTTGGAAGTTTATTAGTTCATTAGGCTTGTGTTATTCCGGGTTGGTTTGAGGCCTCGAGTAAGTTTGTATTATGTTTTGGGATTGGTTGGTATATTTGGACGGGGTCTCGGGGTCCTCGGGTGAGATTCAGATTGAGTTCAGACCATTTTTGCACTTGTGGCATTTGCTATAGAATTCTGAACTTTTGGTGTTTTCACATCTGCGGTGGGCTTGGTATAGATGTCGCTAGGGGGAGCGCAGGTGGGAGGATAAGCCTGTCAGAGAAAGTCTGCAGATGCAGACCTTGGACAGTAGGTGCAACCAGGTGTGCGCAGGTGCAAAAGATGAGATTGGCAAAGGAGTCCGCAGAAGCGGACGAAGGAGCGCAGATGCAAGTTTGCATGTCAGAGGACCTATCCACAGAATTAGACGATTAGAGATTAATGAGGTTCCTCATCTGCGATGGAATTTTTGCAGATGCGGTGTCGTAGGTGTGACTGTTTGATCGCCGATGCGGATTTGCTGGGCAGGATTATATATCAAGAGTTTGGCTTTTTCTTCTCATTTTTTTGATTCTGGAGCTCGGTCTAACGCAATTTTTGGAGTGCTTTTCACCATAATTGGAGGGGTAAGTGACTTTTACTCACTTTTGGTGCTAGATAGTAGATACTGATTATCCATAGATTATTACACCTATTTTCATGAATTAAAGGTGGGATTTTAGGGATTTTTTGGACCATGTTATTGAAGAGTGAGATTTGGCGATTTAAGGGTCGATTTGTGGTTATAATTGGATGATATTAGTATGGTTGGAATCTTAATCAAATGGGTGTTCGAAATTTATGAGTTTGGTCGGGTTGCGAGGTGCGGGTCCGGGGTTGACTTATTGATTGCATTAAGTTATTTTGACTAGATTCGGATCATCAGGAGGTTGATTCGCGAGGGAAGGGTTCCCTCGATTATTGATTTGGTTGAGTTGAGGTAAGTATCTTACCTAAACTTGGTTGATGCACTAGTTGCTTGAATTATATGTGATAGTTACGTGCTATGGGTGGTGTACATGTGCAGGGCCGAGCCCATGTCCATGAATCAGGGTATTTATCCATGCTCGAGATAGTGCTTAGTCTATGAAATGCCTTGAACTGATTGTTAAGACATAATCTGTGATATTTCTTATTTTTGTACCATGTTGTGAGTTAATTGAGCCATATTCAAGGTTAAATAGAGATTAAATCTCCTGATTTTACTTGTTAATTGATGTTTTCTTGATGGAATTACTGATATGAGCTATGATAGCACACATTGCACATACATACACCTTAACATGTCATTTATATCATTCCAGGGTATGAAACTTGATATTCTTTGATCATGTACATGTAAACTTGTATATCTATTCTCTATGGCCCATGACCACTCCAGACGAATTGTGATATTGAGCCTGTGACCACACCAGGGGGATTGTGACTATTGGAACGTGCGTTCTCCTTGCAGCACGTGACTTGTCTGTGCGGATCCAGATATTGATATTATGGCACATGAGTTTGTCTGTGCAGCCCGTGAGTTATCTGTGCGGTTGATGTTATTAACACGTGAGTTGTCCATGCATCGTGTGGATATGGATCCACCCCCCTAGGGTCACCCTCGCATATTTCACTCTTGATGGCGTACACACGGATTTGAGGAAAAATGCTCAGTGGTTTGGTACATATATGGAAATGTTGAGGAACAATTGGGCCAGTGTTTGTCTTGGATTTTTGCATTTCATCTATACTTGCAATTTCCGTGTTATTACCTGGTTTACTTGCATATCATCTTTATATGCTGGATCATTGGGTGAGTAGAGTACCTAACTAATTGAGCACACACACAGATGGTTCCTTCTATGCTTTTGACTTGACTTCATTATTGTTTTGCTTGTTGAATTTATGAACTGTACAGGTTATAGCAAGTATCATTTATAGTTATTGCTTCATTATTTTTGCATTTCATCTATATGTTACTTGTTGAAATACTATTGACCTTATTTCAGACAGACTTGTTATTTAGATTTTCAGACTTGTATTCTATTTTAGAGCTCATGACTCTTTATTTACCAGTTCTGGGGAGTTTATCATGTATTAGCACTATTATGCTATATCAAGGATTTAAACTCATGTTATTTTAGTCATTTTTGGTATTGTGGTTCATTATTATTATATCCAGCATCCCTAGCAAGTGTGTTAGGCGCCATCACAACTGGTTGGGTTTTGGGTCGTTACAAGTTGGTATTAGAGCCCTAGGTTCATAGGTATTACGAGTCATGAGCAAGTTTAGTAGAGTCTTGCGCGGATCGGTATAGAGACATCTGTACTTATCTTTGAGAGGCTACCGAACTGTCAAGAAAACTTTAATTTTTTTGCCTTTTTGTTGTGTGGATTTGTTATTTCCAAAGTTTTAACCGTTGATCTTCTAATCTCTGATAGATAGTGAGGACACATGCATCCGGATCAGGCAGAGGGGCACCAATACCACCAGCTAGGGTCGCGAAAGGCCAGGGACGAGTTGGGACTCGCACTACAGTAAGGGCAGCACTTGTGGAGCCACTAATTGCTCCAGGGAAGGAGCAAGTACCGGATATTATTGAGCCGGTGGGACCAGTTCAGACACCAACAATACCTATTATGATACCTGGTCTTAGGAGGCTTTGTCTCAGATATTGAGTGTGTGTACGAGAGTGGCTCAGGCGGTTACTATACCCGTTGCACCAACTACTTCATAGGCTGGGGGAGGAGCCCAGACTTCCGTCGCCTGTACTCCAGAGCAGCAAGCTAATGGTCATCAGACACCAGGGGTGTTACAAGTACAACCAGTTATTGTTGCTCGGGCCGAGGTTGATCCATCTATTTCTAATACGGAGTAGAGGAGGTTGGAGAAGTTTAAGAAGCTTGATCCGCACGAGTTCGGTAGAGGAAATTTAGAGGATACTCATGATTTTCTATATCGGTGTCATCGAATTCTTCACACTACGGGTATTGTGGATATCAATGGGGTGCTTTCACTACTTTTCAGCTGACATGGACAACTTACAGATGGTGGCGAAATTATGAGTTATCCAGGCCGGCTGGCGCAGCGCCACTTACATGGCATGAGTTCTCAGTTCTCTTCTTAGAGAAGTTTGTCCCATAGACCCATAGAGAAGCGTTGCGTAGGCAGTTTGAGCAGCTACGTTAGGAGGGTATGACTATGATTCAGTACGAGATGAGATTTGCATATTTGACATGTAATACTATATGGTTGGTTCCCATAGAGAGGGAGAGGATAAAGAGGTTCATTGATAGCCTCAACAATGGTTTATATTACAGTATGGCTCAAGAGGTTACGACGGATGCTAGGTTTAACTAGGTGGTCGAGATTACTAGACGCTTAGAGAAGGTCCGCAGGCTTGAGCATTAGGAGCGGGTGTCCAAGAGGCCTCGTGGTTCAGGTGGTTTCAACAATGCCTCATCTGGAGGCCAGTCACATTACAATAGAGGTCGTCCTCTTAGGCCTGCTCAAACTGCTCGTCATATTCCTCGTGGTTCATCAGTTAGCCACAGTTAATTCAGTGCTCACCCAGTTTAGTCATCATTCATTGCATTGTCGGCATAGAGTTCTTATCGTGATCCATCTGCACAGGGCTCCACAGGCAATTACCTGGCTTTTCAGGGTCAACAACTTCGTTAGAGAAGGGTTTCTTTGAGGGAGAGGACTTGAGCTACCTCAAGAAGTATTGCTCAAGACTTCTTGGCAGGGTTCCACAGTAGAGCTCGCAACCTATGATATCAGCACCAGTAGCTACACCACCCACTCAAAAAGCTAGGGGTGGTACTCAGGCACTTCGAGGTCTCCCTAGAGGGAGATGTCAATCGGGTGGTGGTCAGGAACGTTGCTACGCATTTTTCGGCCAAGTCAAAGGTAGTTGCTTCTGATGTCATGATCACAAGTATTGTTTCAGTGTGCCACATAGATGCTTCGATAATATTTGACCCATGTTCCACTCATTCATATGTGTCATCATACTTTGCTCGTTATTTGGATATGACCCGTGATTCTTTAGTTATGCTTGTACATGTGTCTACGCTGGTAGGTGATTCTATTATTGTGGACTCTGTATGTCGGTCGTGTGTGGTGACCATCAGGGGTTTATGAGATGAGAGTTGGTCTTTTACTACTTAGCATGGTTGATTTTGACGTGATTTTAGGCATGGATTGGTTGTTGCCATATCACGCTATCCTTGATTATCACGCTAAGACCGTGACGTTGGTAATGCTAGGGTTGACAAGGTTGGAGTGGATAGGCTCCCTGGATTATGTTCCTAGTAGAGTGATTTCATATTTGAAGGCTCAATGGATGGTTGAGAAGGGATGTCTGGTATATTTGGCCTTCATAAGGGATGTTAGTGCTGATATTCCTACAATTTAGTCAGTTATGGTTGTAAGATACTTCCCAGTTCTGTTTCCTGCAGACATGTCGGGCATGCCGCCCTACAAGGATATTGATTTTTGTATTGATCTGGTGCCGGGCACTCAGCCCATCTCTATTCCACCATATCGCATGGCACCAGTAGAGTTGTAGGACTTAAAGGTACAAATTTAAGAGTTGCTCGATAAGGGTTTCATCAGGCCTAGCGTGTCTCCTTGGGGTGCACCGGTCCTATTTGTGAAGAAGAAGGATAGTACTATACATATGTGTAATGACTACATGTAGTTGAACCAAGTTACAGTCAAGAACATGTACCCACTACCGCACATTGATGACTTATTTGATCAGCTTCAGTGTGCTAGAGTATTTTTGATGATTGATTTGAGGTCGGGGTATCATCAGTTGAAGATGCGGGATTCAGATATTCCGAAGACGGCATTCAGGACACGCTATGGTAACTATAAATTTTTGGTGATGTCTTTTGGGCTGACCAATGACCCATAAGCCTTTATGCACTTGATGAACAGTGTATTCCATCCATATCTGGAATCCTTTGTCATAGTATTATTGATGATAGTTTGGTGTACTCACGCAGCCGGGAGGATCATGAGCATCTGAGGATTGTACTTCCGACTTTGAGGGAGAAAAATCTATATGCTAAATTCTCCAAGTGTGAGTTTTGGCTTGATTCGGTTGTATTATTAGGCCACGTGGTGTCTAGTGAGGGGATCAAGGTGGATCCAAAGAATATTGAGGTAGTTCAGAGTTGGCCTAGACAGTCTTCAACTACAACGATTTAGATCTTCTTAGGTTTGGCAAGTTATTATCACTATTTCATAGAGGGTTTTACATCCATCTCAGCTCCTTTGACTAGTTTGACCCTGAAGGGTGCTCCTTTCAGATAGTGCGACGAGTGTGAGGCGAGCTTTCAGAAGCTCAAGACTGCATTGACTACGACCCTAGTATTGGTGTTGCCTACAAGTTCATGATCTTACATCATGTAACGTGATGTGTTTCGTATTGGGCTTGGCGTGGTGTTGATTCAGGACATAGGGTGATTGCCTACGTGTCCTGGCAGTTGGAAGTTCATGGGTAGAATTACTCTACGCACGATTTGGAGTTATTTTTCACTCGCTAAAGATTTGGAGGCACTATCTATAAGGTGTTCCATGTGAGGTCTATACCAACCATCGGAGTCTTCAGCACCTATTCAAGTATAAGGACCTTAATTTGTGTCATCAAAGATGGTTAGAGTTACTGAAAGACTATGATATCACCATATTATATCATCGAAGGAAGGCCAATGTGGTGGCCGATGCATTGAGTAGGAAGGCTGAGAGTAGGGGCAGTTTGGCATATTTACCAGTAGTAGAGAGGCCACTAGCCATGGATGTTCAGAATTTGGCCAATCAGTTTGCGAGATTGGATGTTTCAGAGTCTAGCCATATTTTTGCTTGCGTTGTGGCATAGTCATTGTTGTTGGAGCATATCAAGGCTCACCAGTTTGATGATCATCACTTGTTGGTGTTGAAGGACATAGTGCATTGGGGTGGTGCTAAGGAGGTTGTGATTGGTGATGATGGTGTTATGCGGCTTCAAGTATTGAAGGACACGGAGCAGCGGGGTGGTGCTAAGGAGGTTGTGATTGGTGATGATGGTGTTATGTGGCTTCAGGACCGGATTTGTGTTCCAAATATTGATGGGTTGAGAGATTTGATCCTTGAGGAGGATCACATCTTGTGCTATTCCATTTACCCAGGTGTCACAAAAGATGTACCGTGACTTGAAACAACACTATTGGTGGCGGAGAATAAAGAAAGATATTGTTGCTTATGTATCTCGGTGTTTGAATTGTCAACAGATGAAGTATGAGCATCAGACACTGGGAGGGTTGATTCAGAGATTGGAGACACCGGAGTGGAAGTGGGAGCGCGTCACTGTGGATTTCGTGGTAGACTTACCACAAACCTTAAAGAAATACAACGTAGTCTGAGTTATTGTGGACCGATTGACTAAGTCCGCACACTTTATTCCAATGATGACTTCCTATTCTTCAGAGCGGTTGGCTCAGATCTACATCCAGGAGATTATCCATCTGCACGACATGCCCATTTCTATTATTTCTGACAGAGGAATGCAACTTACATTGCAGTTTTGGAGAGTGGTGTAGCGACAGTTGGGCACACAGGTTGAGTTAAGTACAACATTCCATCCCCAGACGGACGGGCAGTCTGAGCGCACTATTCAGATCTTGGAGGACATGTTACGTGCATGTGTTATGGATTTAAGAGGTTCATGACATCACTTTCTACCACTCACAGAGTTTGCCTACAACAACAACTATCAGTCGAGTATCCAGATGGCTCCTTATGAGGCCTTATATGGGAGGCGATGTCATTATCCGATTGGTTGGTTTGAGCCTGGGGAGGCTAGGTTGTTGGGCACTAAATTGGTCTGTGATACTTTGGACAAGGCTAAGATGATTCAGGAGCGACTTCGTATAACACAATCCAGACAGAAGAGTTATGCTGACAGGAAGGCTCGTGATGTTGCATATATGGTGGGTGAGATGGTTCTACTCAGAGTTCCTCCCATGAAGGGTGTGATGAGATTCAAGAAGAAGGGCAAGTTGAGCCCTTGGTATATTGGCCATTTTGAGGTACTTGAGAGAGTTAGAGAGCTGGCCTATAGACTTGCCTTGCTACCTAGTTTATCGGGGGTTCACCTAGTGTTTTATGTGTCTATGCTCTGAAAGTATTATGGTGATCCTTCACATGTTTTGGACTTCAACACGGTGCATCTAGACGAGGATTTGACTTATGTTGTGGAGCTGATAGCCATTTTGGATCGGTAGATTCGAAAGGTGAGATCAAAGAATATAACATCAGTGAAAGTTCAATGAAGAGGTCAACCGGTTGAGGAGGCTACTTAGGAGACTGATCATGAGATACGGACCAGATATCCTCACCTTTTTGAGACTCCAGGTATGATTCTAGACCCGTTCGAGGTCGAGCATTTATTTAAGAGGGGAGAATGTAAGACCGGGCTGGTTGTTTTGTGTATTGTAGCCCCGTTCCCCTACTTATTGCTTCTTCTATGTTCATTTGTGGCTATGTGTCTCGTCGGTGTGGGTGGATTGGTTTCGAGGTGAATTTGGACACTTTGTCCCAAGGTTGAAACTTAAGTTGAAAGAGTTGACCGAAGTTTCACTTTTGAGTAGACGGCTCCAGAATAAAGTTTTGATAGTTCCAATAGTTTCGTATGGTGATTTTGCACTTAGGCGTATTTACAAATTTGGATTTGGAGGTCCGTAGGTTGGTTTGATGCTTTTTGACAAAATTGGAAAGTTAGAGGTTTGGAAGGTTGAGAGGTTTGACCGAGAGTTGACTTTGTTGATATCGAGTTTGGATTTTGGTTCTTAGAGTTGGAATAGGTCCATTGTGTCATTTGGGACTTGAATGAAAAATTTGAATTCATTCTGGGTTGGTTTGATATGTTTCGGTATTAGTTTCTGAAGTTGGAAGTTCATTAGCTCATTAGGCTTGAATTGGGGTGTGATTTGTGGTTTCAATATTGTTATATGTGATTTTAGGCCTCGAATATGTTCGTGTTATGTTTTGTGCTTGGTTGGTAAGTTTGGAGGGGGCTTCGAGTGAGATTTAGATTGAGTTTGGACCATTTTTGGACTTGTGGCATTTGGTGTAGAATTCTGAACTTCTGGTGTAGATGCGGCTAGGGGAGCGCAGGAGCAAGGATAAGCATGTCAGAGGAAGTCCGCAGATGCGGATCTTGGACCGCAGGTATAGAGCCGCAGGTGCGGCCAGGTGTGTGCAGGTGCAGAAGATGAGCTTGGAAGGGGAGTCCGCAGAAGCGAACGAAGGAGAGCAGATGTGCGTTTGCAAGTGCGAGGACCTATCCGCAGAAGAGGATGGTCGGAGATTAATGAGGTTCCGCATCTGCTATGGAATTTTCGCAGATGCGTGTCGCAGGTGCGACCAGTTTGACTGCAGATGCGGATTTGCTGGACAGGATTATATATCGAGGGTTTGGTCTTTTATTCTCATTTTTTGGAGTTTGGAGTTCTTTTCACCATAATTGAAGGGGTAAGTAACTATTACTCACTTTTGGTGCTAGATATTGATTACCCACTACTTATTACACCTAATTTTATGAATTAAAGGTGGCATTTGGTGGGGGGGGGGGAGGTTGGACTATTTTATTCGAGAGTGAGATTTGGCAATTTGAGGGCGATTTGTGGTTGGAATTGGATAATATTAATATGGTTGGACTCGAAATTGAATGGGTGTTCGAAATTTATGAGTTTAGTCGGGTTCCGAGGTTTCTCCCCAGAGTTGTGTTTTTGGGTTGACTTTTTTATTTGAGTTAAAGATCTTAGCTTTATCTTTTGAAATCATTTTCTTTGGCTTTTATTGATAGTACTAAGTTATTTTGACTAGATTCGGATTGTCAAGAGGTTGATTCGTTAGGGAAGGGCTTCCTAGAGTACTGATTTGGTTGGCTTGATGTAAATATCTTACCTAAACTTCGTTGAGGCACTAGCTTCCTAAATTATATGTGATAGCTACGTGCTATGGGTGGTGCACATGTGTAGGGTTGAGCCCATGTGCATGCACCGGGGTATTTATCCATGCTGGAGGTAGTGCTTAGGCTATGAAATGCCTTGAATTGATTGTTAATCATTAAGCTGTGTTGTTTCTTATATTTGTACCTCGCTGTGTGAGTTAATTGAGCCATAATTTAGGTTAAATATATATTTAATCTTCTGATTTTACTTGATAATTGTTGTTTTCGTGATAGAATTCCAATTTGAGCTATAATATCACACTCTGCACATGCATATACCTTAGCATGTCATTTATATCAGTACAGGAGTATGAAACTTGATATTATTTGATCATGTACATGTAAGCTTTTATATATGTTCTCTATGCGATACGATTTGGAGTGATAGCCCGTAATTGTGATATTGATCATGTGACCATGCTGGGCGGATTGTGATTATTGACACGTGAGTTTTCCTTGCAGTACGTGAGTTGACCGTGCGGATCTAGATATTGCTATTATGGCACGTGAGTTGTCCGTGCAGGTTGTGAATATGGATCCATCCCCCTAAGGTCACCCTCTCATGTTTCTCTCTTGATGGCATACATGCGGATTTGAGGAAAACTGATTAGTGGTTTGGTACGGATATGGAAATGTTGAGATAAATCTGGCCAGTGTCTGCCTTAGATTTTGCATTTCAACTATACTTGCACTTTCCATGTTATTACCTGATTTACTTGCATATCATCTTTATATGCTAGATAATTGACTGAGCAGAGTACCTGAGTAATTGAGCGCGCACACACATATGGTTCCTTCTATGCTTTATGACTTGACTTCATTATTGTTTCGCACTTATTGAATTTTTGAACTATACAGGTTATAGCAAGTACCATTTATATTTTTTTACTTCTTTTACCTCTTCGAGGTTAGTTATGATACTTGTTGAGTACATGTGGTCGGTTGTACTCATGCTACACTCTGCACTTAATTATGCAGATTCAGATGTCGGACCCAATCATCAGTAGCCGAGGCTTGTAGCAGAGTTGATCACTGAGTGATAAGGTAGAACTGCATTCTCGGCATCTCTTTTATTATGTATTGTTGACCTTATTTCAGACAGTCTTGTTATTTAGCTTTTCATACTTGTATTCAGTTTTAGAGCTCATGACTCTGTATTTACCAGTTCTGGGGAGTTTAGCATGTATTGGCACTATTATGCTATATCAAGGATTTAAACTCATGTTATTTCAGTCATTTCTGCTATTGTGGTTTATTATTGTTATATCCGGCTTGCCTAGAAAATATATTAAGTGCCATCACGACTAGTTGGATTTTGGATCGTGACATACATTCTCTTAAAGTGTAGGCAAAAAACCCAAATTTTCTCTCAAAATTCAAAAGTTTAGGTGTAGAAATCCATGGGGATTCAATATATAAAGCTAAATCCAAGTGAAAATTACATATCCACAAAGTAGCAATGAAATCTCTCTTAAAATTCTTCTCTTCTCGTGCTCCCCAAGTGAAGAATAGTGAAAATAAGCCTCTTCCCAAAAATGTGGACTTAAATTACCCCTAACAGAATTCCATCATCACGTTTGTGGCCTACCCTTCGCGAACGCGAAGCACAATCACCAGCGACCCTCCGGTCCTTCTTTGTGAACACAACAAGACCCACGCATTCTCTATGCACAACTCTCACTAACCTCAATCCATCTTCGCGTTCACGGAACCTCCATCGCGAACGTGTAGATCTTTCCCAGCCAAACCTCCTTCGCGCTTGCGCATCGCCTTTTGTTATCGCATAAGCTAACAGTCCCCCTTCACGAGTGCGGTCAAACACTCGCGAATGTGTAGAACTAATTCTTCCACCACACTGTCTTCTTTGCGAAAGTGAGGCTACCCGCGTGAACACAATTTACATCTGACACCGGCAAAAATCAGCAATGCAAACGTATCTAAAATCACCCTGAAACACACCCGAGCTCCTCGGGACCCCTTCCAATTTACCAGCAAGTCCAAGTACATTATCTAATCTTATCTAAAGGCTTGAAACACCACAAATAACACTAAAATAGAGATCGAAGATCAAATCATTCTCTTGACTTTCAAACATTCAAAATTTGCCGAACCTGTCCAAACCACACTTAAACATTCCGGATTACAACCAAACTTTATATACAAGTTCTAATCAACTAAATGAACCTACCTAAAGTTTCAAAACTACAATAGGAGTCCGATAACACCAAAGTCAACTCCAGATCAAATTTATAAACTATCCAATTCTTCAAATTGTCAAGTTTCGACAAATAGAGCCCAAACCTTCTAAGAACCTCTAAATTCAAATCCGAATATACGCCAGGTCCAAACTTTTCATACAAACCTATTGAAATCATCAAATATCGATTCCGAGGTCATTTACTTAAAAGTCAAACCTTGATAAACTCTTCCAACTTTAAGCTTCCAAAACAAGAATTACTCTTTCAAACAAATCTTGAACCTCTAGAAAATAAATTCAACCATACACACAAGTCATAATACATTATATGAAGCTACTTAAATTCTCAAACCACTGATCAAAAGCTAGAGCTAAAAATGACCGATCGAGTCGTTATACGGTGCCTGGAAATAGAAATAGAAATTTGACCAAAGGGCTTGAGCTCCACATGCCTAGTATGAATCGTGAACCATTTCCCCAAGAAGTGGGATAAGATAATAAAAGAAGACCAAGAGATATGCAAATCATTAATATAACACATAAGCATTTATATCAGTTCATAAGTTAAACAAGGAAATTAACAATAATGTACAACATATTTGTAAGTCGATTCCTTTAGCATTTAAATGCAATCAAAAGCATGTTGGATTTTATCTTTAACAGGAGCACTATACCAACACCGACATAATAAAACCAATAGTAGGTGACCAACCCAGCCATAAGTATTTGACCCTACTTTCCTGGCGGTTTCCCGTAGTACCGTACGAGTCCACTTATCCTCATTATAGTTAGTAATAATCATTTATCGACAAATTATGGGAATTTATCCCACAAACCTTGGCATATTCTTGGAATGTGTCAATACACCAGTACTTGTAGTTCCATGATAACGAATTCAAGATTAGAACTAATTTCAATGGTTTCCACTAGTAAGTTTTAAAATATTTAAATTTTTAAAAATAGATTCATAGCTTTAAATCCTCAAAACAAATCTACTTTAAATCAAATCATAGTGTTCACGACCGATCCAACCATTTGAATAAAAATTAAATAAAAACCTTTCTATATTCCATGATAAAAGTAATTAACAAAATAAGAGTTTTTCTTTTAGTTCAACAAGTGTCACTCCAACATGTAAAGATATTTTAAAAATATTACACTTCATATTTTAAAAAAAGTCACGACAATGGATCTTATTTATAATGCAAGGAATTGTTCTATCCTAACCTTCTCATCCCCATAAGCTAGGATTGACAATTAGAATTTAAGTTCTAAACCATTTTACAATATATAGTTCAGAGGAAAAACTCCATAAAGTAGTAGGTTTCAACATACCTCAATATGCTCCCAAAACATTACCACGAGTATCTCAGGTCTTTAACCAATCATAGTGTACACAATTATATTCAACATGAGTCAAAAGTTACTCAACAATACCCAACAAGATCCATTTAGGCCTTTACTCTTGATTATAGGTACATAGTGTTCATCTTTCCTACCAAATATATTCATCCATGAATAACAATCTTATTTATAGTACTTAATAGTCCATTAGGGTTATAAATAATTAAATAACCTCTATTTAATATTCTAAATTACTATTTATTATCTTCTCCAACCAGCAACCATCAATATCCAATTTGAGTTTTATAATTATTCACATTTAACTACCTCCCAATATCATAAATATCATAAATGCACTTATTTTGATCTAAAAAATAAGGTTGGACTAGAATAATTTACCTTTTGATGTAAACCCTAGAAAATTTCTTCTTTGGTGTACTTGGTGATTATTCAAAATTCAAGTAAATTCCTATGTATTGGTGTAATGATCCAACAACTCATTTTGAGTTATAGCATCTCGTTCCATGATTCGAGCCTTCTTATAAGTCCATTTGATATTTTTTGACTTGCGAGTATGAGTGATTTTGGTTCTAAGAGGTTTAGAAGTAATTTAGAACATTTAGTTTCTGGATGGAAGCTTTAAGTTGGAATAGTTGATTAAGATTTGATTTTTGGGTAAACGGATCAAAATTAGGTTTTGATGGTTCCAATAGGTTCAAATGATAATTTTGGACTTGTACGTACGTGCAGATTGGTGTTGGAGGTTCCTAGAAGAAATCGACACCATTTGTCGAAACTTGGCAATTTAAAGAACTTAAGAGTTCATAAGTTTCACCAAGAGTTGACTTTGATGTTATTGGACTCCTACCGGTATTCCAAGATGTTGTATAGGTCTATATAGTTGAATTGAATTTTTGTGCAAAATTAGGAAGTAATTCGATGTGTTAAAGTGTTATTCAAATACTCTTTTGAAAGAATGAAGATTTAAAAATTTAAAAGAAATTTTATTTGGTTTGAGCCTCGATTATGTGTTGTGATATTCTCGTAGGGTTGTTTAGCCTTTGGACAAGTCCATATAGGATATTTGGACTTGTAGGAATGATTGTATGGAGTCCCAAGGGGATCGGGTGAGTTTCAGCGCATTTGGAGCAAGTTCCGGAAGAATTGAGTTGCTGAAGCAGGCTTTTCTGTTGATGACCTGACTTCAAAAGAGTATTTCTCCCAATATATAAATTATTTTGGGATGAGGTTTGGATGAGATTTTATCCCTTTTATACTAGTTTTTGGTGGTTCAAACTATTCTTCATTTCAACTTTTTTACAAGGAGTTATGACCATTTTACTAGAAGGGGGTTAGTGCAGATATTTGGACTGTTCGGTTCCGCGATGGATTATGCGGCCAATGAAGTGGATGTGCGATATGCAAAACCAATGTGAGGTCACCTGGGCATGTTTTTGAAAGCTACTTTCGGGAGCTATTTAAGGCCGAGTTTTGTGATTTTTATTTTATTTCACGTCTTTTGGAGCTCTTTTTTATAGGTTTGAGGTTAGTGTTTCACCTAGAAGGTTAAGATAAGTGATTCTAACCTAAATATATGATTTATACATGAATTTATCATTAGATTTAACATCAAAACGTGAATTTGAACAACAAAAAAAAGGGGTGGGGGGGTTGTCTACAACTTAAGAGAGTGTGTTTTAGGATTTTGAACACCTATTTGGACTCGAATTTGGAATCTAATCACATATTTGGACTTGTGGGGTTATAGGTCATCGGAATTTGGTATGGGTTTTCGATTTTGGGAACGTGGGCCGGGTTAACTTTTGTTGATTTTTTGAAAATTCTTCAAAGATCGAAGCTTTGTGGATTAGGATCACTTCCTATAGCATTGTTGACTTCCTTGGATGATGTTTTACTTGAAATTACATGATTGGAGGGCTAGAGCGAGATTTTGACATGATTTGAGGTTGAAGACTAGCCGGATAAGGTAGGTATCTTGCTTAATCTTGTTGTAAGGGAATAATCCTTACGATATAACCTTATTTGTCTAATTGAAATGTGTGAGAAGCGATGTATATGCAAATTGACGAGCGTATATGCCGTTTCTATGTATGATTCATGACTGGAGTAGTCTTTAGGCTGTATTATGCCTTGTTTTGGATACTTTGCTTTCTGCTATCATGCTTGTCATGTTTGTATGACTATATGAACTTCTTGAATCATGCTAGAGATCATGTAGAGGTTTTGACTTCCTGTCGGAACATGATATTCGTTATTATATGGCATACCCGCCTAATATGAGTTGTAGTCGTACACTTAGCCCATGCATACACCTTAGCATACTATTTATCTCAGTCAATGAGTATGTAATTTGATATTCGTTGTTTGTATATATGTGTTCTTGTATATGCTTTCTATGAGATGGACTAGATTGACAACACGTGAGTAGTCCATGCGGATTGAGTTATTATGGCATGTGAGTTGTCCGTATGGTTGTTATGATAATTGCACGTGAGTTACCCGTGTACCATGTGGATAAGGATCCATCTCCCTAAGGCCGTCCTCTCATTTTTCTCTCTTAAGGACATACACACAGATTATGGAAAAACTGATTAGTGATTGGACTTTGCATATCTTCTCTATATGCGAACTCCTTGGACGTATAGATGATGTTTACCGCATATCTTATTTATATGCTAGCTTTGGAATGTATACATGCCTTTTATGAATATCTTCTCTATATGCTACTTCACTTGATGAAGTGATTCTTTACATGTCTTCTTTACATGTCTTCTTTATATGTTAGTCCGTGTAACTTGATTTGTTTATTAATGCATATCTTCTCTATATGAAACTACTGACGGTTATTTGATATTTATGCATATCTTCTCTATATGACGCTTTGATTGAAGAATTGATTCACAGTACATATCTTCTCTATATATAAACGTGGGTAACTTGGCTTGCTTACGTATGCATATCTCCTCTATATGCAACTGTTGACGGGTTATTTGATGACAAATGCATGTCTTCTCCATATACTACTTTAATTGATGAAATGATATGAAGTGCATATCTTCTTGATATGTTAAACTGTTAGTGGGTTTGCGATGGTTTTGCATATCTTCTCTATGTGCATTGATAGCCTCATCTATACTTTATTCTTATATTTTGATAATGTTGTTGTGTACATGTTTATGCTACTGAGCTACACAGGTTAAGTATAGTGAGTAATTTTTTACTTAATAACCTCATCACTACTTCACTGAGGTTAGTCAAGATACTTACTAAGTACATGAGGTTGGTTGTACTCATACCACACTTCTACCTCTTGCGCGCAAATTCTGAAGCACAACTGTTGTAGAGATCAAAGGTTAGCATTAAAGACTTACCAGCATTCCAGAAGCAAGCTGCCTCTTCATTCATAGTAGTTTAGAATTTGTAGTTTCGTTTATGTATATTCAAGCAAATGTTGTATTTTCTTTGCACCAATGTTGTAAATCTATATCTTAGTGGCTCATGACTTGTACTACCAGTCCTTGGGATAGTTATATGGATTTTCGCCATCTTATTTATTATTTATTGATGATCTTTCATTCGAGTTGTTATTTGTTGTTTGGCTTATCTAGCATGTTTGGGTTAGATGTTATCACGACTAGGTGAGATTTTGGGTCGTAACAATTGGATCTATATATGAGTTAATTCAAGCATATTATGATATTATAAAATCATAGATGTACCAAAAAATCATCCCTTGAAGTATATTAGATGTGGTGATTGGCCCTTTCTCTCTCTAAAATATCAAAGCTTCAAAAACCTTTCTTAATTTATCTCTCCTTACCACCTTCTATTTATAGAAAATAGGGTACATTGGAGTCGTTCTGCCTTTCCAGGGTAGGGGAAAGGTTGCGTACATCCTACCCTCCCAAAACTCCACTCGTGGGAATACACTGGGTTGTTGTTGTTATTGTTGTTGGAGGGGGCGTAGGAGCTGTGTGTAGCTATGCACTCTCGCTATGCAACTGAAGCTCCTCTCTTTTTCCCTATGCTTTGAGCTACGCATGCTTCCGTAGATAGGTACCCTAGCTACGTAGCTATGCATGCAAGCTACGTAGCTGAACCTCCTTCTCCTCTTCTCTTCTTTTTGGTTTCAGCTATGCAGGCCAGTATAGCTACGCACCCTAGCTACAAGAATTCTCTTCCTCTCTTACTTGCTAAATCCTCCAAGTCATACATTTATCCACTCAACCTAGGGACCTTCAATCCTTATGACCTTTATGGCCAAGTATCCCAATGACCTTGCTACCCTTGTGTAGGCCAGTACGTACTTTGAGATCTCGCTAATTATTCTCTTAAGCTTAAATAAGACTCAATCGTATTAGAAACTTTCTAGGCTTTACACAATTGTAACGAGAATTCATCCTTCAAAAGATTCAATCAAACTCCAAATAGAAATTTAGCTATTCATAGTTATACCAACAATCATGTCAAATTGAAAGCATTAATCTACAAACTAGGAAGAATTGGTAGAAGATTTCTTGTGATCCATTATTGCAGTTTTTCCAGTTGTTTTCTCTCTCTAAAATAATATCTCCCCCTAAACACCAGGTCTAAGAGGTATTTATACACTCATTTAGGGCCCAAATAACCAAGTCTCAAGCAGACTGGGAGACAAAACACCTCAAAAAGAGGTCATCGACATGATGCGGTGCCCGCTCCGTGCTAGGCTGTGCCTCGCGGCGTCTGAGGTGCCAAATTCTCCTCGCCTTGCGTCGTGTAAGGTGCCATACTTTCCTCGCCTAGAACCGTGTAAGGTGCCATTTTCACCAGGCCTTGCTTTGTGTAAGGCGCCAGCTCCACTTTATGTTCTACTTCATCGTTTTAGTGCCACTTCGCTCAATCTTCTCACTATTTCATGTTTAAATATTCCTATATATAAAATAAACTTAATTAAGCTCAAGCGTTGCACGAATCATAAATATTACATATAAAACATAGGGTAAATAATGGTATAAAGTATAGAATGTTATCCACACATCAACACCCCACACTTAAACGTTGCTCGTCCTCGAGTCAACCAAAACCAACTCACCTCACGTTTGCACCTTCCAAGCCGCTACATCCATGACCTTGTTTGATAGAAACAATTAAACTCTCGCATATTGATTCACTATACCCTTCCAATAACTTATGCCAAAGTTCAAAATATTCAAAACATAAATAACATGCTCATAGCAATCCTAGCCTAAAAAAAAACTAACTCAATGTCACAATGCACTCAAGGCTTGACTACTCAACCTAACAAAGAAATCTAATAATGTTACCTATCCACCATGAAAGTATGTGCCCTCACAATAAAATCAAGAGAGTAGTCAATCCACACATCCAAATCTAATGATTGAATATCTTTTAAGGACTCTTGATAAGTGTAGATTTTAACCACTTATTACTACCTTCTTGCTTAAGTTTTAGTCTGAAAGTATTGATTTTTTTCCCAAAACTAATGAAATTGTGTAAATTGCAGACATGTTAGAGGAATGGAGCTTAATGAAGAAATCTAACTTAAAAAGGAGTGGCCCAACTCAGTAGGCAAGAAGGAGAACTGTAGGCAAAAGTGCAGTCCGCATAAGAAAGTGTGGTACGCAGAAATATACATGTGGCCGCATAAGGAAACCTGAAGCCTCAGAGGAGTTTGAAGAAGTGCGTTCCGCACATCAAATTGTGTAGCCGCAAAAGCTGGTCGCATAATATTTGAAAAGTTCAGAGAAGGTGCAAAAACACCAAGTATGAAGCCTCGTCAAAGTGCGGTCCGCAGTCAAAAAGTGCGGCCGCAGAAGCTGAAGTGCAGCCGCAGATGGAATTGTGCGGCTGTAGAATTCCTTGCAACTCATGAGAAGAAGCAAAGTGCAGACCGCACATGGAATTATACGGCCATTGAACCTCCCGAATGGCATTTTTATCAGCCAATATTTGGGCACTATAAATAGACGGGGAACACCTTTATATGGCAAGTTTTGAATTAAAAAGAGTTGTAGTGGTTATATTTTACCCTTTTGGGAAAGTAGTGCAAATATTGGTGAAGAATCATTAGTTTTATCAATTAATTATAGTTTATGGCTTCAATTACTTCTTGTACTTTATTTTCTTTGCTTTCTAGCATGAGTAGCTAGATTTTATCTATGGATGTGACCCAACCCTAGTGTGTAAACCATATGGGTTATTAATTTTAATGCTTATTTATGATTGAGTATTTATTAGTTAGCCTTGTTTATGCATTATTTCTAGAATCAATGGTTGCAAACATTGATTCATGCCTATTTGGCTTAGTTCTTGCTTGAGAAAGAGGAACCTAGTCTAGAAAAACTTCGCTAACAAGGAATTGAGCTAGTTAAGGTTTTGGCTAGTTTGATTAAAGGGTTTGAATTAGAGATATAGAAAATCCGACTTGGACTCATATCAATTGTTTGGATTGCTACCAATTGGACTTGCGAATTTGGGCATAACCACTTTATAATCGAGAGGTATTGAGTGGGTACTTTAGAATTGTGAGCTATAATACACCCCGATCCAAAATATAAGCATTAATGTAATTTACCCATTAGATTTGCACCTAGTTGAAGGTTACACCCCTAGGCGTTTCCTCAATTGATTAAAAACACCAAAAATAATTATTCTCTTTCTAGTTATTTTCAATTAGGTTAATCTCGTACTATTAATTTGAAAAATAATCACCTGTTGTTTGGAAGCGTAATTTAGTAGTTTTACGTACTCTCGTCAAGTATCTACCTTAACACCCTTCATAATCCCTGAGGAATTCGACGCCGACTCTAGTTGGGTATTATAATTTCAACGACCATTTCCACTCTCTATTGAGTGCGGATTGGACGTGGATCAATTTTTGACGCAGTTGCCAGGGAGTTTTTACGGTGTTAGGTATATATTTGAGTGTGATCTTCAAATATCTTCTTTTCCTTCCGTGTTACTAATTTGTTGAAGAAAACGTAGGTACAAAATAGCAAACATTGATCTCGAAAATTTTCCATTAGGTGAGTTGGACGGCGAGGAGGAATAACTAGATGACGTGCCTCAAGTGCCACAACCAAATCGTCGAGGCCGTGGTCAACAAGACAATGTGCCCCCACCTCCACCACCACAACCACAAGCGACGCAATAATAGATTTTTCCCAATGAAGGTTACGCAAGTTCAATAGCCCCCCTCGTATTAGGGAGAGAAACTTTCAAATTACCAATGTGATGCTCACTTTGCTAGAGCAACGAGGCTTTTTCACCGGGTCGCCGAATCAAAATGCTTATAAATATTTGAAGGGATTTGTGAATACGTGTTGGGGTAGCAAGCAAACAAATATTTCGGATAATGCTTTGAGGCTAAGGCTTTTTCCCTTCTCTCTATGGGGTAAAGCTCTAGATTGGTTAGAACGCTTACCTAATCATTTTATCCATGCTTGGGATGAATTAGCAGCAAAGTTTATTGCTAAGTTTTTCTATCCCTGGCACATGGCTACTCTTAGGGATGGAATATTGTCTTTCAAGGAAGAGCCTAATGAACCTTTGCATGAAATTTGGGAGGGGTATTGTACAATGGTAAAGGAGTGTCTGAATAATGATACGACAGACAACATGATACAATATATTTTCTACCGTAGTATTAATACCACGAACCAATGTGTGGTTAATCAATTGGCCGGAGGCAACTTTATGACAACACCTTATGCGGAGGCATGTGAGGTTCTTGATGAGATGGTGGAAACGTCTTCGGCTTGACTATCCCGAGCTAATGATCCACAAGGTGATCCCAACATGATTCACCTCCATAAAGAGTTGCAAGACTATGGGTAAGCCATTGCTGAATTGACAACAACTATGAATCAACTTGCCAAGGCCCAACTTAATCAAGTTCAAGCTCCTTTGCAAGTTCATGCTATAGAAGGGGTAAATGTTTTGGTCAACAAGAAGATGACCAAGGGTCCACAATTTCAATCCCAAGTGGAGAATTATGCACAAGATGATGGCAGTTTTGATCAAGATGATTCTTATCATGAGCAAGAGGAAGAGGTACAATTTGTGAACAATTACCAAGGGCAAAGGAATAATTTCTAAGGCTCCAATCAACAACAATAGCGGCCAGAAAATAACAAAGGCAATTGGGGTTCTAACAATCAAGGGAATTGGCACAACAATAACAACAACAACAACCAAGGAACTTGGAGTGGAAACAACCAAGGAAATTGGGGAGGCAAAAATCAAGATGGTTGGGGAAATAATAACAATCAAGGAAATCAGGGGTCGAGTTTTCAAAGGCCCCCAATATACCAACAACCTAGCAACCCACCTATGTATCCTTCCCATGGTTCAAGTTCTTAAAACAATGAGATGAGTGGTATTGAGAATATATTCAAGCAAATGATGGAGAAGAATACCGATTCGGATGCCCAACTTGCCTCACATAACACATCAAACCGTAATCTTGAATTTCAAATGGGGCAAATCTCTCAAGCTCTTAATACTCGTACTAAGGGTGCATTACCAAGTGATACGGTGGTAAACCCAAAAGGTGGTAACAACATGGGGCATGCTATGGCAGTTATCATAAGAAGTAAAAGAGGCAGGAGTGCACCTACCTCAAATGAAAGGAGACTTGTGGATGATGACCAAGTGATGCAAGGGGAGGAAATACCAAACAATGATGTTCAAGCAAGTGATGAGGTTCAGATTGACATTGGTGATAGTGTGGAAGACACTCAAGAGGAGGTGAACCCGTACATCATTGACATACATGAGCCGGTAGTGCAAAAAGCTAAAGCACCATTGCCTAACCCTCTACCTCCCTATACTCAAAGACTTGACAAGCAAAATGGTGAAAATCAATTCAAATGATGAAAAGTCTCTCTATTAATGTGCCATTGGTAGAAGCTTTGGAACAAATGCACGGTTATGCCAAGTTTATGAATGATCTTGTAACCAAGAAGAGGTCAATGAATTTTAAAACTATCAAAGTCACTCATCAAGTGAGTGCAATTGTTCATTTCATAGCTCCTAAGTTGGAGGATCCCGATGCTTTCACAATTCCTTGTACAATTGGGAGTGCCGATTTTGTAAAGCTCTTTGTGATCTTGGGGCGAGTATTAATTTGATGACCTATTCGGTGTTTAAAACTTTGGGAATTTGGGAACCAAGACCCACATCTATGAGGTTTCAAATGGCCGATTGTACCATGAAGAGGCCATTGGGAGTGATTGAGGATGTCTTGATCCGGGTTGATTGGTTCATTCTTTCGGTATACTTTATTATTCTAGATTGTGAAGTTGATTATTAAGTGCCTATTATTCTTGAGAGACCTTTCCTTGATACGAGTAAGGCTCTTTGTGATGTGGAAGACGGAGAACTCACTTTTCGGGTTAGTGATGAAAAAGTGGTATTCCATGTGTGCAAGTCTATGCGGTAACCGAATATTAATGAGGGGTGTTCTTTTGTGGTTTTGTTCACCGGTGTTATTATTGATGATACAAGTGCTACAATCAATTTTTATGATATGTTGGAAGCCATTTTGCTCAACTTTGATGATGATGAGATGGATAGTTTTATAGAATGTGTGAACTCTTTGCAAGGAATGGGGTCGTACAATGATGCACCCCGAAAATTGTCTTTGGATCTTGAGAATAGGAAGACGCTTCCTACAAAGCCTTCTATTGAAGAGCCACTTACTTTGGAGTTGAAGCCATTTCCGCCACACCTTCGGTATGAATTTATTAGCCCATGTTCTACTTTACCAGTTATTCTTTCCTCATATGTTCAGGTTGATTCCACATTGGCGGTATTGCAAAAGAGAAAGAAGGCTATTGGGTGGACTTTGGCGGATATTCAGGGTATAAGCCCCGCATTTTGGATTCATAAGATCAAGTTGGAGAATGGTTCCAAACCGTTCATTGAAGATCAAAGAAGACTCAATGAGGCTATGTAAGAAGTGGTCAGGAAGGATATTATCAAGCGGTTGGATGTCGGGGTTTCTACCCCATCTCCGATAGTTCATGGACCTCTCCGATTCAATGTATCCCAAAGAAGGGGGGCATGACGGTTGTTATCAATGAGAAGAATGAGTTGATTCCCACAAGAACGGTGACCGGTTGGAGAGTTTGTATGGATTATCGTAAGCTCAACAAGGTCACAAGGATGGATTTCCACTTCCTTTTATGGACCAAATGATCGATAGATTGGCCGGTCATGCTTTCTATTATGTTCTTGATGGGTACTCAGGCTACAACCAAATTCTTATTGCTCCGGAAGATGAAGAGAAAATACATGTCCTTATGGTACTTTTTCTTTCAAGAGGATGCCTTTTGGTTTAAGCAATGCACCAGTAACTTTTCAATGGTGTATGATGGCTATTTTCACGGATGTGGTGGAGGACTACCTTGAAGTCTTCATGGATGATTTCTCGGTGGTTGGGGATTCTTTTGATGATTGTCTTGCAAATTTGGACAAAGTGTTGGCTAGATGTGAAGAGACCAATTTGGTGCTCAATTGGGAGAAATGTCATTTTGTGGTTAAGGAGGCATTGCCTTTGGCCATAAGATCTCAAAGAATGGAATTGAAGTTGACAAGGCGAATATTGAGGTGATTTCTAAGCTTCCAACCCCAACTTCGGTGAAGGGTGTGCGGGTTTGTTAAGCCATGCGGTGAACCCATTGTGTAATCTCCTTGCGAAGGATGCCAAGTTTTATTTCAATGATGAATGTATGAGATCTTTTGAATAATTGAAGCTCAAGTTGACAACTACTCCTATCATTACCGCTCCAAATTGGAGTTTGCCATTTGAGCTCATGTGTGATATAAGTGGTGTAGCGGTTGGGGCTATTTTGGGGAAACATATCAACAAGGCTTTTCATCTGGTTTACTATGCTAGTAATCAATGAATAGTGCCCAAGTAAATTATACCATTACGGACAAAGAGCTTATTTCTATTGTGTTTGCAATTGAGAAGTTCCTCCCATACTTGATGGGTGTCAAAGTTATTATCCATACGGATCATGCGACACTTCGCTATCTTATGGGCAAAAAGGAATCTAAAGCTTGGTTGATCTGATGGGTGCCACTGTTGCAAGAATTTCACATTAACATTCAAGTCAAGAAAGGAAGTAAAAACCAAGTGGCGGACCACTTGTCTCGTTTGGAGGAGGAGGAGAGGCCCCATGATGGACCTGAAATCAATGACTTTTTCCCTGATGAGGAACTTTTGGCACTATCAAAAGAGATTTTCAAGATTACTATTGGGACGAGCCATACCTTTTCCAGATTTGTACTAATGGGGTGATTAGAAGGTGTGTAATGGAATAAGAGCAAGGTAATATTCTTGGTGCTTGTCATTCTTCACCATATGGTGGTCATCATGGTCGAGCAAGAATGAAGGCCATAATACTAAGTTGTGGTTTCTATTGGCCTACTCTTTATAAATATTCAAATGACTTAGTGAAAGATGTGATGAATGTTAACGGGCCGGTGGAATTTCAAATAAAAATGAGATGCCTCTCACAACCATCTTGGAGATTGATATTTTTTATATTTGGGGCGTTGACTTTATGGGTCCTTTCGTGAGTTCTTGTGGAAACACTTACATTTTGGTCATGATGAATTATGTGTCCAAATAGGTTGAGGTCATTTCCTTACGCAACAATGAGGCGAGAAGTGTAGTGGCTTTCTTGAAGAAGAATATTTTTACAAGATTTGGTACTCCACGTTCAATCATAAGCGATGGGGGGTCACACTTTTGCAACAAAGATTTTGACACTTTACTTAGCAAGTATGGTGTTACTCACAAGGTCACGACTCCCTATCACCCACAAGCTAGTGGGCAAGTGAAAGTCCCCAACCGGGAGATAAAGAGTATCTTGTCTAAAACGGTGAATGCTAATCGGACGAATTGGTCCAAGAAGCTTGATGATACATTATGGGCTTACAGGACGGCCTACACAACACCTATCAGAATGTCTCCATACCAGTTAGTGTTCGGGAAAGCATGTCATTTTCCGTTGGAACTAGAACATAAGGAAATGTAGGCCTTGAAGAAATTGAATCTTGATTGGGATGTAGACGCTAACTTGTGGGTTGCACACTTGAATGAATTGGATGAGTTCCGGTACCATGCTTATGAGAGTTCATCCTTGTACAAGGAAAAGATGAAATATCTTCATGAAAAGTTCATTTGGAACAAAGAGTTCAAGGCCGGTGATCTTGTATTGTTGTTTAACTCAAGGTTGAGGGTGTTTCCCGAGAAGCTTAATGTAACACCCCAGAAAATTTCAAAGTATTTAAGCGCTATTAAGAAAGTCGATGTGCGCTAATTATATTATTTTGTATGTAGACAAGGACTATTATATGAATGATATCAATTGATCATGATAATATATGTATGAGGTGCATTAATAATGGTTTATGGTCTAAGAAGGGCCCCAAGGCTAAGTCAAGTTGAAAATTTTATGATGGGATAAAGTTTCAAGTGAGTTCGCACAAGACCTAACTTCAAACGATCATACCTATCTTGATAGGAAGAGTTATATAGTGAATTACCTATCAAATTAGATATCTTTGAGTATATTTTCCAACACTTCAAACCGTTCATCATTTGGACATTCCTACAACAAGTTATGACCAAATCACCAAAGACTGGAAACATGCGATTCTGCGACCAATTCTGCGATCGCAGAAGTAGTTATGCGATCGCAAAATGGTCGCAGACCTGTCCAGTGAAGCCCATTTCTGGGCATCGATTTTGCGGTGTATTTTTTGACCCGCATACCCATTCTACGATCCATTATGCGGCAACAGACCTGCTTTCGGAGGGTTAATTTTTCTATTTTCATAACCCGGCCCTATTTTGATAAATAGCCTTTGGGGCTTATTTTGAGGTATTTTTCTTAGGGTTTTAGAGAGAGGTAAGAGAATTTTAGAGAGAGAAGGAGGGAACCTAACATTATAATCATCCAATCTTGCACCAATCTTCAAGATCAAGGAAGCTAATCACAAGATCTTCATCTAAGAGGTAAGGTTCCATACCCTAGTTTCCAATTTCTAATTTAGGTAAAAGATGGTCGATTTGGAGTATGATTCTTGGGTATAAGAGCATTATTTATACATGCTTGTACTAATAAGGTTTGTGGGAAGATTGTTGAGCTCAAATAAGTAAAGATTGGGTTGTGGAGTGAAGGAAATCTTGTAGAAGAACCTTGTAGTTAGATTTACACACCCAGTGTTTGATAAAATGCTCAAATGAACTGAGATCATGAATATCTTCCTAATAATGATTCAATTTTGTTATGTCTCAAAATAGATTGGGATTGCTAGAATTTTCGGAACGTTGTAGTAATTTAAGAAAAGCTCAAAGCAAGGTATGTTGGCTAAACTTTCTCTCTTGGAATAGTTATCCATAATGTTTCCGTAAGATCAAGTATGATTGGTTCAAGATTCCTAACTTCTATATTCCGGGTTATTCCCTATGAACTTGTTTATTCCGAATGAGCCTTATGTCGAAAGATAGATGTTCAAAGTATGATTTGTGTATTAAAATGGTGTGGCTTTGCGTCGTGTTTTAAATGAGAACTAGTATACCAATTGGGTGAGAAAAACTCGATATGCTAAAGACTCAATATTGCTCATATGTGTACCTAAAGTCTTGATTGGAAATGTCTTATTGTTGATAACCTATAAAGGTGGTTGGAAATGAAATAATTGAATTAGGGATATAGAGTGTGGCCAACGTGCCAAGAATTTAACTTATGATTGTGGCTAGTAGTACAAATAATTTGAGAAGATGCGATAAAGAATATGAAATGAGCCTCGACTCATTTGTTTAAAAATTACTTTGAAGATAGAATTTCATAAAAGCTTTTGTACTCAATCCATGCCCATTGGTGGCTGTTTTAACTAATGCTTTGCTGTATAAATATATCCAGTGTGATTCGAGTTCTATATACTCATGTGTTGAAATTGTACATTGTCATTTCTGGGGAAGAGTATTGCAAGAGTAAATGGCGTATTGACTGTTTATGATTTTTCATGTATGTTTCTATTGTTGGTTGGTATGCCTCATTCTTTAGGAAGAAACCATGTGTGTTTGAAGTTCCCATTTCAAATGGATTAAAAGTATTTGATTTCTGAAATTTTCTATATGTTGATATTTGATGGTAATCTTGGATATTGAAAGAGGTAAAAGTGTGGAATATTAAATACGGTCATCGTGCCAGGAATAAATAATCTTGTGAATGGCCTAATGAGCAAAGGAAATATTATCGTTGTGAATGACTGGAAATACTAATGAGAATTTATATAATGTGAAAGATGTTGAAGTGAGTACAATTGTATTTATGATATTTCTGTTTGCAAATCAAATCAAAAAATATTTTTGGAAGCATCATTAGCAATACCGAGGAAGGGTGGGTCATAAGGCCTACACCTGAAACTACATGTGCCGGTGTAGGGGTGGATTGAGATTATTCCCTTTATTTGGGATGAAATTGGAACCTTTGAGAAATTGTGATATTATTCCCCTTAATTGGGATAAAACTGGAACCTTTGTGGATTGGAAAAGTAAACCCACACGGCATATGTGGGAAGGCGGCCTAGTTGATCGGGTGGAGATCAGATGCCATATTGCGCATATGGTGGTACTACTCTTGGTAACAACTTTCTTTCACATCACATGTCAAACCACATTGTTCGTGGGGAGATGGCCTAGCCGATGGGCGTGATCAAACTCCGTGTTAACAAAGACGGTGGTATATCGGTGCTAATGATCTCCTAACCAAAATTGCATATGAAGTTTGTATTTTGAAAATTGTTATGTTTTAACTGAACACTTGGATATTGTTGATTATGACTTGTTGTTTCTATGTGTTGCCTTTTCTTATATGGGCGTTCTATTTTGAAAGAGGACTTTTAGCTATACATACTAGTGCTATTCGACAGTACTAACGTCCCTTTTGCCGGGGGCGCTGCATCTTTAAATGGATACAGGTGGTTCTACAGCAGGCGGCATTGATCAGTGATAGCAGTACACACTTTTCAGCTGATTCAGTGAGCCCCACTTCATTTCGGGGTCATGTATCTTTTGTTTCTCATGTACTGTGTTTTGAGGTATAGCCGGGGCCTTGTTGCCGGCATTTCCATATTACTCTTCTATTGTACTTAGAGGCTCCGTAGACAGGTTGTGGGTTGTGGTTGAAGTTGGGAATTGAACTAGAAATGTTGGTATTTGGAAATCATGTATTTCATTAATTCTATAAATATTTTCAGTGAATGATTAATGTAGTACATCTCCTCTTTATTCATGGATGAGTTTGGATAGAAGCAAATCTAATAGGCTTGCTCGGCCGGGTTCTCTCGGTTGAGCGCCGGTCGCTCCCCGAGTTTGGGGCATGACACTTAAGTCCAAGTGGAGCAGTCCGTTTGAAATTGTTCGTGTGATACCCTTATGTGCATTGGATTTGAAGAACAAGAACAATGAAATATTCTGAGTCAATGCTCACTGAGTGAAGCACTACTTGGGAAAGGTTGGCGAGAGACACTTGGTGGTCATTTACTTCACTTGAGGATGTTGTGACATTGCGTCATGCCGCGTTGTTAAATAAGGCGCTTCTTTGGAGGCAACCCAAGTTTTTTTCCTTTTTCTTTTTGAAGTTAGATGTTCTTTGTTGTTTTTTAACGTGATTTGAAGTGTACTGCATGGATGAATGTTGGATGAAATAATGGTGGACAAGGTTGTGTAAGTGAAGCAGAAAATGCCGACCGCACTTTTCCTTTTTGCGGCCACCAAAAAAATGTTGCCACTGCAGAAGACCTTGTGCGGCCGCAGATTGACTGCACTTCCTGGAGCTAATTTAGATGTCAAATCACAGGGTCTGTGAACTTTTTCCCTGTCAGTGCTGGGCAATTGTGTGACCTCTGGAAGAATTGTGCGGCCGCACTTGAAATTGTGCAGATCGCATATGAGTAACAGACCACTGAAGGCCAAGTAGAAGAGCGCGGACCGCACTTTAAATTGTGTGGCCACAATCGACTCTTTACCCTCTCAAACACTCTAAGTGTAAATAAAAATTTAGACCTCATTTTACACTTTTCACACTTTTGAGAAAGTACTGTTACTATGAGAGTCTACCTAAGGATCTAGCATTTTCAAACACACACACCCATTTTCACTCACAGGATCTTTGCACATTTACATCATCTGGTATGCTTCATTTCATGTTAAATTTGTTTCATTTTATGTTTTTTAATTTATTTTTCCTTTTTAACTTCTTTTTAGGCCATCTGTTATTATATTCCATCATTATATCCATGTGGGGTAGTTTTGTAATGGGTAACTGTTAAAATATGCTACAATGGGTCGGGTTAACTGATTTCTATGTGTATACCATGTTTCCAAGTAGATTTGATCATGTTTTTGCAAAACCTAGGTAAAACTTAGACTTGTTCGTCTGTTTTTGAAATGTGCGGCCGCACTCGAAATTGTTTTCTCCGCAGTTTGCTAAGTAGGGTAACTGGAGGTAGGATAGTGTTTCTGCGGCTGCACTTTAATTATGCGGACCACATAATTTCTAGAGAGGTTGCATTTTGGTCCGCACTATCTATCAGAGGCTTGCCCTCCGAGACCCTGAAGTGTAGACCACACTTTAAATTGTGTGCCCGCACATCAATTCTGTGGCCGCACATGACCTTCGACTGTCCATCAAAGAGTAAGTAACTGAGGCCCTTGCACATTTGTGCAGAAGTGCGGCCACACATGGAATTGTGCGGTCCACAGTTCTACTCTACGGGCCATACTTCAAAATATGCAGACCGCAATTCACCCATTTCTACAGTATGTTTGTTCAATTGTAACCCCATTTCTTCTATGTTGTTCTCACTCATTTACTTGAGTTTTAACTGTGTTGAATCATGATTTGCAACTGACAATTCTCTTTGTGTTGATACAGTCAATGGTACGATCACGAGGACGAGGTGAATCTACAAGGGAAGAGGAGAAACTTTAAGGGGTCGAGGCAGAGGTGCCTTGCCCCCAAGTGTGCAAAAGACCATATCAAAGAAAGCAACAGCATGCCAAGGGAGAGGGAGAGACCTCTCTAAGTCTAGCTCATATGCCCATCTAGGGAAGCCTCTGAGGGAAATTCTGTATCTCTTCCAGAGGAGCACACTGAGGAGCAATCCAGGCCACATGGGCGATCTGAGCCTCTGGATGTGCCTTCTACATCCCACAACACTTCCTAGGGTTCGTAAAGTGTCAGCCAAAAATTCGAGGTAGCTACTGTGGGGGTCTGATTCTAATGCCCCTGATGATAGGAGAGGGGGAACATGTACACAGTAAGGTGCAGCAAGAACTTGAAGAAGGAGGCTCGAGAGGATAGATTTGTGAGTTGCTAGACATTATTTGACTTCCAAATATGGTGGTCGTTGAGATCTGTGACTCATGAACGACAATGTTTATTAAAAGATCTTGACAAGTACAATCCTGCAGTTCTGGAGCGATTTATAAAGAGGAAAGGGTAGATTCTATTTACAGAGAAGCTGGTGGATGTCAAAGAGCACCTTGTCCTAGAATTTTATGCAAATATTGTATATATTCTCAAAGGAACAAAGGTCACCAAAGTTCGCAACTTAAAGGTGAAATTTGATCAGCATACTCTGAATGCGTACTTGGGATTTGAGGATGTGGAGCCAAGAGAGTATTTAGAGAAGTTGGCTTTGAAAGAAGAGGCCAGGTCATGGCTTGCAGAGATTTTAGTACCGGGACCCACTCCTCCTTAGATTGCTGCTAGGGTACCTATTCTCCGGAGCACATTGAGTTTCGAGGCCAAGGGGTGGAAAAAATTTGTCTGTATCAGGCTTGACCCGTGCCAGAATGCGAACAATCTACCTATACTTCGAGTAGGTTTGGAGGCATCTATCATAGCCAGGCACCCGATCAATGTGGGTGCCCTGATGTTGGCCAACATTTCTTTGATGGCACAATAGAGTAACACTTCTTACCCTTACCCTATCACCATTACTGAGTATCTGACATATGCTAAGGTAGAGCCCAGGATATTTGACACCAAGGTAAAGCCGACGGGGCTGCATGATCTGAGGAACCCGAAGAGGAGTGCCCAACCTTCTACCACTACTGGCCAGTCTGATGAGCTGGTAGTAGTAGTTTTTGGTCCATCTGATATTCCATCCATATCAGCCGAGCCTTTTACCAGTGCAGTAGCTGCTATGCCCGAACCACTATCCTCATCTCCATCTGCAATTCCTTCCATAGCTCATATGACAGTTCCTACTCCAGTTCTGAGGCTCGTGCCTATGCCTACAGGCCTACTTTCTGCTCTACGAGTATTACAGACATTGGCAAGTCTCAACAATTAGATGCAAGCAGCTACTTCAAAGCTGCCTGAGATCTCCAGTACTGTTGCAGGGCTGTCATCTACACAGGCACCCGGGATCCCGCTAACATTGTTGAGAAGCTGAGCAAAATCTTGGACACCTAGAAGGTAATTATGGATACATTCGCACATCATGATGCTGTGATCGAGGGGTTGACCAAGTAGGTGTAGAAGATGTGGAGGTCCCAAGCCAGCAAGAAGTCAGTGGATAAGCTTAGGACCGAGGTGATACGACTAGCTACAACTTGAGATTTTCCTTTTGACATGCTGATTGACCCATCCCACTAACCAGTCTGAGGAGCCATGTCTTTCCGCTGACACTGCTGACGTAGTGCGTGCAATGTTTACTTCTCCAGCCACTCCCAGACTTGATGATGATATTCAGTTGGCTGAGACAACATGGACTGATGTTGCTGGATACACAGTGATGACAGAGGACACTTAGGGAGTTTCTTCCCCCTCTCTACTTTTGCTCTTATTTTGTTAAGCATTGAGGACAATGCTTACTTTTATTTGGGGGGGGGGGGTGGAGCTTATTTGATACATTGGATACATTTGGATATTGTGGAATGTAATAATTGGATATTCTGTTTCATTTTATCTATCTTTAGTAGTTATTTCTTTCATTAGCTTCTTTATTTGTTTACTTTGATTTTGTTTATGTTAGTAGCTTTTATATTTTTCTTAGTAGCATGGGTAATAATCCTTTGGTTTTCTTAATGCCACGGTTCTTTGCAAAGGTGGTCTTTTGTGTGAACCGGGCGACTCTTCCCGAGGATAGATGGTGTGACAACTTTCTTAAGAGGATGAGTCTGTTTTGTGTTTAGGTAATAATAGTAGTAACTAGTTATGAATAAAAGCCTTAATCAAGTCATTCTCTAAAAAGATTTATTCATGCTTCATTTGGTACCAACATACTTAACTGCATGCTTATGGTTTGAAACAAGGTTATTGGAAGAAAATAGCTCTAGTTAGTGACTTTGAGGTTCTTGAGTTGACTTTGATAATCATTGAGTGGTTGATTGGATCGTAGTGATCTTTAACTTGATTGTGATCCTTGTAGGCCTTAGACTCTATCCTCTTTTACGGTCTAGTTGCATGAGAGGTGAGGTGATTTTTGTTGCTATTCCAAGTACTTGAGTGGATAGTCTAGAATTTGCCCCGAATGTATTTCAGGTGAAAATCTAGGTTTTCTTGGTTTGGAAGATGATTGTAGGCTTTCCTTGGTCCATTTGAGCTTTCGGTCGCCACCCGATGTTTGTTATCCCCTAGTCAACCCCTTTGAGTCTTTAGCCTTTATCTGTTGGTAACCATGCTACAATTCTTTACCCGTTTTATCTTATAATCCTCTCTTGGCACCCGAACCTTCCTTAAAACTCTTATGAAATAAGTCGCTTAAGGCATAAGTTTGAGGGAAAAAGTTGATAAATTTCAAAGAGGTATCAAGGCACCAAAAAGAGAAAAAAATGATCTCTATGAAAAGAGAATGCAAGAAAAAGAAAATAACCAAAAAGAAAATAAAAAGGGAGATTGATGAAATCAAAAAGAGGCAACTATATCTAGTATGAGCATCAAGGGAGAAAAAGAATGAAATAAACAATAGAGTGATGGCAAGTATCTCTAGGCCCAAAGAAAAAGAAATGCCTCTAAAAGTTGGTAAATGCGAGCCAAGAAATGAAAAACGGAGTGCTTAAGGAAGGGTATAACCATTTATCCTATATGGTATCCTACCCTAATCTAAAAGCCTTCATTATAACCCAAAAGAAGTCCTACTTGATTTTAAACCGAGTGAGCTTACATTAGTGGAGATCTACATGAGGTGCAAGCCTATGGTACTTGAAGCCGTACTTGTGACATTCCTTTGTGAGAAAAAAGTGAATCCTTCATTGCTCTAGAAATTGAGCGTTAATTCTTGAAGTGAGCATGGCAAAAGGAAGGTAGAAGAAGAAAAGTTTGGAGTCCACCATGATTGACATGATAGAACAAGAGTCCTTAATGAGTGAAGTCAATTCTTGAAGATCAAATATCACACTAAATTTATATGCACATAACATATGTTTTGTCACCTTGTTGAAAATGCATGAGTATTGTGGATAATTTTGGGTAATTGTTGGTCCCAACTGAGTATGAATGGCTTATAATTGACTCTTTGAAATGACCTTTCACTTTGAGGAGGTGGGAACTAATCTATTTGCTTGAGGACAAGCAAAGACTTAAGTTTGGGAGAGTTGATAAGTGTGGATTTTAACCACTTATTAGTACATTCTTGCTTTAGTTTTAGTTTGAAAGTATTAATTTTTGTTCCCAAAACTAATGAAATTGTGTAAATTGAAGACATGTTGGAGGATTGGATCTTAACAAAGAAATATAACTCAAAAAGGAGTAGTCCATCTCAAAAAGGCAAGAAGGAGAACTGCAGGCAGAAGTGCGGTCCGCAGAAGTAATTCTGTGGCCGTAGAAGAAAGTGCGGTCCAAAGAAATACACATGCGGCCGAAGAAGGAAACCTAAAGACTCAGAGGAATTTGAAGAAGCGCGGTCCACACATCAAATTGTGTGGCCGCAAAAGCTGGTCGCACTGACAAGATTTGAAAAGTTCAGAGAAGGTGCAAAAAAAAACAAGTATGAAGCCTCATCAGAGTGCGGTCCGCAGTCAAAAGGTGCGACCGCAAAAGTTGAAGTGAAGCCGCGGATGGAATTGTGCGGCTACAGAATTCCTCCCCACTCATGAGAAGAAGCAAAGTGCGGACCGCACATGTAATTGTGCTACTGCCGAACCTCCGTACGTCATTTTTATCAGTGAATTTATGGGCACTATAAATAGATGGGAAACACTTTATTAGGGCAAGTTTTTTATTAAAAAGAGTTGTAGCGGTTATATTTTACCCTTTTGGGAAAGTAGTGATAAATATTGGTGAAGAATCATTGGTTTTATCGATTAATTGTAGTTTATGGCTTTAATTACTTCTTGTACTTTGTTTTCTTTGCTTTCTAGCATGAATAACTAGATTTTATCTAGGGTTATGACCCAACCCTAGTGTGTACACCTTATGGATTATTAATTTTAATGCTTGTTTATGATTGAGTGCTTGTTATTTAGCCTTGTTTATGTATTATTTCGAGAATCAATAGTTGAAAACATTGATCCATGCCTATTTGACTTAGTTCTTGATTGAGAAAGAAGAACCTAGTCTTGGAAAACTTGGCTAACAATGAATTAAGCTAGTTAAGGTTTTGGCTAGTTTGATTAAAGAGTTTGAACTAGAGATAGGGAAAACCCGACTTGGACTCATATCAATTGTTTGGATTGCTACCCAATTGGACTTGCGAATTTGGGTATAACCACTTTATAACCGAGAGGTATTGAGTGGGTACTTGGGAATTGAGATTTATAATACACCCCGGTCCAAAAAACAAGCATTAACGTAGTTTACCCATTATGTTTGCACCTAGGTGAAGGTTACAACCCTAGATTTTTCCCCAATTGATTCAAAACACCAAAAACAATTATTCTCTTTTTAGTTATTTTCAATTAGGTTAATCTCGTAGTATTATTTTGAAAAATAATCACCCTTTGTTTGGAAGCATAATTTAGTTGTTTCACATACTCTCGTCAAGTATCTACCTTAACACCCTTTATAAACTCCCTGAGGAATTCGATCCCGAGTCTAGTTAGGTATTATAATTGCAACGATCCTTTCCACTCACTATTGAGTGCGGATTGGACGTGGATCAACTCACATATATAAAAGAAATCGCTCACTCTCACAAAGAAGTCACATGCATGCAAAAGGTACAATAGACTTACCCATTATGTAAAGCTCTACCAATGTAGGCTAGGACTTTATTATAGTTGTAACGTGGCATAAGGGACGGTTAAGATATATTTAGGAAATAGTGACTAACTCTCCTAAGCACTTCAACACATCACATAGTCAATTTTAAGCGAAAATTCTTAAACCCACTTTAAATATCACAAGCAAGATTATCCTAACAACATGTTCTCTCTTTCTTTAAGTACTATACTTTACATCTACTAGCAAAGACAACATGTAATTATTATCATTTTTTCTATAAGTGTTTCCCTCTTTTTACTTTGTGTTTTCCGCTAGTGGTATTTTCCTTAAGATATAAGTGCCCTTTTCATCATTTCTTTGGTCTCACTCAAAATTTATCCCATGTTTTCTCATTACATCTTTCTAGCACTCTCTTTTATAATTCAAGTGTCTTAAGAGATAAAAGAGTCAACAAAGTCAATTAAGAACAAAAGAGTATAGGTTTGTAATGCGGGTGCAAAATAAAAGGTTTATAGGAAAATAGCTAATTAGTTTTTATTTATGTTTGTCATTGAAACAAAGCTCAAAAAGATTAAAGAATGCCTAATATCATTTTTCAAACCGAGCAACACCTAGGATTTTGCTTCAACTCATATCCCGGGAAATTTTTAGACTCAGATACAAAACATGGACTATACAAGAACTCACTTCACACACAATACATGACTCACTAAGGAAGTTCTCATTCTGACTTTCAAATAAATATTCATATAGCCAAGAGATATTAAGCATGAAGCAAAAAGTGAACATAAGTCAAAAAAAATGAATCAGAGGCATCATGACACATGGTATCCAATTTTGTCGAGGCATCATTAAATATTTAAAACAAAGAGAAAGATATAAATAACAAGACCTAAGCATGCTATTATCAAATAGTCAAAAGGCGCGAATCACATCATTCTTCCCTTTATATTTTCTAAGTCTGCTATATTCTAAAAGTGAAAAGGTTATCCGGTACAAATTACATCCCTTGAAAAAGAACCAATGCAGAAAAAAAAACAAGGAGAATTATTACTACTTAAAGAAAACTAAAAGACATATTTTGTTTTTTTTCCTTTTTAATTTTTTTTTTTGTATTTTTTATTTAGATTGTATCCCTCCAGAAAGATGTCTAAGAGATCCATCATCTGGAAAAGTTCAATCTTTTGTAATTTCAAACACATAAGATAGCACGACAAAAATAGCACAATAAATCATCCAAACGGTCTTCCCATCCCATATTTAAAAGTGTGCATTATCTCCACTGAACATTAAAAAAAATAATAGGATTTAAAAAACTTTGTGGTAAGCCAAAGGCCGAAGCATTAATAGATCATGGGGTACTCAGAATTCTCCCAAGTTTGGTTCTTTGTGCGGGCACCCCACACATAGCTTTAACCATCTAGCTTACTTTTCATCTTCCCATGCCTTTTCTTCTTATGTTCCTACTCATACAAAACTAAAAATAACACAATAAAAAATAAAAATAAAAATAAAATGTAGCAATATTGGGCCGCCTCCCAATAAGCACCTTAGTTAATATCGTGCCACGACATGAACCACTTTTTGCCTCCACCTCAAGTTTATGAATTGAATTTCCAATTTTGATTCAAGCTTATGATTATGTTCTTGGGAGGTACAAATTATTGCGAGCCAAAAATCAAATAATTCCTTATGCACTTTTTGACTTTCAACCGAGGAGTGTCACCTTGACTAGAGGGCCTTGAAAATTTCATAATATAAGGTTCATTTACCTATTTTCCTCTCTCCATTTTACGCTCGTAAGGATCCATTCCCATTTTACCATACGAACACAATGTAGAGAAGTGTTTGTAATGAGGTTCACTGTAACAACCTAGCCAGTATTTTCGAGTATTGGCATTTAATTCAATGGTTTGAGGTCTTGAATAACTTTATATGATGTATTACGACTTGCGTGCATGGTTGGTTTGATTCCGAAAAGATTTTAGAGTGATTTGGAATACTTAGTTCTTAGTTCGGAAGCTTAAGTTATAAGTGTTGACCAAGTTTGACTTTTTTTATATTTGATCTTGAATCGGAGTTTTGATGGTTCCGTGAGGTTCGAATGGTGATTTTGGACTTGGACGTATGCCCGGATTTGAGTTTCAGTGTTCCTAGATGATTTTAAGGCTAATTGAAAAAAAGTTGGAATTGACTTTGTGGTTATCGATGACTGTTTGGGATTCAGAGCCTTGGAGTAGGTTCATATGATGATTTATTACTTGTGTCTAAAATTTGAGGTTATTCCGAGTTATTTAAACATGTTAGGCGTAAGTTTGGAATTCGAGAATTTGGATTAGTTCATTAAGCTTGAATTGGTGTGTGATTCATGATTTTTATATTATTTTGAGTGATTGAGGCCTCGAGTAGGACCGTGTTATGATTTGGGATTGGTTGGTGTGATTGGACGGGGTCCCGGGGGCCTCGGATGTGTTTCAGACCATTTCCCCTTATTTTGGATAAGTTGTCTTCTGATGTTCAGGTGTTCATCGCGATCGCGAATGAGGCATCGCGATCGTGGAGTGTGTTTTGGTGGCAGGTGATATTTGCTCTTCGCGTTCGTGATGTGGAAGTCGCATTCTTGTGGGCATGGGGGCAGTGACCTTCGCGTTCTTGACCTTGGCGGTGTGTTCGCATAGAGGAAGGTCGGCTGAGGGTGGCATGCATTTGGCCATCGCATTCGCGTGTATTCTACCGCATTTGTCTAGCTCAGCAGGTGGAAGGCATCGCATTCAAGGAAGGTCTTTGTGTTCATGAAGAAGGGGCAGTAGCTGGGCGGGAGTTTGTCCTTCGTGATCGTGAAGGGGTCCCACGATCGTGAAGTATAGAACTAGGCCTACTCATTAAATACTATATTTCGAGGTTTTGAGTTATTTTATCACATTTTGAGATTGAGAGCTCGGATTTGGATGATTTTGGAGGGGATTTTTACTATTTGGACTAGCGTAAGTTTTTTTTTACTCGGATTTTGTAATTATTCATGATTCCAACCTTGATTTTAACATTTGAATGGTGAATCTAAGTTTAAAAAATTAGGGATTTTGGAAAAAAAAATCTAAAATGAAAAAAATGGGGATTTAAACCCCAATTCAGAGTCGGATTTGGATGAAACTAGTATATATGGACTCGTATTGGAATAGATTTTTGGAATTTATGAGTGTTGTTGGGTTCCAGGGTATAGGCCCAGGTTGACAGTTTGGTTGACTTTGTAATTTGTGATAAAGATTGGAGCTTTATTACTTGAAATCGATTTTTATAGTCGTGTTTGATATTATTGTGTTATTTTTGGCTAGATTTAACCCATTCGGAGGCCGATTTGAGAGGCAAGGAATTTCTAGAGTATTAATTTTACTTATTTGAGGTAAGTATCTTGCCTAACCTTATGTGGAGGAATTACCCCTTAGGATTTGGCCTTAATTGCCTAATTGTATTATGTGGAAAGCGATGTGTACATAAGGTGACGAGCATGTACACGGGTGCTATGAGTGGCTTATGACCGGATTAGACCGTAGGCTATTAATATGTCTTTAATTTGATAATGTGACTTATACGAAACATGCTTAAACCACTTTGTTATTACATAATCATGATCGCTACAATTGACTTAGCCATAGTCATGCCTTATTTATTGAATACCCCTTCATAATTTTATGTTATTTTCATGTCCTTGTGCAGTTTGTTGATAAGTTGTGAACTTATTTATTGATGAAACTTTGGTATTGTTATTTTGTGATATTGTGGCACATGTGGACATGCTGTGTGGGTTGTTCGTTGTTATGCGAACTATAAGGGTTGCAATTCACTGTTGTTGTTGTGTGGAGCAATACAGGTAGCTATTATGATATTGTCAGGAGAGAGCGATACAGATGGATTTTGTGATATTGTCAGGGAAGAGCGATACGGGTGGCTATTGTGATATTATCAGGGTGGAGCAATACAAGTGGCTATTCTAATATTTTCATGGCGGAACGATATGAGTGGCTATTATGATATTGTCAGGGTAGAGCGATACGGGTGGCTATTATTATAATGTTAGGGCGGAGCGATATGGGTGGCTATTGTGATTTTTGTCAGGGCGGAGTGATACAGATGGCTATTGTTGTTGTGATAACAATGTGGGTAAGGGGTTCTATTTGTGTGTGTTTCTTTGTGATGACTTGACGTTGAAACTGAGCCTTTACTTACATTGAATTGTTATCACTTATTCTGGTGAGGTTATCGCTATTGTTTTCTACTATATTTTGTTGCCATTCTTTGATTTATTGTACAAGTTATTTTGACTAGTGAGTATCACATAACTTGAACTTCGTCATTATTTCACCGAGGTTAGTCTTGATACTTACTCGGTACAGACCATTGTGTACTCATACTACGGTAGCATATTTTTGTGCAGATCCAAGTGTTGGAGGTAGTGGACCAGGCAATGAGAGCTTCTTTGACCGTTGAGAATTCAAGGTAGAGTTGCATTGATCGACGTAATCCCTTTGAGTCCTTTCCTTATATTTATACTATCAATTCTCTATCTAAACAATATTGTATTTTGGGATATTTCTATTAGTTCAGTTAGAGCTCGTGACTCTATACTACCTAGCTCTGGGAGATGTTGTGATTATCGCTACTTTGGCTTGTATTACCTCTATTTTCCGCATTATGTTAAACTTTGTTTCATTATATCATATTTTTATGTTTTAACTGTTGTAAGTGATTGGCTTACCTAGTTTTAGAGACTAGGTACCATCACGACCCTAATGGTAGGATTTTGGTCGTGACAATTTAGTATCAGAGCTCTAGGTTCATAGGTTCTACGAGTCACGAGAAAGTTTAGCAGAATCTTGCGGATCATTATGGAGACATCTGTATTTATCTTCGAGAGGCTATCGAGCTGTTAGGAAACATCACGTTCCTTCATTTTTTATCATGCCGATTTGACATTTCGAAGTTTGTACCTTTACTCTTCTATTCTCTCACAGATGGTGAGGACACACGCTATCGGATCAGTTGAGCAGTCACCCAAGCCCCTGCTAGAGCCGCGAGAAGTTGGGGCCGAGGTAGAGGACGAGAAGGATCACATGTTATAGCTAGAGCACCTGCCAGAGTAGTAGTTGTAGATTATCCGGCAACTCCAGTTGAGGATCAAGAGCCTGAGCATGTTGAGCGTGTACCCGAGCAGCCTATTGCTAAGCGGGGGCTCGAGAAGACCTTGGCACCTTTTTTGAGTATGTTTGGGACTTTGTCTTAGGTAGGATTGATTTCCGATGCACCAACAGCTTCACAGGCTGGGGGAGGAGCTTAGAATCCCACCGCTCGTACAGTTGAGTAGCCGGCTCATGCTTATCAAACACCAAGTGTTGTGCCGGTATAGCCAGTAGTTGCAGTTCAACCCGAGGTAGGTCCAATTGTGTCAGTTGAGGGGCAGAGGAGTTTGGAGAGGTTTCGGAAGTTCCATCCTCCCCAGTTCAATAGAGGGGCTTCTGAGGTTGCAAAGGATTTCTTGGATCAGTTTCACCGTATTCTGCATACTCTAGGTATGGTGGAGCCAAACGAGGTCGAACTTACTACTTTTTAGCTGACATGGATGGCATATAGATGGTGGCAAACTTATGAGATGAGTAAGCCAACTAGCACAACACCACTTACTTGGTCGCAATTCTCTGATATTTTCTGGAGAAAGTTGATTCCACTGACCCGCAGGGATAAGTTACACAGAGAGTTCGAGTAGTTGTGCTAGGGGAGTATGACTGTGTCCGAGTATGCAATAAGGTTTACAGATTTATCTCATCATGCACCTGCCTTGGTTTTCACTAATAGAGAGAGAGTCCGTATATTTTATTGAGGGACTCGTCGATAGCCTCAGATTTGGGATGGCACAGGAGTTGGAGATTGAGACTCCATTCCATCAGGTAATGGAGATTGCTAGGAGGTTGGAGCTAAGAAGCCTCGAGGTTCTGGAGGATTTAGTGGTTTATACTCTTCGACTCTGACCTGTCATGGCAGGGGCTTCATCAATTGGCCAGTTCACTCCGCACTTCAGGTTACCTATAGTGCTCTAACTAGCTAGGGACCCAGGGTACTTATATCGGACAGCCATCTTTCAGTGCACCTTCTACACGGGGTGCCTACAACGGTTATTCCACTCATTCGGCATAGAATCAGTACCACCATCCACGCTCGCAGAGGGGTTGTTCTGAGTATGGCGATACTAGGCACATTATGAGAGATTGTCCTAGACTTCGGAGGGGTGGACTTCAACAGGGTACTCAAGCTATGGTTTCCACTCCAGTTGCTACTCCACCTGCACAACCAACTAGAGAGAGGACATGCGGGTGGAGGATGTCCTAAAGTGGGAGGCAAGGTACGTTGTTATGGTTTCCCTAGTAGGACTGAGGATATTGCATCGGATGTTTATAGGTATTATTCTAGTCTGTCATAGAGATGCATCAGTCTTATTGATCTGAGTTCTACTTAATCGTGTGTGTCATCCTATGTTTCTTCATATTTGGTTATGTCTCATGATTCTCTAGATACTCCTGTCTGCGTGTCTATACTCGTTGGGTATTCTATTATGGTGGATCGTATCAATCGCTCTTGTTTGGTCACTATGGGGGCTACGGATGCTTGATCATCATCTCAATGTGTTGCCCATGCTTAGATGTGGATATGTTGGTAGATTCTTCAATTGTTCATTTATGGGATGCAGAGGATTCTTATATCTGGTTGACGAGTACAAACTCAGGAGAATTGATTGCATGGTGGTTGTGACTGTAGTAGGGCCATAGATAGATATCGATCGGAGGCTAAGCATGTGGGTTATCTCCTGCGAGAAAATTTGACGTTGTGTGATTCGTATGAGGCTTTTATTCAACGAAATGCACATACTACCATTTCGGAGGGCTTGAGGAAGTTCGCATGACTGTTACAAGGGTGAATATGCACTTGGCAAAGTCTTTGGAGTGTTTTTGTAACACCCCAGAAAACAATTTGATGTATTTCAGTGTAAAGCCCCGTAAATTTCGCAAGTGAATTCAAGGTTTTGTGGTGCCGGATTAGGCTTACGTGTTTGAGGATGGTATAAAATCTTCGCGGCGAGCTTGCTCACTGCGGTTCGGACTTTTGGGTTGAACAATGTACCGGAAAGTAAAGGAATATTTTTGGTGGAAAAACATTTTTATGCGGTCCATTATGTGACCGCATAATCACTCTACGGGCCGCAGAAGTGAGCAGGAGAAGGGACAGTCTGGGGGCAATTATACGGTCGGCTATACGACCGCATAACTGTTATGCGGTGCATTATGCGATCGCATAACAGTTATGCGTACCGCATAGTGACCGCATACACGAATAGATTTTTAATCGTTTTGGTCTATAATTATGCGACCGATATGCGGTCCGCATATCCATTTTTGGGTTTTTAAAACCCGACCCTACTTCGTTAAATACACGCTTGGGGTCATTTTTGAGAAAAATATCTGATGTTTTAGAGAGAAGGGAGAGTGTTTTAGAGAGAGAGGAAAACCCTAGGCTAATTATTCATCAAGTCTTTCTCAAATCTTGGAAGATTAACAAGGAAAACCCACAAGTTCTTCATCTAAGAGGTAAGGTTCCATACCCTAGTTTTTAATTTTGAATTTGGATAGAAGATGGTTGATTAGGAGTATGATTCATGGGTATGGGATTATTATTTATACATGCATGTACCAATAAGAATTGTGGGAAGATTGTTGAGCTGAAATAAGTAAGGATTGGGTTGTGGAGTGAAGAAAATCTTGTAGAAGAACCTTGTGGTTAAATTTGCACATGTAGTGTTTGATAAAATGCTCAAATGAGCTGAGACCATGAATATCTTCCTAATTATGGTCCAATTTTCTTATGTCTCAAAATAGATCGGGATTGCTAAGAATTCCGGATCATTCTAGAGTTAAGGAAGCTCGATTAAGGTATGTTGGCTAAACTTTCTCTCTTGGAATTGAAATCCATAATGTTTTCATAAGTTTCAAAGTATGGGTTGCGTATTAAAACTTTATGGCTTTGAGTCGAGTTTCAATGAAAGATAGTATGTCAAATTGTGTGAGAAAATCTCAATATTCTTAAGACTCTTAATTGCTCATATGTGTACCTAAAGTCTTGATTTGGAAATGTCTTATTGTTGATAATCTATAGAGATGGTTGGAAGTGAAATAAGTTAATTGGGGATATAGATTGGGGCCAACGTGCCAAGAATTTAAGTTATGATTATGTCTAGTAGTGCAAATGATTTGGGACGATGCGATAAAGAATGTGAAATGAGCCTCGACTCAATTGTTTAAAAATGACTTTGAAAATAGAATTGTCTAAAAGCTTCTATACTAAATTCATGCCCATTAGTGGCTGCTTTAACTAATGCCTTACTTTATAAATATATCCAGTGTGATTCGAGTTCTATATACTCATGTGTTGAAATTGTACATTGTCAGTTTTGGGAAAACGTATTTCAAGAATAAATGGGGTATCACTTGTTGATGATTTGAACTTGCGTATCAATTGCTAATTATTTTACTCCATTGTTTTTGGAAAGAAATATATTGTGGTTAAATTGTTCATTTCTAATGAACTTAAAGTTGTGATTTCTGGGATATTCTATATCTTGATATTTGATGGTGATCTTGAAATTGAAAGAGGTAAAAGTGTGGAATATGAAATATAGCCATCGTGCCAGGAATAAAGAATCTTGTGAATGGCCTAATGAGCCAAGGAAATATTGTCGTTGTGAATGACTGGAAATACTAATGAGAATTTATACAATGTGAAAGATATTGAGGTGAGTACAATTGTATTTATGATATTTCTGTTTGCAAATCAAATCAAAAATATTTTTGGGAGCATCATTAGCAATACCGAGGAAGGGTGGGTCATAAGGCCCACACCTGATACTACACGTGCCAGTGTAGGGGTGGATTGGGACTATTCCCCTTATTTGGGATAAAATTGGAACCTTTGGAAATTGTGATATTATTCCCCTTAATTGGGATGAAACTGGAACTTTTGTGGATTGGAAAAGTCAACCCACACGGCATATGTGGGAAGGCAGCCAAGCTTATCGGGTTGAGATCAGACGCCATATTGCGCATATGGTGGTACTACTCTTGGCAACAACTTTCTTTCGCATCACATGTCAAACCACATTGTTCGTGGGGAGATTTCCTAGCCGATCGGACGTGATCAGACTCCGTGCTAACAAAGACGGTGGTATATCAGTGCTAATGATCTCCCAACCAAATTTATATATGAAGTTTGTATTTTAAAAATTATTATGTTTTAACTGGACGTTTGGATATTGTTGATTGTGACTTGCTGTTTCTATGTGTTGCCTTTTCTTGTATGGGCATTCTATTTTGAAAGAAGATTTTTAGCTATGCATACTAGTGCTATTCGACAGTACTAACGTCCATTTTGCCGGGGGCGCTGCATCTTTAATGGATGCAGGTGGTTCTGCATCCATTGATCAGTGATAGCAGTGCACTCTTTTCAGCTGATTTGATGAGCCCCACTTCATTTCGGGGTCATGTATCTTTTGTTTCTCATGTACTATATTTTGAGGTATAGCCGGGGCCTTGTTGCCGGCATTTCCATATTACTCTTCTATTATATTTAGAGGCTCCGTAGATAGGTTGTGGGTTATGGTTGATGTTGGGAATTGAACTAGAAATATTGGTATTTGGAAATCATGTTTTTTCATTAATTTTATAAACTCGTAATATTTTGGAAATTATGAATGAAGCTGCTAATGAGAATGAAAAGGAAGTTGTTAATAAAATCTTTACATTGTTTTATTAATGTAGTACATCTCTTCTTTATTCATGGTTAAGTTTGGGTAGAAGGAAATCTAACAGGCTTGCTCGGCCGGGTTCTCTCGGTTGAGCACCGGTCGCGCTCCCCGAGTTTGGAGCGTGACAGTTTTATGACTAGTGTTACATAAGTTTATGAAGTAGTCACTTGATCAACAAAACAGGATTGGGGCGGCTATGAAGGAAGAGTATTATAGGTTATAGACAATGTGTTCTATGTCTTCGAGCCAATGGGGAGTATGCTATCAACGATCGGTTACCATGGTCATGTGTTATATCAGTTTCTAGACTAAGACGTTTGTGGATTAGCTATGACTTGAAAAGGGTGACTCCGAGGATGATTTTGACCAAGATGTTGGTTAGGTGTATGATGTACTGCACCTTATGGGTATGCAGAGGTCTTGGGATGATTCCGGTTGATACTCGTTGTGGATGTAGTGTGCCAGGAAAAAGGAATCGCTGCTTTATTTGGATATGCATGTGATGGTGGAGCGCAGGTTGTTCAGTGCGTATTGGCTGTGTATTAGGTATTGGAACGAGGTGAGTGATTCTCAAGAAGGTTCTAATGAGTTCAAGATTTATATGTACTGTCTAAATAATATGGATAGAACTTGGAGCATGCACTGGATGGTGGCGAGACTTGCGGTATGTTTGTATCGGGCTACGTGTCATAACGGGGTCATGATAGGACATGATTCTTCATGCTTACTTCGTGTGATTTACTTCTCCCTTGTGAGATGGGTTCATAACGTTGTGCTTTATGGTGGTATTTGTGGGGCTTGAGGGTGGTTCTCTTATTTGGTTCTCCTTCCATCTTTGGTTATATTAGAGTTGTTGCTTGTTAGGTGCACGGAATGCGCCATATATGATTAGGTGGAATTTGGTTTGGCTTGTCGGTCGAATAGTTTATACTGGGTAAGATGAGATCATTGGACCTGGAATTAGTGCAATCCGACTTGGATAAGGTATGTTTGGATAAGAATGTCATTAATCAGCTTAGAGTTTGGCACTGGTTCCGGTCGGACGAGAGAACTCCACGACTTGTTGATCGGGTGAGTGGTTATGAGTTTCCATATGTTTCTTACATCATTAGCAGTCTTGTGAAGGTTGGAACAAGGTTTTATTTGATATGAGATTTATTCGCATTACCGGGTTTAGTAATGAGCAGCTATCTAGTTATGTGGTATATCGTGTAATTATATCTTGGAATATGGTTATGGCTTGATGCAGCTTGTATAGAAATATATTGTGTATAAATGCAAGATCTGGGTCTTATAATGAATTCTGAATGTTAGAGATTAGGTTCTAAGGTTTATGGACTAAGATTGAAGAAAAGATCTTCAACTAGGTTATGTTGACGGGCTTATATGGATTGAGGTGACGTGGGTTCACCCATAAGTATGTGTATGGTGAGTTTATACAGTGCGTGATGGCTTTAGAACGACCCTTGACACGTTCAAGGACAAACGTATGTTTAAGTGAGGGAGAATGTAATGACCCGACCGGTCGTTTCGAGCATTGGCATTTCGTTCGGTGGTTTGAGGTCTTGAAAAGCTTCAGATGATGTATTACGACTTGCGTTCATGGTTGGTTTGTTTCTGAAAAGATTTCGAGGACGTTTGAATGTTTATAAGTTCATAGGTTTAACCCATAGTTGACTTTGTGGTTATCAATGTCCATTTAGAACTTTGAGCTCTGGTGTAGGTTTATATGGTAATTTATGACTTTTGTGTAAAATTTGAGGTCATTCTGAGTTGTTTAGATATGTTCGGCGTAAGTTTGGAACTCAGGAATTTGGATTAGTTCATTAAGCTTGAATTGGTGTGTGATTCGTGATTTTGATGTTATGTTTTGTGATTTGAGGCCTCAAGTAGGTCCGTGATATATTTTGGGATTGGTTGGTGTGGTTGAACAGGATCACGGGGGCCTCGTGTGTGTCTTGGGTGGGTTTAGGACCATTTCCCCTTGTTTTGGATCAGCTTTCTTCTGGTGTTCGATGTTCATCGCGATCTCGAAGGAGGCGTACAATTCTCCCCTTTGTACTTTCAGTTGGTATCAGAGCGGGTCTCACATTTTGATTTTGCTTAACAACTAGTGAGAAAAGATCATATAAAATCAAGTAATCACCGGAGCTCTATTTCAAGAAGGGACTTCACAGGCAAGGCCTCCATACTTCAATGGACAACAATTTTCACATTGGAAGAAATCCTATGATGTCCAAGTTTGTAATAAAAAAGGGAGACTCTAATTCTAGCGGCAAAGTCTGATAAGAAAGAAGATGGACAAACATTCACTGAACCCGTCGATATGGATGAATACTCTGATGAGAAAATGGCAGTAATACAAGTTAATGCCAAGGCACGAAATCTTCTATACAACGCGATAGGCGGAGAAGAATATGAGAAGATCTCAAGCTGTGATACTGCTAAAGAGATGTGGGATAAGTTGAAAGTCACTTATGAAGGGACAAGCAAAGTTAAGGAACAAGGATAAATATATTGATCCATGACTATGAACTTTTTCAGATGAAAGAAAGTGAATCCATTGAGGAAATGTTTGCCTCATTCAGTAAAACAATTGGAGATCTAAAAGCTTTTGGAAGACCATACTCAAGTGGTGAGCAAGTTCGAAAAATCCTAAGAAGTCTACCAACTACTTAGCAAATAAAGGTGGTAGCACTTGAGTCTCAAGATCTAGATAAATTTTCATATGATAAACTACGAGGAGATCTCATTGCTTTTGAAAAAATACATATCAAAAGACGAGGACAGGAAGAAAAGAAAAAAGTAGTTGCTTTCAAAACCTCGATCGAAGGATCTGAAGATGAAAATGAAAATGAAGTTGAGGATCTAGAGCAAGAGATAACCATGGTTTCCAAAATAGCGAATAGGCTAATGAAAAGATACATGAACACCAAAAAGGGAAGAATGTCCTCCAGATGAACCCAAGACAATACAATAAACGAGAAAAGAACGATGGAAAATATTATGAATGAAAACAATATGAGCATATACAAGACGAGTGCCCGGATCTCAAAAGAAAAGCCTCGAGTGGATTCAACAAAAATAAATCCTTTGAAAGCTGTAGTGACGAAGACAACTCAGAGCATCAGGAAATTGCAAATCTGTATTTCATGATTATATTAGTAAACAATATAAACAAGTTCTCAGGCCGTTGGACAAATGACATGTACATGATGATGACAACAAAGAACCAACAGAAAATTGCTTCATGGTACATGGTGAATCAAGCGAGGTAAGGCCCTATGAATGTGATGGATGCAATGAATACAAGACATTCATGATCTCACCCTAAAAGAGTCTCAAAAAATTCTAAATGAATTGAAGAGACTAAATAGGAAGAAAAAGGATTGGGAACTTAAACTTGAAGTTTGTGAAATCGAAAGAGATGTACTTCAAGAAGAAGTTCAAGAATTGTAATTGCAACTCAATGGCATACGCAAATCCACCAGTCACAGCTCTGTCAGGTCGAATCAAGCGAATTACAAATCAATTGGAAAAAGACCTGTTGAAAAAGGATCTACTAGTACTAACACTACCAGTATATCAAATGATAAATCCATTCATATATGTCATTACTGTAATAGAACTGGCCATAAATACTCCTTTTGTAGATTTCATAACTCAAATATTTCAGGATAGATCTAGACGCCCAAAAACAGTTTCGATATTACTAGAACTAACCAAAAAGGACCCAAGAAATCTTGGGTACCTAAAAGAAGGTAATAATTTTATTTTGCAGAAACGCCATAGGAAAAGTCAAAAGGGGAAATGGTATCTAGACAATGCGTGTTTCAGTCACATAACGGGTGACAAGAATCTATTCAAAGAAGTTACACAAATAAATGGAGAAAATGTCAAGTTTGGTGATGATACGAAAGGTAAAATCATTGGCACCGGTACAGTCCAATTCATTAATAACTGTGATATTATAGAAATTTATCTTATGGATGGACTCAACTATAATCTCCTAAGCATAAGTCAGTTGTGCGACTCTGGATATGAAGTCAAGTTCAAGAAAACAGGTTGTACTATCGAGGATGAGACAGATAAAGCTTTGAAGAATTTTGAGATTTCAGCAAAAGCATTGAGAGAGAAAAAGGGTATCTCATTTCAACCATAGAAAGCGATCATGGAGGTGAATTTGAAAGAAGATCATTTGAAGAATTTTGCAGTGAACAAGGATACACTCACAACTTCTCAGCCCCTATATCACCTCAATAGAATAGAGTGGTTGAACGCAAAAATAGAAGTTTACAAGATATGGCTAGAACAATGATATTAGAACACTCTCTGCCAAATCACTTTTGGGCAGAAGCAATCAGCCCAACTTGCCATATCCTTAACAGATCTCTCATACGGCCTATTCTAAAGAAGACTCCACACGAACTATGGAAAGGTAAAAGGCCAAACATAGGCTACTTTCATCACTTCGGAAGTAAAGGCTTCATTCACAATAATGGTAAGGACGATCTTGGTAACTCGATCCAAGAAGCGACGAAGGTATATTTCTTGGTTATTCAAATAACAGTAGGTTATTTAAAGTCTATAACAAATGTACATTATGTATAGAGGAATCAGTTCATGTTATTTTGTATGATAATAATTCAATGGTAGTAAAAGGAATCATTGTAGGTGATGAAGACATCAATCAAGACGAATCAAAGACGAATGAATCTCAAAAACTAATGAAATCCACTAACAACAACAATGAACCTCCAAAGTCAACTAATGAACCTATCAGTAATCATGTTGAACCTCAAAAGGAGTTGATTGCGTAGCTAGCTGAAACAAGACCAAATGAATGGAGAAGTGAACCCGAATATCTACAGAAGTTCATCATAGGAAATCGAAACAATGGAATGAACCAAAGAATGTTGATGAAGCCTTAAAGGACTTGTAAGGCCCCATAAAATTTTGCCAAGGGATTCAAATATTTTGGTGCCGAGGTAGGGTAATGTGTACGGATGTAGTAGTTTCGCGGTACATACTTCTTGGGGTGTACAATATGTTTGGGAGTTGAAGAAATGATTTTGCAGAACATGGAATTTATGCGGTCAATTATGCGACCGCAGAACCATTATGTGGGCCGCAGATCCACCGTAGAGTGAAGCAGAGAAATGAGCCAATTTTGGAGGTTATTTTGAGGTCAGTTATGCGGTCGCATAAGCATTTTGCGGGCCGCACATCCGTCGCAGAACCAGTATGAGAAATTTCAGAAGGAGGTTCTGCGGTCCATTATGTGGCTGCAGAATTGATCTGCGAACCACAGACCTGTCACAAACCTGTACAGAAGTGCCCAGTTCCGGAAGGCCATTATGCAGTCCATTTTGCAGACCGCAGAAGTGTTATGTGGTCGCATATGCGACCGCAGATCTGCATCGGGGCTTCATTTTTCTAATTTTATAACCCGACCCCATTTAGTTTTATCTAGCCATAAAGGTCATTTTTTAGGGATTATCTGATATTTTAGAGAGAGAGGAGAGCTATTCTAGAGAGAGAAGGAAGCCCCAAGTTCTTTGTTCATCAAGATCTTGCTCAAGCTTTGGAATTTCATCAAAAGGAACTTGTTAGGGTTTTTAAATGGTAAGCATTTCTTCCCCCAATTCTCGAATTTCGGATTTGGGTTGATTATGGGTGAGGATAGTAGATTTATCACATGCATGAGCTAATAGGAATTGTGGGGAGGTTGTTGGGCAATCTTGGGTAGTTTTATTGTTGAATTGGTTGAGTGAAAGGTTGGGCCATCATTGTAGCAGCCCTTGCCATACCAATTCCTCTAATCGTACTTGTAATTCTCTCCCTTTCTATAGATTGGCATCGTTAGGAGTGTCGGGACATTATTGTTACACCACGGAAAGCTCTTTCGAGGTATGTTGGCTAAACTCCCTCAGTTGAGTCGAATTTCATGATCTCCTCGTATGTTTCAAGCGTGGTTGGCCCAAGTTCTTATTTTCGCATGATTCGGGTCATTCCTAAAATATTCAGTTATTCCAAATAAGCATTGTGTCGGAAATTATATGCTCAGAATGTGATTCAATTGCTCCTATCATATTATTCTCTCCCTCGAACATGTGTTCAAGTGTTGTTTAAGTATCCAAATATTATGACTTCAATTCATGTTTCAATGAATGTTATTATGCTTAAAATTGGAAAGGAAACCCAATGCTCTTATTACCGATAACCTATGATGCTGCTTGAAAGTGAAAGAAGCGAGTATGAGATATGGAAATGTGGCCATCGTGCCAAGAATGAGAATTACATTTGTGGTCAATAGTTCCAATGAAATGAAAGAACGTGTGAAAGATTATGAAATGAGTTTTGACTCCTTTATATAATAATGTTATTAATGTCCTATGATGTAACGACCCGAATGGACATTTTGAGCATTTGCACTTTGCTCGGTAGTTTGCGGGCATGAGTAGCTCCGTATGATGTATTATGACTTGTATGAATCGTCGGTTTTGGTTTTCAGGTAATTTGAAATTGATTTGGAAGAAAGATTCTCAACTAGGAAGCTTTAGATTGGAAGAGTTGATCAAGTTTGACTCTTTAGTATTTCATCTCGAATTGGAGTTTTGATGTTTCCATTAGCACCGTTGGGTATTTTGGACTTAGGAGCGCGTCCAGATTGTGATTTGGAGGTCTGTAGTGGAATTTGGCTTAAAATGGCGGAAGTTGGATTTTTGGAAAGTTTGACCGGGAGTGGACTTTTTGATATCGAATTCGGATTGTGATTCCAGGAATTGGAACAGCTTCGCTTTGTCATTTGGGACTTGTGTACAAAATTTGGGTTCATTCCGGGTTGATTTGTTATGTTTCGGCACGAGTTATTGAAGTTGAAAAGTTAAAAGTTCATCAAGTTTGAATTTAGGTGCGATTCGTTATTTCGATGTTGTTATGTGTGTTTTGAGGCCTCGAGTAGGTCCGTGTTATGTTATGGGACTTATTGGTATACTTGGTCGGGGTCCCGAGAGGCTCGGGCGTGTTTCGGATTGATTTCGGATCATTTTTTCATGTTTTCATTGTTGGTTCCTGTTGGTTCTGGTGTGACCGCACCTGCGGTTGGTTTACCCATGTGCGATGGTTGCAGAAGCGACAAAGGAGTCGCAGGAGTGGAGGTGTTCCTGGGAGCAGGAGTCTGCAGAAGTGGAGGTTCATTCGCATATGCAAAGGCGCAGATGTGGTGTGAAATGGCACAGAAATGAACGTCATCGCAGGAGCGTAATTTGGACTCGCACCTATGTTTGCGCAGTAGCGGAGTTTCTACCGCAGGTGCGAAGGCAGACCTCCAGTGCTTCTCCACAGAAGCGTGTTTTTGGTCGCAAAAGCGGCTAATGTGCCGTAGGTGCGAGAATCCTAGGCAGAATGCTATAAATCGAGGCTTTGGTTCTTTCATCATATTTTGAGATGTGGGACTCGAATTGAGGCGCTTTTTGGAGCAATCTTCATCACAAGGATTGGGGTAATTGTTCCATACTTGGTTTTGATCGTATTTCATGAATCTATTTTCATTTTTGGCATTGGTTGATGAATTTTAAAGAAAAATTGAGGGTTTTAGCCAAAAGTTCCATAATGTGAATTTTTGAGTTTTGAACATCGGTTTGGAGACGGATTTGAGTGAAGCTATTATGGTTGGACTCGTAATTGAATGGGTTGTTGGATTTTGTAAATTTTGTCAGGTTTCGAGGTACGGGCCCAGGTTGGGCTTTTGGTCGATTTTGGGCTTTCGATTCAAGATTTGATCTTTTTCGATCGGGATTAGTTACTTTAGCATTGTTTGATGTACTTGAGTTATTTTTGGTTAGTTTCGAGCCGTTCGGAGGTCGGAATGCGCGGGATGGCATTTTTGGTGCATCACTTGGCTTGCTCGGTATTGGGATTTGCTTGTTCGAGGTAAGTAACACTTCTAAACTTTGTGTTGAGGTTATGAAACCCCGAATTACGTGTTATATGATTGGTGTTGAGGTGACACACTTACTAGGTGACGAGCGTGTGGGCGTGCACCTGTAAGTTGTAATTCCGTTATTTCTGTGGTATTGTGTAGCTACGTGATCATATCTCTATCCATGAAATCTACGTACTAGAGCTATTGAGTTATGATCCATGTTAGAAATCATGTCTAGGCTACGTGCTTACTCTATTGGGACCCATTGAGGTCGTTACTACTGTTGAGTTATTTGCTTACATTGCAATTTCATACTCAGTCATGTTCATTCATTTCATATCATACCTCAGTCTTTGTTGCTACATATTGATACATCACATCATTATTTGGGGCTGATATTTCATGACATTAAGAGCCCGAGATACTAGAGAAGTTGATGACTGAGTGAGGCCGAGGGCCTGATTGTGAGGATATATATGGGATCGGGCTACACACCGCAGCATGTTTCATTGATTTTATGCCATGATTGGCTTGATATAGCGCTTTGCTGAAGGAGCCCCTCCGGAGTCTGTACACACCCTTAGTGAGCGCAGGTACCTACTGAGTGCGAGTGTTGAGTGCCAAGTGCCGAATGATTGGGAAGACTGAGTGACTGGGAGGACTGAGTGAATTGGTACTCTGAGAGTATGCATATGGTCTTTATCACTTATTTGCATCGCATTTGGCATGCACACTTGACATACAAGCATAGAGATGTATTTTTCCTCATGTTGTATAGTATCACGTCATTTATGACTTCTCATCTTAACATATGGGCATAAAGAGACATTTTACATTGTTTATCTGAAAGAAAAATGAAACATCTTATTTATTGTGGAAAGGATTTTTGGGAAAAATCACAGTTTTCAAACTTACTCATATTTGTTTTTGGCAATTTCGGTAAAAGATTTGGGTTTTCACTGAGATACTTGAAAAGAAAGCCTACTTTCTGGAACTATGAATTAGCTGAGCATTTCATCTCTGAATTTCTTCCTTTATTACTTGCTTTACGTTGATATGAATTGTTGTTGGCAAATGGTGTTGGACCCGACCTTTGTTCTAGCTCGTCACTACTTTCAACCTAAGGTTAGGTTTGTTACTTATTGAGTACATGGGGTCGATTGTACTCATACTACACTTTTGAACCTTGTGTACAGATATTGACTGATGACATTGCTGTGATCGACGGGAGATGGAATTGAAGATGTACCTGCGAACCGGTTGTAGCTGCCTCTTGTTCATGGTAGCCTTAGATCTATAAAACTCTGTTTATGTACTTTTCAAACAGATGATGTATTTACTTCATTTCAGCTTTGTAAACTCTATTCTTAGAAGCTCATGATTTGTACTACAAGTCCTTGGGGGAAATATATAAGATTCAGTAACCTTTCTATTTAATTGTACTATAAACTTCTCTGGAATTGGATAATTGTTAATTAGCTTACCTAGTGGGTTGGGTTAGGTGCCATCACGACTAGATGGATTTTGCATCGTGACATATGATCACCCATGGAAAGTACAAGTCATTTATAGTATGAACATTAACTGTGGCCGCTTGCCAAAATGAGAATCAAGAGGCATTGTATATTCCAATTGTTTCAACTATAGTTTGTATGCTTCTAAAATAATAAATGTAAATGACTTTGATGTTAAGTCACCAAGAATCATGAACTTAGCTAGCGACCTTAAGATGACAAGGAGGTATATAATGAGGTGGAAAAAATACGTCCTATGCTAAATGATGATGAACCTTAAGAAAAGAAATTGGGTCCATGCACCACTGAAATCTACTTATTGATTTGCCATGCATGTGTTAATGTAATAAGTTGTGTTTCTCCATGATGAGCATGAACATGAAGTACTCCAATGATCTGGGAACTTACTACCTTAATGGTAATGTTAATCATGTCGCATGAGTGTATATATGGTCGTGTGCATGATGGTATAATATGAATTAATCCCTATGGATGGTCTATGAAACGCATAGGTGTATAATATGAATGAATCCTTATGGACAGTCTATGAAACGCATAGGTGTACAATATAATGTGTGAACCCTATGAACGGTCTATGTAACATATAGGTGTATAATATAATATGTGAACACTATAGACGGTCTATGAAACGCATAGGTGTATAATATAATATGTGAACACTATGGACGGTCTATGAAACGCATAAGTGCATAGTAAGAGAATGCTATGGACGGTTTGGTGAGACGCATAGGCAACACGAATAATAGGTGCCACTTCCATTGCCTTTGTTTGTACATGTTGGTACTTTTACATTATATTTTGTATCCCACGCATAGTTCATAGGGCACGCTTGATCACAAAAGAAGTTCAAAATGATGTAAGTCTAATAAGACTTGACATGTGATGCTATGGGTCATTTCGTAGTTTCTTGACATTATTTATTTGCCTCTTATTTGAGTTACCGTATTTCCATATATTGTTTTGTCTGTCATACATACGACTACTATTCCACATGTACTCACGTCCTTTTTGTCGGGGGCGCTGCATCTTTTAATAAATGTAGGTGGTTCCATTGTAGGCGACATCGATTAGTGATATCTGTACATCCTACTCTCAGCTAACTTGGTGAGCCCCACTTCATATCGGGGTCATGTATCTTTTGTTTCTCATGTATTGTGTTTTGAGGTATAGCTGGGGCCTTGTTACTGGCACTATCCTAGTACTCTTTTATGACCGTTAGAGGCTCCGTAGACATGGTGTGGGTTGTATGTTGGTATTTGGAAGGTCAAACTAAAGATGTTATAATTGTATCACATGTTCCACTTCTAAACTATGGATGTGTAATGTATTATTTTGGGGACATATAAATGAACTAATAGTAATGAATTATTGTTGTATACATGATCTTCTTATTGTCTAATTAATGAAAATATATCTTCTCGTTATTCATGGGTGAGTTTGGGTAGAAGAAAATCTTGCAGGCTTGCTCGGCAGGGTTATCCCCGTTGAGCGCCGTTCGTGCTCCCCGTGGTCGGGGCATGACAAACTTGGTATCAGAGCCTAAGGTTTTAAAGTATCCTAGGATATATCGAAGCTGTGTCTAGTAGAGTCATTCTTATCGGTGTGTTGTCGACCACATATATAATTAGGAGGCTGCTTGGGCATTTAGGAATAACACCCTTCTTTAATGTTACGGATCGTGTGATAGAGTTGGTTGAAAGACTGTTCCTCCTTTAACTCGTGCATTGCTCTAATTTTCAGTATATGGCACCTAAGAAGAAGACAAGAACTGTCCAAGGGGACAATCCCACCCCAGGAGTGGCTGTTGATTCTATACTGGAGGATGCGAGTGAACACCCGAGGGGTAAGGATATTCCCCCAGTTACTACACTGCCTAATTCTACAACTCCTGCTCAGACTGAACCAATTCCTACATCTACTGAGGGTGAAACGATTCCTCCAACTGATATCCCAGTTCCACCTCCAGCCTCAACTCCCGGTCCCAGTGTTTTTGATGGGGACCTTAGGGGAGCCATACAAATATTGGCTCAGATAGTGGCTTCCAGAGATTGAATGTTGCACCTACTTCTTCCAGTCTGCAAGGGGATTCCTCTAGTTCTAGAGTGAACAGGTTTCTTCAGTTAGATCCTCCAGTGTGGTACTAACCCCGAGGAGGACCCCCAGGACTCCATTGATGAGATGCACAAGACTCTCCGAGTTATGCGTGCTACTGAGATGGAGGTAGTGGAGTTATCCTCCTACCACCTGAAAGAGGTGGCATATTCTCTATTTGAGCTCTGGGAGGAGTCCCGTGAGGAGGGAAGCCCTTCCGGCGAGGTGGAGTGAGTTTACCGATGCTTTCATTGATAATTTCTTTCTTGTCGAGACTAAGGCGTCCCGTGCCGCTGAGTTTGAGAGCCTGAGGCAAGGTAGCCTGATCGTGTGGGAGTACCATATGAGGTTCGCGCGCCTGTCCAAGTATGTTATTTACATGTTGCCCACTATAGAGGCTAGAGTGTGTCGGTTTCTGTAAGGCCTTAGCCTATTAGTTATTAATAAGGTTGCTATAGTTGCCTTGAATTCTGATATGAATTATGGGAAAATGGTGGCGTTCGCTCAAGCTACAAAGGATCGAAAGTTAAAAAGAAAGATGGAGCAAGATAACAACCAAAAGACCGGAGTAATTTTAGTGGATCCTGGGGGGTAATGGTAGAAAGGCATTGCATAGGAGAGTGTCATCCGAACCCATGCAGTCAGTTGTTCAGTCTTCAGATAGTAAACTACCATTAGGTCCTGATCAGCAACGGTGGAGCCATAGTACTCTAGACCAAGGAACCAAGGGATCTAATCAGCAGGTCCAGTCAAGCGGGAACTATTAGTTATAGTAGAGGGCCCCCTGTCCTAAGTGTAGGAGGCATCATTTGGGGGTGTGCCGACATGGCACTGATGAATGTTTCGGGTGCGAAATCAAGGGTCATCAGCTAAGGCACTGCCCCAACAACCAAGGAACAGCAAGTAAGTCCCTCAACCCTATTTCCCATTGTTCCATTATGTGTGTGAATGAGTATGACCATAGCGTTTCGTGCCATGTATGTTTGACCATGGGATGGTACTTCCTTACATGTTTGGACCTCCAACCACGATAAGTTTAACGCATACGGGAATGATGAGGTGCGATGGCAATAGGATTTGGGAGGAGGCATTAGAGGTGTTAACCCAAGCTTATAACGCGACTTAAGTGATTAGGAAGGATGTTTAAGGGGTTATACATATAAGAGAAAGATGCGGGTGAAGGTGTATTCCCTTAGTCACTCTATAGCCGTATGTTCATAAGCTTTCACATATAAGGAAACGCAATTTGCTTGTCATTTTTTAATATCCAAGTGTGAACAAACGTGATCAGAATGTTTCACGAATATTGCATGAGGCTGAAGGTTGATGCTAGAAATTTGAAGATCATGTTTTGTATTGTCTCTCAAAAGCAGAGATTTAGGAAGAGCAAGAAAAGTTGCATGGTTCCCATAATGATGTACTCTAGTATACCGAATCATGATTGGGTCAAGGAGTGGCTATAAGAATGTGTTTTGAGGAGTATATGGCAAATGAAGGTCGTGGTTATCGTGTATTGGGTTGTTGTTCCATTGTGTGGTGTGTCGTGTGGCAGGAGATGAAAGTCTCCCATGGATGGTCCAAAGTTGGTGTAGCAGAGTTAATAGGGGCAAGAACTTGTTCACTAATCTAAGGAGAAAGTTAAGATCATCATGAAATTGTTGTGTTAAAAGAATGTTAGGAGTTTACTTTCTATGAGTTATGTCCAAACTTGTACAGTTTATGCAAATGCCCCATTTTTATAATGCCTAGGATGTCATGGTTGGTGTCGTTTTCATGTCTATGGTGCAATATATGGTGTTATATATTTGTTGTTAGGATCAATTTTTGAAATTCTCTAACAGGTGGATAGACCCATTTACAGGGGAGACTCTAGTGAATTTTTTGCAAATTTAGGAAGTTAGCCAAAATTTGGAATTGCTAGTGTGTGAAGTCACAATTGAGCCACATTGGATGCTAATGGCGGATTCTGACCCTCATTCGAGGACGAATGATCCTAAGCAGGGGAGAGTATAAGGCCCCGTAAAATTTTGTCGAGGATTCAAGTTTTGTGGTGCCGAGGTAGGGTAATGTGTACGGATGTAGTAGTTAATATCCGTTGCGTGCTTGCGAGCCGCGGAACGGAATTTTTGGGGTGTACAATACGTTTGGGAGTTAAAGAAATGATTTTGCAGAACATGGCATTTTTGCGGTCAATTATGCGACCGCAGAACTATTATGTGGGCCGTAGATCCGCCGCGTAGTGATGCAGAGAAATGAGCCAATTTTGGAGGTTGTTTTGCGGTTAGTTATGCGATCGCATAAGCGTTTCGTAGGCCGCACATCCTTCGCAGAAACAGCATGAGAAATTTCGGAAGGATGTTCTGCGGTCCATTATGTGACTGCAGAATTGATCTGCGGACCACAGACCTGTCACAGAAGTGCCCAGTTCCGGAAGGCCATTATGCGGTCCATTTTGCGAACCGCAGAAGTGTTATGCGGTCGCATATGCGACCGTAGATCTGCATCGGGGCTTCATTTTTCTAGTTATATAACCCAACCCTATTTCGTTTTATCTAGCCATACGGGTCATTTTTGAGGGATTATCTGATATTTTAGAGAGAGAGAGAGGGGAGAGCTATTCTAGAGAGAGAAGGAAGCCCCAAGTTCTTTGTTCATCAAGATCTTGCTCAAGCCTTGAGCTAGTAGTGATTGTGGGGAGGTTGTTGGGCAATCTTGGGTAGTTTTATTGTTGAATTGGTTGAGGGAAAGGTTGGGCCATCATTGTAGCAGCTCTTGCCATATCAATTCCTCTAATCATACTTGTAATTCTCTCCTCTTCTATAGATTGACATCGTAAGGAGTGTCGGGACGTTATTGTTACACCACAGAAAGCTCTTTCGAGGTATGTTGGCTAAACTCCCTCAGTTGAGTCGAATTTCACGATGTCCTCATATGTTTCAAGCGTGGTTGGTCCAAGTTCTTATTTTCGCATGATTCGAGTCATTGCTAAAATATTCAGTTATTCCAAATAAGCATTGTGTCGGAAATTATATGCTCAAAATGTGATTCAATTGCTCCTATCACATTATGCTCCCCCTCGGAAATGTGTGCAAGTGTGGTTTATATATCCAAATATTATGACTTCAATTCATGTTTCAATGAATGTTATTATGCTTAAATTGGAAAGGAAACTCAATTCTCTTATTATCGATAACCTATGATGCTGCTTGAAAGTGAAAGAAGCGAGTATGAGATGTGAAAATGTGGCCATCGTGCCAAGAATGAGAATTATATTTGTGGCCAATAGTGCCAATGAAATGAAAGAATGTGTGAAAGATTATGAAATGAGTTTTGTCTCCTTTATATAATAATGTTATTAATGTCCTATGATCACCCGTGGCAAGTACAAGTAAGTGATAACATGACCTGTGGCCGCTTGCCAAAATGAGAATCATGAGGCATTGTATGTTCCAATGGTTTCAATTATAGTTTGTATGCTTCTAAAATAATAAATGTAAATGACTTTGATGTTAAGTCACCAAGAATCATGAACTTAGATTAGTGACCTTAAGTTGACAAGGAGGTACATAATGAGCTGGAAAAGAGAAGTCCTATGCTAAATAATGATGAACCTTAAGAAAAGAAATTGGGTCCATGCACCATTGAAATCTACTTATTGATTTGCCATGCATATGTTAATGTAATAAGCTGTGTTTTTCCATGATGAGCATGAACATGAAATATTGCAATGATCTGGTAACTTACTACCTTAATGGTAATGTCAATCATGTCGCATGAGTGTATATATGGTCGTGTGCATGATGGTATAATATGAATGAATCCCTATGGACGGTCTATGAAACGCATAGGTGTATGATATGAATGAATCCATATGGACAGTCTATGAAACGCATAGGTGTATAATATAATGTGTGAACCCTATGGATGGTCTATGAAGCATATAGGTGTATAATATAATATGTGAACACTATGGACAGTCTATGAAACGCATAAGGGCATAATAAGAGAGGGCTATGGATGGTCTGGTGAGACGCATAGGCAGCACGAACAATAGGTGCCACTTCCATTGCCCATGTTTGTACATATTGGTACTTTTACATTATATTTTGTATCCCACGCATAGTTCATAGGGCACGCTTGATCCTAAAATAAATTCATAATAATATAAGTATAATAAGACTTGACATGTGATATTGTGGGTCGTTTCGTAGTTTCATGATGTAATTTATTTGCCTCGTATTTGAGTTATCGTATTTTCATATATTGTTCTGTCTGCCTTACATACAAGTAATATTCCACATGTACTCATATCCCTTTTGTCGGGGGCGCTGCATCTTTTAATGGATGCAGGTGGTTCTATAGCAAGCGATATCGATTAGTGATAGCAGTACATCATCCTCTCAACTGACTTGGTGAGTCCCACTTCATATCGGGGTCATGTATCTTTTGTTTCGAGGTATAGCCGGGGCCTTGTTGCCGGCACTATCTTAGTACTCTGTTGTACCCTTTAGAGGCTCCGTAGACATGGTGTGGATTGTATGTTTGTATTGGGAAGGTCAAACTAAAGATGTTGTAATTGTATCACATGTTCCACTTCTATACTATGGATATGTAATGTAATATTTTGGGGACTTATAAATGAAGTAACTAATAGTAATGAATTGGTGTTGTATACATGATCTCCTTATTGTCTAATTAATGAAAATATATCTTCTTGTAATTCATGGGTGAGTTTGGGTAGAAGTAAATCTAGCAAACTTGCTCGACAGGGTTATCCTGGTTGAGCACCGGTCGCACTTCTCGTGGTCGGGGCGTGATAGGACTCCAGCTGGGTAAAAACCATGCAAGATGAACTTGATCAGCTTGACAAAAATCAAGTATGGAAACTGGTACCTAAGCTAGCAAATACTACAATCATTGGAACCAAATGGGTTGAATTAAGATAGAAAGATAGTTAGAAACAAAGATAAATTAGTTGATCAAGGCTACTCACAACAGGAAGGAGTAGACTATGATGAAACATTTGCTCCGATAGCTCGGTTAGAATCAATTTGTATATTGCTTGCATATGCATCTTTTAAAGGTTTTAAACTATTTAAAATGGACATCAAAAGTGCTTTTTAAACGGTTTTATTGATGAGGAGGTATATGTAAAACAACCTCCAGGTTTTAAAAACTCACAATTTCCTTACCATGTGTATAAGTTAACTAAAGCCCTCTATAGGCTCAAGCAAGCTCCTCGAGCTTGGTATGAGAGGCTGAGTTCATTTCTAAATGGTCATGGATTTACCAGATGTAAAGTAGATACTACATTATTTAAAAAGATCCTCCAATGGTAATCTCATTATTCAGATTTATATCGATCATATTATTTTTGGTAGTATTAACTCTCTTTTGTGCAAGGATTTCTCAAATCCCATGCAAAGTGAGTTCGAAATAAGTATGATGGGAGAAATCACATTCTTCCTTGGACTTCAAATTCAGCAATCAGAGAAAGGCACATTTATTTGTCAGATGAAATACACTAAGGAGCTGATTTAAAAATTCGGCATGAGCAAGGTCAAAGCTCTTGGAACGCCTATGAGTCCATCAACCACTCTTGATAAAGATGAGAAAGGAAAATTAGTTGACGAAACTAAGTATCATGGAATGATTGGATCACTGCTATACTTACTGCTAGTCGACCATATATCATGTTCAGTGTGTGAAAATGTGCCAGGTTTCAGTCATCCCCTAAGGAGTCACATTTAACCGCAGTTAAGCGAATTATTCATTATCTTATCGGAACTACTTCTCATGGACTATGGTATCTACGTTCTAACAATTTTAAACTTGAAAGATTTTCAAATGCTGACCTTGAAGGTTACAAAGAAGACAAGAAAAGCCCTAGTGGAATGTGTTAATTGCTGGAAAAAGTATTAATATCCTGGAATAGCAAAAAACAAGGATCAGTGGCCTTGTCCACAACTGAGGCAGAATACATTGCCATTGGACAATGCTGCACTCAACTACTCTGGATGTCCCATCAATTTGGTGACAATGAATTATCTTTTAAACCTATTCAAATAATCTGTGACAATACTAGTGTTGTATATCTCTCAAAAAATCATGTGCATCATTCTAGAGCTAAGCATATAGACATCAAGCATCATTTTATTATAGATAATGTCCTTAAACTAGATATAAAATTAATGTTTGTTAGCAATAATGATCAATTAGCAGACATTTTTATAAAACCCTTGCTTGAAGATAGATTTTGTGCTTTGCGGGACTCTCTTCGCATTATTTCTCTTAATATAAAATATTAGGACCTATGTTACATTATTTATTTTTACTACCACGTTATCTGCATGTTTCCTTATGTGTGTAAGCACCATTAATGATGTGCCTCCTATTTGTTTTCCTTTTTCACACCTTTTCACAACCTTTAAGATGTAAATCAATCATCACATCGTATCACTGACACCTTTTTCTTTTCTGCACTCAACCATCAAACTCACCTCCTTTTAGTCCTTTTTCACCATACGATTTCTCTCACATTAATTCTATCACCAAACCTTTCTCTTCATCTCAACAATGGAGAAAAATCCCAAAACCCTACTGCCTCAACCCGAAAAAGCACTTGCTCTAGAGCAAAACCTTTGTCACTATCACCAGAACCAGTCAATCTAGGGTCAGACCACTCTGAAGAATTTTTCTCTTTGCAAGCAGAACTCTCTGATGATGTGCGTAGCCTTAACGAAAAATTCCTAGGTAAGCATCCGATGGAAGATGACCTTGAGTCGCTCACTCCAAAAAATCCCAAAGTAAATCTCACAAGCTCTCTGGACTTAGACAACAACTTCTGGGACACCCCGAATAGAGATGCCTTCATCTCATTCAAAGACAAACCTATTGCTCGAATTGCAAGGTAAAGGAACTCTTCGACTTTCAAGGTTAAAAAGACTTTCTTTCTCTGCCTCCTCCAAAGATATATGAATCTCTTGTCAAATTATATGCAAATCTCCGTTCCCCAAAACCTAACAAATTAGAGTCTCTAGTTCTTGGTAAGTGCATTATTCTGGACTGCATCCTGCTTGATTCTATTTTTCAATGTAAGTGTTCGGGATTTTCAATGTTGTTCAAATATACCTAGCCCAAAGACTTTGAAATTTCTTTTGATCAAGCAAAAAGATGTATAGTTGAGTCACCCCTAATCCCCTTCCTAATCAATTAGGCCCTAGTGATGTTAGTTTTGAAACTCGTGTTCTCGCACACATTGTGGCAACCACCCTTCTTCCGCATACATGATCCATCTCAACCTTCTCCAAATGGGATACTTTCTTTGTTTACTGCCTCTTGACAAAGCATAAAGTCAAATTGTCTTCCTGGGTCATCAATTTCATTATTGAGAGTGTCGATGATCCCACAAGTCTTCTCTATGTAATGGTCATTACCCACCTTCTCGAAGCCCAAACCATCTCTCTTTCTAATTATCCGTATGTCACTGTCACTAAGTCTTATAACTCCAGAGCTTTTGCTAGCATGGGATACGTTGTTGTGAAAGGCACTTGGATAAAGAAGCAAGAAGGTGAATCCAAGATGGCCCCAACTGACTCCAAAGCCAAGGCCTCTGTCTCTTCTCCCAGTGTGTGTGATCCCAGTCACGTGGAAAGCTAACTGCTATCAACGACAAGTTGTCCGTCATTAAGGGTTTACTGGTCTCCACTCAAACAACAATTGGAGATATTCATGATGTATCAAAGGAGAAGTGCTCTGATGTATCCAAGATAAGAGTTCAAATCCTTAGGATAGCAGAAAACACAGTAAAAGCTTTCATTGAGGTGCATGACAGGATCGATGTGATATCAATCACAGTAAATGGCAGCTTTGATCGTCTCAAGGAGATCATTTGCAACACTCTCACTTAATTTCTGCGTCGTTGATGAATGGAAGTTTAAGACAATCTTTTTTTTGTTGTTTGCTTTTGGACTGATTATTTTGGTCATGGGATTGTACTGTTAACACTGTTGATACCCAATTCTGCCCTCCTATTTCTTCAAATAGTATATCTACTTTCAAAATATCATTTTGCATCATTAATTAATTAACAAGAGTTACACAAATATTTTCTATAATTTTTAAAGCTTTAAAATCAATTTTCCTGCATTTAAGTCACTTGAATATTTAATAATTACCCCTTTAAATTATTTTTCAATGACTCAATCATCCAAATTTATTATTTGCATCCATATATATGCTTCACAATATTTTACTTTATTTTATATAATTATATTTTGTATTTTAAAGATATTTTACATAATTTTGCAATAACAGCCTATATTCTATACATTATTGTACTTATTATATAATCTATACTAAAAAAAATATTTCTTATATTTTTATAATATTAAGATATTATTTTTAAGTATTTTACTGTATAAATAATATTTTTTATTATCTACTAATCATTTTTATAATTTAGTTTTGATGAATTTCGTGTATTTAATTTGTAGCCCAAATTTGAGCTAATTTCGGAAAAAATCAAGGCCCAAACAAGCTGGCCCATCTCCATTAAGCCTCAGAAGCCCAAACCAAACGACCCTCTTTAAAATGACTTGGTCGCGACCCGTTGGACGACCTACCCCGCTTATTCCTTAATCATGACCGTTGATCTTTCAAGATCAACAGTCTACAATCATTCCACCCTTTTTAATTAACCAACCCCTGAAACCCTAACCCATTTTCCTTATGCTGCCGCCCCTAAATGCTCTCAACCCTCCCTTTCTCTCTTCTGAAGAACTCTAGTCGCCTCCCCTTAACTCCCTCTTCTAATCCAGTTGATAAGGAGATTTTACCAGTATTTGCTTACCATATCTGGGTTTCTTTGCTACTGGTCACACGGTTATGGTATTACTTAGGTATTGCCCAAGAAAAGCCTTCATACCAGTTGGCTAGAATTGCTGATTAGTTATAGCCTTAGGAGTTAAGTGGGAAAGTTGCTAATCAATACCATGAGTATTTTGTCACCTGTAAGGCTGAATTTGGAATCCCTTTGGGTAAGTAAGTTATTCATTTAGGCCTGGTTTGTTGGGCATGCTTCGGTACCGGAGGTTTGAAATGCAATGTTCGCATCTGGAGTTTGGGACTACTGTCCGTGCAAAGTTCTAAGCATATTGGAAGGCCCAGATATGTTATTGGTTATTCTATATTTGTAATTAGGTTTATGCTTGTTTAATATGGTCTGTAATAATTTGTAAATATGAATGATGGGGAAATTAGTGAAAAGGGAGAGCTGGGATACTTTATCTTTTATATGAATGGGTAGAGATCATGCCTATAGGATCTTAATTATTTGTTTGCTCATCATGCCTCATTCTCTAGAATTATATGCACACAAATTATCCCCTTAGAAAACATGACTTAGGGTCTATATGATGACTTGAATGGTTAGATAACATGCCTATAGGATCTAAATTGGACTTCTTGCACCTAGATATTATGCCTATAGGAGATTAATACAAACAACTGAAACTGTATGCTGGTATTTCTTTCAAATATGCGACTTGTCTAGACACCATGTCCATATAATTCCAATATAAATTACCCAAGTTGTCATCGCTGACGCTGCTATCCTCCTTTTGTCATACAGCCCGTCTAGAACGCATGCTTATAGAGGCAATTGAATAATTCTGCATTCCCAACTACTTCACTGCCCAGATGCGAATCATTTAGAGATCATGTCTATAGGATGCTACTACACATGTAGACATCATAACTATATGATTATTTAATAAGAACTATGTATTAAACAGCTTCTTCGTCAAAACTGGTCACCTAGAGATCCTGCCTATAAGAATTCCCACTAATTGCTGAGTGGTTCAAATTATGTAGAAATCGTGCCTGTAGGACTTAATGATTCTAATACGTCTTAATTTTGTCTACTGCCTAACCAGAAATCTATTTGCGTGCTTTCATACTTATGTGTGGAAGTTAACTTGAGCCTTCTATTGCTATTGTATGTCGTCCTACCTGTTTTGAATGTCGCCTAGTTTTATCATTTTTGAGCAACCTAAATAAAGTTTAGAACCAATTGATAGTAGGTCCAAAGCCTCATGGACCATAGGCATAGGATGGGTAGTGCACGCATAGGGTACGACTTAGAATTGAATTAGAACGCCTTTAAGTAAACAACTTCAACATAGTAATCGGGTAGCAGGAGATGATAGTGTGTGCCCACTGAATAATACGAGCAACCTCTACCTTAAAAAAGTTGCGAAGTATTATTTATGTTGCACGGAGTGATCCTTTAGGCTAAAAATCTTAGGACCCCCCCTCCTTTTATGTGTGTGCTATTCACACTTAGTCATTTAACATAGATCAATACAGTTTGTACCTTTGTAGTTATTAAGACTTGTATCGATTCTCATATGTTTTAATAAGACTCTACAATTTCTGAATTTCCCTTCTATTTATTTGATCACCTAGCTTAATTACATAATCCACATAGTCTAAAGTTCGACCGGGACCCACAATTGTGGACCTCAAAAAGTACTTAACACCTTCTCTTCGAGGTAATTTAAGCCCATACCCGATCTTTGGTGGTGTTGACTAGTGAAACAGAGTTATTTACAAATGCGTGCCCTAACGCACCTTAAAATCGTTAGGTTGTGACTCTTCTCTCTTAATATCCTTTAAAAGGGTTGTCACACATCGAAGCCCGCTCTCGCGAGAAAATGGGGCGCCACAGCATGGTGACTCTACTGGGAAAACTTAGGTTTTTACTATAATGAACTTGACTTATGTGGATTACTCTCTTTTATTTGGTTTAAACTGTTATTACATGCACATCCCTTTCCTTATTCACCTTTATTTGTTTTAAACTGCTATTACATGCACATCACTTTCCTTATTCACCTTTGTTTTCTTTAAACTGCTATGACGTGCACATCCCTTATTCTCCTTTATTTGTTTTAAATTGCTATGACATGTACGACCTCTCCCCATCTCTTTCATCTTATCTAAGACTGCTATATTATGGCTCTCCCATCCCAATTTCCCCACCTGCTTCATTATGTTCTCGCACATGTTTTAAGCTAAACTGACTTCTCTCTTTTGTTTTTCTTTTCTTTTCTCTTCATATTCAATTTTGCTATTTTATTTACTGTTTTTACGTATTTTTATCATGCAAATACTTGGCAATGTGTTATTATTTTTGCATAAAGCATGCCCCGCATCATACTCTACTCGTGCCAATTATCAACATAGTGGTGCTTGATGAGTGTTCGTGCTTTCCTGAAATTGCCCTTTTTTAAATCAGAAAGGCTTATTTGTTGTAGACTAGTCAATCAGAAGTGCAGTCGACGGTCCCGTGTCTTTTTCTCTCGAGTTGTCCACTTGGGAGTACCAATATATAACCTTATAGAAACCCTACAATAATTTGAAATGTACATGCATCATGCTTAACCTAGAATTGGTTGAAGCGTTGTTAACGTAACAACCCGCTAAGATGAGCCTTGTCCAAAGTCCGACGGGATTTCCACAGTCCCAATAGACACTATCATATTATGTGCATTACTTGGAGAAAATATACCAACATGTTGATCATTATTGCGTAAGTAGTCAAATCTGGAGGGGGAAAGGGCTAAACTTTGTTTGTGTGCAGAAAATGAAACACGAAATCCCCAGGTTCGGTATGGTCTAGAATATCCCGGCTTTGCAACTTGACTGGTTGAAATACCTTGCGACTTGTGACAAGAATCATGTGACGAGAGTACTTGGTGACCTACCATTCTTATTGAATATTCAACCAAATAGGGAACTGATAAAGGCCGCCACCATATTCTGGGACGAGAAAAGAGTTATTTTCCTATTTGGCAATATAGAAATGACTCCTCTCCTAGAAGAAATAGGAGGTTTCACCAAGTTGCCTTGGGATAGTCCGGGATTACTGGTACCAGAGAATCGTACTCCCCACAGTTTTTTGAAAATATTAGGTTTTAAGAAGAATGACGAACTACTCTGTCTAAAGAAATTATACATCCCTTTTGAGTTTATTTACAAGCGTTATGGGCATAGCAAGTCATATTGTCTTCATCAAGATGAACTAGCCATTACTTCTTTGGGATGGGTACATCGCCCGGTTTATATGTTCATTGTCTGCTTCTTGGGGTTGTTGATATTTCCAATGAAAGGAGGAAGGATTCATACTCGTTTAGCCATGGTCGCCAGGACCTTAATGGATGGTATCGAAGGACAAACTTATACTATCATCCCAATGATCTTAGCTGAAATGTACCGCGCTCTAGATCGGTGCAAGTAGGGATTCAGACACTTTGAGGGTTGTAATCTATTGCTACAAGTATAGCTACTGGAACACTTTCACAGGGGCGAGTATCGTCAACAGCTTCTGCGAAGGACACTAAATGACTACATAGCCAACCATCACCCAAAGAAAATGACGTTTGTTCCAGACAGGTTTGCAAAGCCTGGAAATGCTGTAAGTTGGGTGCGTTTCTTCAGCATTGGATGTTCGAATGGTTTCCTAGTAGTGAGTTCATCATCAAATCGAAGGGCACTACTCACTTGGTGCTGATTGGGCTACGAGGTATCCACCCTTACTCTTCTATAAGGATAATGAGACAAGTCAGAAGAAAACAAGTCATACCTTGGGTTTCCAATATGGTCCAGTACAAGGCAGATTTCAAGGGAGATGTCATTCCGTTCAAATTCGAAGCACAACACATGTGGAACCAAAAGATCATTGTGGAAGGGGAAGCTATTGAGCCAGACAGGTAGCACGCCGATCATATGTACTACTATCTGTCATTGCTAGAAGACAACGTAGCGGGAGATATCAAGACGGGAGTCAATCTGAAGGATAGGATTATAGATGAAGTGCCTGAGGCATAGGTTAAGTATAAAAGGCTGTGCAAAAGGGTGTTTGAGTCCGAAGCTAAACATTTGGAGCAACAGAAAGTGAACATGGAAGCGATAAGGGAATGGAAAGGGATTTCCACCAAGTCAACAGAACGACTGGAATACTTGGAACAAGGACTGATGGAGCTAGAAGGGAAGATAAGAAAGAGACTCTCAGATTGTCAAGGCATGAACAATGATGAAGGAGGGAATCTAGCAAAAGCTTACTTACTATTGGATATGCGCGACCTGGAAACTTGATTGATGGGGTCAAAAGAGTCAAGCATGGAGAAGGTCCTTCAGGGACCCATTAGATTAGGAGATAATGTTCTTTACTGCTTTCTAGCTTAGATTAGATTTCGATGTAATAAGGCTTGATGCCATTAGTGACTTTATTATTATTATCGATTTAGTGAAAGTTTGTTTGGCCTATTTTCGCATTAATGAAATGAAGCAAAGTTGGAATCAATTTTCTCCGAGTCTATGTGTCGCTTAGGCCTACCTCAGGCACAATGAGGTCCCCCAAATTAGGACGCGAATTATTACATGATTTTGTGAAACATGTTTAAATATTGCGAACACTCTTTTATTTCACCTTACTAACTTGGTTATTTTTTGCTTTTTCTTTCTTTTTTGATTATTCCCATTCCCAGAGGTTGGTTCGTGCATACTGGCATCATCAGCATACCATACTAGATCCAGAGGTCCTCCACCTCCTCCTCCACCTAACGATCTGAAAAGTAAAAGCAAGGGCAAAGAGAAAATGGATGATTTAAGCGGTATCAAGAAAGACAATTATGCTATAACAGAAAACGTTGAAACTTCAAATGGCAGAAGTACTCTGGGGCAGAATGAGTTGGTCTTACATTTGGAACAGAAAATCTTAGAATTACAGGGCGAGCTTGAGTAGGTCCGAAATCTGGCAAACCTATCCCTCACTCTTAATGTTCCTGACATCAACCAGCAAAACCCGACTACCCAGAATCAAACACCACCACAAAATGCACAAAATCAGAATCCACCACCCATAGTTCCGAATCCTCTCGCACAACACCAGTATCATAATCCCGCACCTCCCAAAAACCTTAACCCGCCTTCAGTTCCAACCCCTTAACAACAGCATCATCATTCAATTCAATACCCGCAAACCACCACTGATCACACTCCCCAAAACGCGCCAGAGCCCACTCCTGATCCACAAAACTTGACTAATGACCACCCATATACCCAAGTTTCGGGAATTCATCAAAGCACCCCGATATATGTGGAAACCTTACCCTATACCCTGTATCAAACCCTATACATACTCGAATCAACTGAGAAGGACCTGCTCATTAGTATTATGGCGGAGGAACTCAAGAAGGTCACAGGAAAAGTCTAGAGTGTTGAATGGGGGAAAGGCGTTGAAGGTCTAAACTATGAGGACATGTGCATTCAGCTAGATGTGGAACTACCAGAGGGTTACAAACCTCCCAAGTTTGAAATATTTGATGGTACTGGTGATCCGATGGTGCATCTGAGAACATATTACGACAAGCTTGTAGGAGTGGTTAAGAATGAACAAATCTGCATGAAACTGTTCATGCGAAGCCTTACAGGGGACGCTTTGTCTTGATACATCAGTGAAAACCCAAAGAAGTAGTACGGAAAAGTGCCAGACATTTTCTACATTCAAAACCTCAAAAAGAAGCAGACAGAAACCTTCTGTGACTATGCTACTCGTTGGAGATCAGAGGCCGCAAAGGTAAGGCCGGCACTTGAAGAAGAACAAATTAACAAGTTCTTTATTAGAGCTCAAGATCCACAGTATTACGAAAGGTTGATGTTCATCGAAAATCATAAGTTCTCCGACATCATCAAGCTAGGAGAAAGAATAGAATAAGGAATTAAGAATGGGATGGTAACCAATTTTGAGGCACTTCAGGCCACGAATAAAGCTTTGCAATCAAGAGGTATTTCAAAAAAGAAAGAATTGGGTGCCGTGATGGTAGCCCAGGGCCTTAAGTCTCCCCTCACATACCAAACACCTCCATCCATATATCAACCCTCACCCCCAAAATACCAATACCCTTCCACCACCTATCATACCTACAACACTCAACCTGTATATTACCATTTACCTCCACTCACCCACCAAAACTACCCAAAGCCACGTCCTAATTTCGACCGCAGATCGCCCAGACAGTACACCCCAATTGCTGAACCCATAGTCCAACTATATGAGAGACTGAAGGTCGCTAGTTACGTCACCCCTATTCCTGCTGTTGTTATGGAAAATCGCTCCCAATGGATCAAACCCAACAAAACATGTGCTTATCAATCAGGCATGAAAGGTCATACTATTGAGAAGTATCGCACCTTGAAAGATAAAATTCAGACGTTGATCGACACTAAGGTTATACAAGCAAAAGAAGTTGCACCAAATGTTCGCAACAACCCTCTCACGGATCACGAAGGTGAGGGAGTGAACGTGATAGAAACTGATGAGGAGTGGGAACATGAAGGGTCCATTGCACTCATTCGAGAGGTAGACGCTCCTAAAACATCTCCGGTCACCCTTACGCTAGTTGTGGTTCAAACCTAGGCACCATTTGAAGTTGAGGTAACTACACCCTTCACTGTAATGGTAGTTTCCACACCATCTTATGAGTTTGATGCCATCCCGTGGGATTATGTTACGGAAGCAAGGAGAAAGGGGAAATCCAAAATGGAAGAAACAGGTGTCGCGCAAGGTATGACTAGGACTAGCAAAGTTTACACACTTGAGAATCTAGGAGGAACGAGCAAAGAAGCTGCACCTAAGTCGCCTGTTGTTGAGACTGGCACTGATGATCTCTGGAGGAAGATACAATAAAGAGAGTACTCAGTTGTTGACCACTTGAACAAAACTCCCGCTCAGAAATCCATCTTATCACTGTTGCAAAACTCAGACGCGCACAGGAATGTTTTGATGAAGGTGTTGAGTGAAGCTTATGTACCCGCCGGCATAACTAGTGGAGAGATGGCTAGCATGGTCGGACAGGTATTGGAGAGCCACAAAATCACTTTCCACGAAGATGAGTTACCACCAGAAAGATTGAGTCACAACAAGGCATTGCACATCACAGTGCAATTCGAAGATAAGTTCATCGCCAGGGTCTTGATAGATGGAGGTTCGAGTCAGAATATATATCCACTGACCACTCTAAAAAGATTGGGTAAAGGCCTGCACGAGATATGAATGTGAAGACGTTTGATGGATCTCAGAGAGCCACTATCGGAGAAATCAACCTCAATCTACAAATGGGTCCGACCAGGTTTGATGTTGAGTTCCAAGTGCTAGATATATCTGCTAATTACAATCTATTGTTGGGATGGCCATGGATGCATGCAGCCGGGGCAGTGGCTTCAACTCTGCACTAGGCTGTGAAGTTCGAGTGGAATCATCAGGAAGTGATCATTCATGGAGATGGGAGTAACCCTATCTACACCAATCAGACTGTTTCAGTCATCAAAAACAGAAGGAAGTTAGGGGGAGAAATATATCATCGCATTGAACAGGTTAACATAATTGAAAAGGACCGATGGTGGAGCAAGAAGATAGAAAGCATATTGTTGTGGACAGGATATGAACTCGGCAAGGGTCTTGGCAAAAAGCTTCAGGGGATCACCAAACCTGTACAACCACAGTATCATGGCACGACCTTTGGACTCGGATATGAATACACATGGCAAGAATATCAGGATTGTACACCGCCGTAACATGCCCCTTATCACCCGCTGGAACAACCCGTACCACCTTTGCACCAGATATTCCATTAGGCTGACATGATGTAGGGGTCTGAGGAAGATGAGGTTTTGGCCGGCATGAGGAAGCCCATTTCAAGATGAATAAGACATGGACTGCAGTGCAATTATTGAGGAGGAGGAAGACCTTACTATTCAAACCATGGAAGAAGGAGTTGTTCTCAAGAACTGGACCGCAGCACCATCCCGGGCTCGCCGAGTTCCTGGGTAGCCTGGCAAATTAGCATGAATTATTTTCAAATACTTTTGAGCATTTAAGACATTTTAAGTATTTTGTTTGAAATAATTACTCGAGCCATCGAGTCGTACCTGTTGACATTTAAAAAAAATATTAATGCATTATTGCTTTTCATATTTATCATTATCTTTTTACATTCTTTTCACCATAATTATTACATATCCTGATGAACCTATTATTGTGACATGTAATGAGACAACGCAATATAAGGACAGTGATTCAGAAGATCTGGAAGACGATATAATACCTGAGGAAATCATCAAAGAAGTAGAGAATTTTGAAAATAAAGCAAAGTCTAATTTGGAGGAAACTGAGGCTGTTAACTTAGGGGATTCCGAAACAGTCAAGGAAACTCATATAAGCATTCATCAATCACCGTCAGAGAAAGAAGAGAATATCAGATTCCTAAAGGAGTATGAAGATATCTTTGCATGGCCCTACGATACCCATCAATCCCATATGTCCACCAGTGAAGCAGAAGCTCAGAAACTTCAAGCTAGATATGAGTTTGAAGATAAAAGACAAGGTTCTCCGAGTGGTCAAATACCCGACCTGGTTGGCCAGCATTGTGCCAGTTCCAAAGAAAGATGGGAAAGTTAGAGTATGTGTCGATTACCGAGATTTGAACAGAGCAAGTCCTAAGGATGATTTCCTGCTACCTAACATACACATACTAATTGACAACTACGTCAAGCACAAACTCCAATCCTTCGTGGATTGCTTCGCAAGATACCATCAGATTTAGATAGATGAAGAGGATGCTGAAAAGACCGCCTTTATCACGCCACGGGAAATATATTATTATAAAATGATGTCGTTTGGTTTAAAGAACGCTGGGGCTACCTACATGAGGGCCATGACGACTATCTTCCACGACATGATACACAAGAAAATAGAGGTGTACGTGGATGATGTTATCATCAAATCTAAAATGAGTTTGGATCACATAGCAGACCTAAAGAAATTTTTTTATCGGCTTCGAAAATACAACTTGAATTTGAACCCTACAAAGTGTGCCTTCGAAGTTCCTGCTGGAAAATTGTTATGTTTCATCGTCAGCCGCCGAGGTATTGAGCTAGACCCATCAAAAATTAAAGCTATTCAGGACCTACCACCTCCAAAGAATAATAAAGATGTGATGAGTTTTCTAGGGCACCTCTATTACATCAACCGCTTTATAGCATAATCAACGGTGATATGTGAGCCAATCTTCAGAATTCTGAAGAAAGATGTTGCAACAAGCTGGACTGAGGAATGCTAGAAAGCCTTCGACAAAATCAAGGAGTATTTATCTAAACCGCCTGTGTTGGTCCCACCAAAACCAGGAAGACCTCTACTGCTTTATCTGTCTGTGTTGGATGGGGCTTTTGGTTGCGTTCTAGGACAACATGATGAAACTGGAAGGAAGGAGCAGGCGATATATTATCTGAGCAAGAATTTCACGCTTTACAAAGCCTGGTACTCTTTGTTGGAATGCACTTGATGTGCTTTTACATGGATAGCCCAGAAGTTGAGACATTATTTTTGTCCGTACACTACATATCTCATATCAAGGATGGATTCGCTGAAATATATCTTTCAGAAACCCATGCCTACGGGTAATTTAGCAAAGTGGCAAACATTGCTGAGTTAGTTCAACATCGTCTATGTAACTCAGAAGGCAGTCAAAGGGAAAGCATTGGCGGATCACTTGGCAGAAAATCTCACAGACGGAGAATATGAACCATTGAAAATATATTTTCCCGACGATGAGGTATCGTTTGTAGGAGAAGATATTACCGAGGGTACGATGGTTGGAGGATGTTCTTCGACGGAGCAACAAACTTCAAAGTAGTGGGTATCGGAGTTGTCTTAGTATCGCAAATCGATCAACAATATCCGGTATCCGCAAAACTCAGGTTTCCGTGCACCAACAATATGGCGGAATATGAGGCCTGCATCCTGGGACATGCATCCTGGGACTCAGGATGCATTCTTCGTAGCTTATTTTCCTTAAACCTGTTTGAATTCTGTTGGTGCACCAGGTTTAAGGAAAATAAGCTACGAAGAACACCAAAATATTTCCATATTTGCACTGTGTACAAGAGCTGATAAAGAGGTTAACAAAAATAGAATTCAAACATGTTCCAAGGATTCAGATTGAGTCTGTAGATGCATTAGCCACTTTGTTTTCCATGATACAACACCCAGACAAGAACTTCATCGATCCTATCCCAATAGGAATTCATAAGAAGCCAGCTTATTGTGCTTATCTTGAGGATATTGATAGAAATCCGTGGTTTCACGACATCATGGAATACTTAGAAAAGGGAGAATATCCAGAGCACGCTACACACACTCAGAAGTGCACGCTTCGAAGATTGGCCAACAATTTCTTCTGAAACGGAGGAATTCTGTATAAAAGGACTCCTAATTTGGGATTGTTGCGATGTGTCGATGCCAAGGAGGCATCTAGATTGCTCGAGGAAATACATGTTAGAACTTGCGGACCCCATATGAACAATTTTGTTCTAGCCAAGAAGATATTAAGAGCAAGGTATTTTTGGATGAGTATGGAAACAGACTGCATCAAATATGTTCAAAAGTATCACCAATGCCACACACATGCTGACATGATACGAGTACTGCCCAACGAACTCAATGCAACGAGTTCTCCCTGGCCCTTCTCTGCTTGGGGTATGGATGTCATCGGACCGATCGAACCTACTGCTTCAAACGGACATAGGTTCATTCTGGTGGCTATAGACTATTTCACAAAATGGGTGGAAGTCGCATCTTATAAGGTTGTAACTAAGAAGGTTGTATCTGATTTTGTTCGAGACCGCATCGTTGGTCGATTTAGAGTATCCAAGTCAATCATTACTTACAATGCCGCCAATATCAACAGCGACTTGATAAAAGCCAAGTGCGAAGCATTCAAGATAAAGCATAGGAACTCTACCGCATACAGGCCGCAAATGAACGGAGCCGTAGAAAGCGCCAACAAGAACATCAAGAAGATATTGAGGAAAATGGTAGATAATTACAAATAATGGCACGAGAAGCTACTGTTTGCTTTTCTCAGGTATCGTACCACGGTTCGTACCTCAACTGGGGCAAACTCCCTACCTACTGGTCTACGGTACTGAAGCCATTATTCCCGCCGAATTGGAAACCCCTTCCTTAAGAATCATACAAGAAGCCGAGCTCAGCGATGCGGAATGGGTTCGGAGCCGGTATGAACAACTAGCTCTCATTGATGGGAAAAGAAAGAACACAGTGTGTCACGGTCAACTCTACCAGAACAGAATGGCAAGGGAGTTCAATAAAAAGGCCAGGTCAAGGCAATTCATACCGGGGCAATTGGTGTTGAAACGGATCTTCTCGTATAAAGATAAATCAAAGGGAAAATTCTTACCCAACTAGCAAGGCCCTTATATGGTTCACCGAGTGTTAACAGGAGGAGCACTTATACTTGCATAAATGGATGGAGATATTTGGCCAAAACCTATCAATTCGGACGCATTCAAGAGATACTATGTTTAAGATTATGTTTGCACTTTCTATTGGATGTAACGGAACTACGCTTGACCTGATTCTTATTTAAGAGGGGATATGTAGGCAGCCCTGTGGGTTCGGTCACATCATAAAAAAATCTTCATTCCCCATATGATCAAAAACTGGGGCAAGAACTTGAGTTTGTCCGATCTTATCATGTTTGGAACCGCCAAGGAATGTATCGCCAAAAGAACGCATTTAAACTGGGGGCAGAATTTTGAGGAGGATCCTTAAAATTCTGAGTTAAGGAAGTCGCAATGTCTCAAAAGCATGTCATAGTCATCAATTCAACAAACTATCTGCTCTCATGCATTATCACATATTTCAAAAGAACTACATTTTTATACAAGCAGTTTATCACAAATGCATATTTTTTGAAAACTTTATTTTTATATATAGCAACCAGACGTTACCCGAGGTGACTCAAGCAGGACCTCCAGACAAGAGCAAAAGCAAAGAAAGGAATCGAAAGCACGAACCAACCTTTCCCCGCAAAACTCACGATTTTTCTTTGGACGCAGGCACAATGAACATAACAGGAAAAGCCGCAAATACATACACACAGCAAGATCACTATCTTCATGATGACAAAAGTCGCCAAACGCAAACACGTCAAGATAAGAAATGTTTTATCCTCTCGCACTTAGTCATTGATTTTCTTGCATAGGGCTAAACACTGCCCTTATCATTGCATAGGGCTAAACAATACCCTCACCTTGCATGAGGCTAAGCACTTCCTCCACATTGCATAAGGCTAAGCACAGCCTTCCTTTGCATGAGACTAAACATTGTCTCTACTCTTTGCGTAGGGCTAAGCACTACCTCCACACTACATAAGGCCAAGCATTGCCTTTCCTTGCATGAGACTAAGCACTGTCTCCATTCTTCGCATAAGGCTAAGCACTGCCTCCACATTGCATAAAGCTAAGCATTGCCTTTCTTTGCATGAGACTAAGCACTGTCTCCATTCTTTGTATGAATCTAAGCACTGCCTCCACACTGCATAAGGCCAAGCATTGCCTTTCCTTGCATGAGACTAAGCACTGCCTCCATTCTTTGCATGAGGCTAAGTACTGCCTCCACATTGCATAAGGCTAAGAACTTCCTTCCTTGCATGAGACTAAACATTGTCTGCATTCTTTGCGTGAGGCTAAGCACTGCCTCCACACTGCATACGGCCAAGCACTTCTTTTAATTGCATGAGACTAAACATTGTCTCCATTATTCGCATGAGACTAAGCATTGCCTCAACTGCCTTTCCTTGCATATGACTAAGTATTACCTCCAGTCTTTGCATCGGGCTAAGCACTGCCCTCATCTCATACAAGACTAAGCCTTGTCTTGTCTCGTTCTCGCATATGACTAAGCATCTCATGTCTCCTCTATCAAAAGATCGATATTACTGCATACTTGCATTTCATGGGTTGAAACATCGCCATAATGTCTGAAGGCGTCATAGTCTGAGGGCATTATCCTCATAGCCTGAAGATATCATGCCATGGCCGGAGGATCTCTTGAAGTTGCATGTCATTGTCCGAAGGCGTCATAGTTCAAAGGCACCATCCTCATAGCCTGATGACACCATGCCATGGCATGAGGATCTTTCAAAATTGCATATCATTATTCAAAGGCGTCATAGTCCGGAGGCACCATCCTCATGGCCCGAGGACACCATTCCATGGACTGCGAATCCCTTATCATACACTTCATGGCCCAGGACGTCATGGTCTAAGGACATCATTTTCATCATCCGAGGACAACCCTCATGGTCCAAAGGGAATTTGCATCATGTTTAAATTATGCAATAACCCTATATATTCGCGTGCATCGTGTTTTAAGTTTTGCAAGAAACTCGGGAGGTAACAGTTCTACAAACAGGGGAAATTCTCGCTTCGGTTTCCGTTCACAATATTCACATCCTTTGGCTATCTCAAACGTAGCCGACAATCAGCAATTATTTACTCTTTGTCCCGTAACTGCCCAAACATTTGCCTCAAATATTCGCAACGTTCAAATTCGCATTCATAGCTCCACCTAAAATTATCTGTTACCTACAACACTATCCTACCCAAACGATCCTTTTCGAAACATATGACCACTCTTATAACAACTCCATCAATTTCGTTCGTCGTTGGATCCAGAACTACACACGGCCTGATTTCCGTAATACCAGGGATATGTAGGCAACTCAAGAACCAGGGTTTGGCCCCCATTTGTTTTTCAAAGTACATCATTACTCACTCACTTCGGACAAAATTGGTCATCATTTTCTTTACCCGACAACTCTTTCATCATTCCCGGGTAAAGATGGGCAGTTGTTGATACCCAATTTTTCCCTCATATTTCTTCAAATAGTATATATACTTTCAAAATATTATTTTGTATCATTAATTAATTTAAAATAGTCACACAAGTATTTTCTATAATTGTTCATAATTTTTAAAGCTTTAAAATCAATTTTCTTGCATTTAAGACACTTGAATATTTATTAATTAACCCTTTAAATTATTTTGTGATGACTCAATCATCCAAATTTATTATTTGCATCCATATATATATGCTTCACAATATTGGACTTTGTTTTATATAATTATATTTTGTATTTTAAAGATATTTTACATAATTTTGCAATAACAGCCTATATTTTATACATGATTGTACTTATTATATTATTTATACTAAAAAAGCATTTTTTATATTTTATAATATTAAGCTATTATTTTTAAGTATTTTAATTCATAAATAATATTTTTTATTATCTACTAATCATTTTTATAATTTATTTTTGATGAATTTCGTGTATTTAATTTGTAGCCCAAATTTTGAGCTAATTTTGGACCAAATCAAGGCCCAAACAAGCTGACCCATCTCCATTAAGCCTCAGTAGCCCAAACCAAATGACCCTATTTAAAATGACCCGGTCGCGACCCGTTGGACGAACCACCCCGCCTATTCCTTAATCCCGACCTTCAAGATCAACGGTCTATAATCATTCCACCCTTTTTAATTAACCAACCCCTGAAACTCTAACCCATTTTCCCTAAGCCCCCCCCCCCCTAAACGCTCTCAACCCTCCCTTTCTCTCTTCTGAAGAACCCTATCCGCCTCCCCTTAACTCTCTCCTAATCACATAGATAATGGGATTTTACCATTATTTGCTTAACATATCTAGGTTTCATTGCTACTGGTCACACAGTTATGGTATTACCTAGATATTTGCCAAATTTTGGCAAATACCACCTCTATATCGGATGGGAATCAACCTCAATCTTGGATAGTTGGACAATATTTCGTCCATATACACAAAGAAAAACCTGATTCATCATACCAGTTGGCCGATTTTTTTTTAGTATTAAACCTTGACTAAGGTTTGGAGTTTTATTTCTTTCCTTTCTGGTTACTTTACTGACTTACATGCATGATTTTACTCGTTTTGTTCGTGTTTACTTGATTTCTTTCCTTGTTCATTTGCCTGATTCTACCACTATATAAACCCCTCCCCTAATTCCCTTTAAAGGGAGCTTATTCACTGAAATTAACTACAATTACTCTCTTATTCTCTCATTCTATATTGTTCTGAACTTTGGCCCTTGGCCGGCTGAAAGCCAAGGCCACCGGAATTCAATTCTCGAACCTTTCTTAGTGTGAGCACTGCCCGGAGTTCATTCGAAACCCTTGATAACTCTGACACACTGAGACTCCTGGGTTCTACTGTTCATTTGCTATTAACACTAGAGTGTCGCTGAAATTACTCCTCTTGTTTATTTATTCTTCTATAACTGGTAATGTATCTATGGCTCTTGCAATTTCATTTTCTTTCTGTTTGTATTCATGTTCTGCATATCTATGTCTCTAACAATTTGTATGAATCACATGCCATTATATGTTTTGAAGATCTTCTTAAGACTCTATGCCTTCTAGTGGTTCAACTTGCCTATTTGTTACCTTGATTCTGCCTTCTTAAGCCTGCCTGCTAATTTACGTGCCGAATGCTTATTACTGTTGCTTATTCTGAGTTTGTTTTCTTTCCTTGTCATGTACTATTATGAATAACCAATTCATACCCAGAATGTGTTCTAATTCCTGTTGAGATATTCATGCCTAACATGTTGTCTTTATGGAATTTTACTGTCTGATATGATCTTTTCCCATGCTATTTGTAACTCTATTGTGTTCCTGACTTGCTCGATTTTGTGTTCCTCAGTATCAATCAAGAACTTTAGAGTAAATATCATAACCAGTATTTTCTCCTATATGTGACCAACACGCATAAGGTTTGATGCTTGCATGTTCGATTGATGTAGAGTTGACATGTTTTTCTGGTATTGTAATTGATACTCGGCATGTTAAAGTTTTCTCATTCTCAACTAAGTGATTGCTCGAACATGAATCTGTTCTGTTATGTTGTCTTCACTAAGCTTTCATGTTAAAATTTTCATGTGAAGGTTATGCTCTACTTGTTCTTGTCTATGACTCTGTTAGATTTTCATGTTTAAATATCGTGTCTAAGGTTCTTTTAGGATAATTCTAAATCAGTTTACTTTCAAAACTCTTTTGAAATAGTTCCATATCCTATGATGGTTAATTATGTTAATTTATCTTTGTTTCCGAAAATGCAAGCATGAGTCTGCCTTGTGAACTTGTCTGTATTTCATGTATTCTTGTCCATGTGTTTCTGCTAGAATTGCTGATTAGTTATAGCCTTATGAGTTAAGTGGGAAAGTTGCTAATCAATCCCATGAGTATTTTGTCACCTGTAAGGCTAAATTTGGCATCCCTTTGAGTAAGTAAGTTATTCATTTGGGCCTGGTCTGTTGGGCCTGCTTCGGTACCGGAGGATATGAGATAATGTCTCAACTTCTGGGCTATCCATGTCAAAGCCCAGCAAGTGCGTTCCAACAAAGAGTACCGAGCTTCGTAAGGCATAAAATTCTTGCTCGGATAATATATCGCTTGCTCCTTCCTTCTAGTTTCATCATGTTGTCCTAGAACACAACCAAAAGCCTCATCCAACACAGACAGATAAAGCAGCAGAGGTCTTCATGGTTTTGGTGGGACCAACACGGGCGGTTTAGATAAATACTCCTTGATTTTGTCGAAGGCTTTCTGGCATTCCTCAGTCCAGCTTGTTGCAGCATCTTTCCTCAGAATTTTGAAGATTGGCTCACATATCACCGTTGATTATGCTATAAAGCGGCTAATGTAATAGAGGCTCCCTAGAAAACTCATCACATCTTTATTATTCTTTGGAAGTGGTAGGTCCTGGATAGCTTTGGTTTTTGATGGGTCTAACTCAATACCTCGGCGGCTGACGATGAAACCTAACAATTTTCCAGCAAAAACTCCGAAGGCACACTTTGTAGGGTTCAATTTCAAGTTGTATTTTCGAAGCCAATCAAAAAATTTCTTCAGGTCTGCTATGTGATTTGAACTCCTTTTAGATTTGATGATAACATCATCCACGTACACCTCTATTTCCTTGTGTATCATGTCGTGGAAGATAGTCATCATGGCCTTCATGTAGGTGGCCCCAGCATTCTTTAAACCAAACGACATTATTTTATAACAATATATTTCCTATGGTATGATAAAGGCGATCTTTTTGGCGTCCTCTTCATCCATCTAAATCTGATGGTATCCTGCGAAGCAATCCACGAAGGATTGGAGTTCATGCTTGACATAGTTTTCAATCAGTATGTGTATGTTAGGCAGCGGGAAATCATCCTTAGGACTTGCTCTATTCAAATCTCGATAATCGACACATACTCTAACTTTCTCATCTTTCTTTGGAACTGGCACAATGTTGGCTAACCAGGTCGGGTATTTGACCACTCAGAGAACCTTTGCTTTGATTTGCTTAATCCTATTCATTTGGGCCTGGTGAAAGCATGCCTATAGAGGCAATTAAATAATTTTGCATTCTCAACTACTTCACTGTCCAGATGTGAATCGTTTAGAGATCATGTCTATCGGATGCTACTACACACATAGACATCATGACTATATGATTCTTTAATAAGAACTATGTATTAAATAACTTCTTAGTCAAAACTGGTCACCTAGAAATCCTGCTTATAGGAATTCCCACTAATTGCTTAGTGGTTCAAATTATGCAGAATTCATGCTTGTAGGACTTAATGATTCTAATACGTCTCAATTCTGTCTACTGCCTAACCAGAAATCTGTTTGCGTGCTTTCATGCTTATGTGTGGAGGTTAACTTGAGCCTTTTATTGCTATTGTTTGCAGTCCTATCTATTTTGAACGTCTCCTAGTTTTATCATTTTTGAGCAACCTAAGTAAAGTCTAGAACTACCTGATAGTACGTCCAAATCCTCCTGAACCATAGGCATGGGACGGGTAGTGCACACATAGGGTACGACTTGGAATTGAATTAGAACGCTTTTAAGTAAACAACTTCAACATAGTAATCGGGTAGCAGTATGTTGCACGGAGTGATCCTTTAGGCTAAAAATCTTAGGACCCCCCCTCCTTTTATGTGTGTGCTATTCACACTTAGTCATTTAACATAGATCAATACAGTTTGTACCTTTGTAGTTATTAAGACTTGTATCGATTCTCATATGTTTTAATAAGACTCTACAATTTCTGAATTTCCCTTCTATTTATTTGATCACCTAGCTTAATTACAATAATCCACATAGTCTAAATGGCCGGGACCCACAGTTGTGGACCTCGAAGAGTGCCTAATACCTTCTCTTTGAGGTAATTTAATCCCTTACCCGATCTTTGGTGGTGTTGACTCAAACAGAGTTATTTGCAAATAGGTGCCTTAACGCACCTTAAAAATTATTAGGTGGTGACTCTTCTCTCTTAATACCCTTTAAAAAAGGTTGTCACATGTCGAAGCCCGCTCTTGCGAGAATGGGGCGGGACAAAGACAATTACATCTGGCTTTACATACCTAACTAGTTAGTTATTACTTACTTTGACATATTTTTGCCCATATGATGCCTTTTGGTTGATGTCAAAGGGGGAGAAGATTACAGGTAAAAAATTACAGGAACAGAAATAAATTTTTTGATTTTGTGGCTGCCCAGTTGTAGGGGAGTTGACTTATAAGAACTCACGCACACATAAGGAGAGGATATTTAGTTGAGGGTGAGTCAACTACAATAGACGAAGAGTCAACTAACATACAAGGAAGTAAACTGATAGTATTTTGTTATTTTATCATCATAAAAAAGGGGGAGATTGTTAGATCCAAGTTTTAATGATAAAAAATAATATATCTTTGCAGCAAAGAACAGGAAGGAGCAAAGGAAAGGAAGATAGTCAAATATCTGCAAAGGAAGACAAGAAAGGAAGGAGCAAAGAAAAAGAAGAGAAAGATCTTCTACGATCTGACAGCCATACGAAGGAAGATAAGAAAGGAAGGACCAAAATCAGAAAAGAACAAGATTACTAAGAATCCGATTAATATATCTATCAATGCACTGAAGATCCGCTTATTAATGGAAGGTTGTTGACTCCCGAAATCAAAGGATATATTTAAGGCTGTTCGTTGAAATAAGGATTTGCTCACTGATGGAAAGTTCTATCCAGACCACCAGTCAAGAAAAATCAACGGAGGTTCCACACTTATTCTTGAAAATAATCATCATACGATTCATTCCAAGGATCAATTTTTGTGTCTCTAATCTCTCAAGATCTGCAACAATCAAGGATCAAAGAAGATCCCTCAAAGTATATATATAGTGAGACGACCAAGAGAAGAAATATACTTTGATCGAACCAACTTCATACTCTTTGTTCTACTCAAGGCAAGCATTGTAATCTGAGTGTGATTTATCGTGTAACTAGTAGAGAGAAGAAAGAGAGAAAAATATTGATGAGACATTGTATCGAAAATACAACGAGTGTTCTTAGAACTAAAAGGCAGTTGGTGTTCATGACAACATCAACACACTTGTACGAAGTTTTTAAGGAGCTTTGAAGAGAGAACCATCTTGCAACCCAAGGGGACTAGAGTAGGATTCACATTGAATCCGAACCAGTATAAAAACATCTTGTGTCATTTAATTTTTCACTTTACATTATGTCTTTATCCTTGACGTCGCATTTATTTCTAGTCGACTAATTGGTAAATTAGTCAACTACTCAATTATAAAAAGAAAAAAATGACAATTCACCCCCCCCCCCACTTTAAAGAGTTTGGCCTTCGTGATCGCGAAGTGGGTCCTGTGATCGCGAAGTGTATAACTGGGCAGATTCATCAAATACTGTATTTCGAGGGTTTAAGTTATTTTATCACATTCTGAGATTGGGAGCTCGAATTTAGGCGATTTTGGAGGGAATTTTCACGAATTGGACTTGGGTAAGTGTATTTTATTCAGATTTGGTTATTATTCATGATTCCGATCTTGATTTTAGCATTTGAATGGTGAATCTAAGTGGAAAAAAACTAGGCATTTTGGCATACCTTTATAAAATAATAAATGAGGATTTGAACCCCGATTCAAAGTCAGATTTAGATGAAACTAGTATATTTGGACTCGTATTGAAATGGGTGTTCAGAATTTGTGAGTTTTGTCGAGTTCCGGGATGCGGGCCCGAAATGACTTTTTGGTTGACTTTTTTATTTTTGATAAATATTGAAGCTTTATTACTTAGAATCGATTTCTATAGCCGTGTTTAATATTATTGGATTATTCTTGGCCAGATTTGACCCGTTCGAAGGCCGATTCGATAGGCAAGGGCTTTATAGAGTATTGATTTGGCTTGTTTGAGGTAAGTACCTTACCTAACCTTGTGTGGATGAATCACCCCTTAGGATTTGGCCTTAATTGCCTAATTATGTTATGTGAAAAGTGATGTGTACGCGAGGTGACGAGCGTGTACACGGGTGCTATTTGTGGATTATAACCGAATTGGACCATATGCTATTAATATGTCTTAATTTGATAATGTATTTTATACGAGATATGCTTAAACCACTTTGTGATTACATAATCATGATCGATACAATTGACTTAGCCATAGTCATGCCTTATTTGTTGAATACTCCTCCGTACTTTTATGTTATTGTCATGTTCTTGTGCACTTTGTTAATAAGTTATGAGCTTATATATTGATGAAACTTTGGTATTATTATTTTATGATATTGTGGCACGTGTGGACATATTGTGTGGGTTGATTATTGTTGTGCGGAAAGATGCGGATGGCTATTATGATATTATTATGGCGGAGCGATACAGATAGCTATTTTGATATTGTCATGGCGGAGTGATACGGGTGGCTATTATGATATTGTCAGGGCAAAGCGATATGAGTGGCTATTGTGATATTGTCAGGGCGGAGCGACACAGGTGGCTATTGTGATTTTTGTCAGGGTGGAGTAATACAGATGGCTATTATTATTGTGATAAAAATGTGGACACGATGTGCAATTTATGTATGTCTCTTTGTGATGACTTGATATTGAAATTGAGCCTTTACTTACATTGAATAGTTATCACTTATTTTGTTGAAGTTATTACTATTGTTTTCTACTATATTTTATTGGAAGTCTTTGATTTATTGCAAAACTTATTTTGACTAGTGAGTATCACATGATTTGAATATTATCACTACTTCACCGAGGTTAGTATTAATACTTACTCGGTACGGACCGTGGTATACTCATACTACACTTCTGTATATTTTTGTGTAGATCCATGTGTTGGAGGTAGTGGACCCATGCAGTGAGAGCTTCTTCGATCATTGAGGATTCAAGGTAGAGCTGCATTGATCGACGCAGTTCCTTGATGTCTTTTTCTTTTATTAATACTGTCAATTCTCTATCCGAACAATATTGTATTTTGAGATATTTCTATGTATTAAATTAGAGCTCGTGACTCTGTACTACCTAGTTCTGGGAGATGTTGTGATTATCGCCACTTTGGCTTGTATTACATCTATTTCCGCATTTATGTTAAACTCTATTTTATATAAATAAGAAAAAAAATAGCTTCAAAAATGTTATTGCAATCGGCTTACCTAGTATTAGAGACTATGTGTCATCACGATCCCTATGGTGGAATTTAGGTCGTGACAAGTTAGGTTGTGCCTCGCAGCGTCTGAGGCACCAAACTCTCCTCTCCTTGCTCCTTTTAAGGTGCCATACTTTCCTCGCCTAGTTTTGTAAGGCGCCATTTTCACTAGGCCTTGCACTGTGTAATGTGCCAGTTCAAACGAGTGCTCTACTTCATCATTTTAGTGCTACTTCGCGCAATCTTCTCTCTATTTTATGTCAAAATATTTCTATACGTAAAATAAATTCAATTAAACTCAAACGTTACACGAATTATCAATATTACAGAAAAATGTAAAGTAAATAATGATATAAAGTATAGTAGTGTAGCCGCACATCAACAATCTATTTTATTCTTTCTCCATGAGTGGTCTAATAAATGCATTAGACATAGCCTACGACATTAGATCCTCAATGCTAAAAGAGAACCGTTTAGGTCCCTACATTTACTTGGAGCAATGGGTTGTCTCCCTCCATTTTCCAAAATTTTAATAGTTTATCACATATTTAAAGTTTTAGTTAGGAATATTTTTGGTTTCGAACATGAAGGTAGAAAATTATTTATATATAAAAATTAATCGATAAAATTATTCTTCAATGTCGTGTGGACCGTTGGCTTATTAATTACTTCAACGCTGCTCCGACTGCTCACATGGCAAAGCAGAATGCTAATTATTCTAAATTTTCTTAAACACGTTGGCTATGTAGAAAGAAATCAGTCCCTAAAGCAGGTAAAGCAACTGTTTTAGGCCTTATATTTGTGGGGCCCATTTTTGTTACACATAATACGCTATATATACAAAAAAAATTAAAGTTATGTAAAATGAAAATATTTGATTTCTTTCTTTAACAAATATAGAGAAGAAGGATTTGCAACTGTTATGATTTCTGCCAAGGAAATTGCATTTGAAATGAATATTGAACCCGAATTTCATAAGAAATGTGTGATATATAGGAAGAAATAATTTGAGTAGAATATTGATAATGAAATCTCAAAATCTCTCGAAGAGTCCTTTGGAATTGATTACGTTTTATACATAGCAGTAGAAAATATTTTTGGTTTTCTATTTAATGATAAAACACTGAGATCACTAGATGATGGAAATTTGAAAAAATATTGCCTTAATCTTGAATATTCCTTAAATCATAATATTCAAGCCAATATTGACAGTTTAAATTTATTTTCTGAAATAAAAGTGTTAAGGAAAATACTACAATTAGAAGATAACGGTTTAACTGATATATTTAACCAAATAAAAAGATTTGATTCTTTTCCAAATCCCTATATTACTTATAGAATACTGTTAATAAAGCTATTACTGCTGCTTCAGCAAAAGGAAGTGTTTCAAAATTAAAATTGATAAAACATTACCTAAGATCAATAATGTCTCGAGAGAGATTAAATGGATTAACTATTTTATCAATTGAGAAAGACTTATTTAGAGAATTGATTATAAAAAATTATTAATAATTTACACCTAAAAAGAGCTAGAAAAATAGATTTCAAATAAAATAAAATAATTTTTTAAAATAAAAAAGTTAAAGCCCCTCGTAAAGTTTGACTTTAGGCCACGAAATTCATCAGGCCGCCACCGAAAGAAACATACGTATGAAAGAAGGTTGTTATCTTATCATATTGTGCATTGTTTTTAAAAGGTCATAAAATGTTTTAGTTTGTAGTAGCGCACCTTTATTACTAACGTGAAAGAGCATACGTAAAATACATGTGTCATGTTTTTATTAGTTTAGTGTAACTTTTTATGGTTGAAGATACATCCTAAAAAGAAAAGATAATTAATAGGATAATGTTATGAAATAAAGACAGTAAAGTAAAGACAAGTATAGAGAGAAACTGATATATTATTCAAACTTCAAACTTATGTACATAATGAACTGAAGACTCCTCTATTTATAGAAGAAAGGAAGCAGTTGCGAGGCTTTTCAGGAAGCAGCTGCAAGGCTTTTCTTTAGCTGCTTGTAAGCTGTCTGCATGAGCTGCTTGCAACCTGCCTGTTTAATAAGAAGCTGTCTGCATGAGCTGCTTGCAACCTGTCTGTTTAATAAGAAGCTGCTGCAAATCATTTCATTGAGCTGCTTGCAACCTGCCTGCATCAGCTGCTTGTAGATAAACTTCAACAGAGTACTAAATGGATAATCTTCTTCAGGAAGATTATCTATAGCGAAGTAATAAATGGACATCCACAATATAATTATTTTCATAACACTTTCCCTTGGATGTTCATTAAAAAGGTATTGTGCCTCGTTAAAACCTTACTAGGAAAAAAAAATCCTGTGGGAAAAAATCCTAGTGAAGGAAAAAGAGTACACATATTTAGTAATACGCATTGCTAGCTACCTCATTAAAAGCCTTATAAGGAAAATCCTGTGGGAAAAAATCTTAGTAAGGAAAAAAGAGTACATCGCGTATTTCACTCCCCCTCATGAAAACCTTATTTCAAATATTTGAGTCTCCGCATTCCAATCTTGTATACCATCTTCTCAAAAGTTGAAGTTGGTAAAGATTTAGTGAATAAATTTGCCGGATTGTCGCTTGAACGGATTTGTTGCACATCAATGTCATCATTTTTCTGAAGATCGTGTGTGTAGAATAATTTTGGTGAAATGTGCTTCGTTCTATCTCCTTTTATAAATCCTCCCTTCAATTGGGCTATGCATGCAGCATTGTCTTCGTATAAAATTGTGGGTCTTTTCTCACATTTCAAACCACATTTTTCTCGAATAAAATGAATTATTGATCTCAACCATACGCATTCCCTACTTGCTTCATGAATAGCTATTATTTCAGCATGATTTAAAGAAGTAGCAATAATAGATTGTTTTGTGGAGCGCCATGATATGATAGTACCTCTACATGTAAACACGTACTCGGTTTGAGATCTAGCTTTATGGGGATCAGATAAATAACCCGCATCTGCATAACCAACAAGATCTGCACTATCTTTGTTAGCATAAAACAAACTCATATCAAGAGTTCCCTTTAAATATCGCAATATATGCTTAATCCCGTTCCAATGTCTCCGTGTAGGAGAAGAACTATATCTTGCTAGTAAATTAACAGAAAATGCTATGTCAGGCCTTGTAGCATTAGCAAGATACATTAGTGCACCAATTATACTGAGATAGGGTACTTCGGGACCAAGGAGTTCCTCATCCTCTTCTGGAGGCCGGAACAAATCTTTATTCACTTCAAGTGATCTAACAACCATTGGTGTACTCAATGGGTGCGCTTTGTCCATGTAAGAGCGTTTTAGGACCCTTTCTGTATAGGCAGATTGATGGATAAAGATCCCGTCTGCTAAATGTTCAATTTGCAGGCCAAGACAAAGTTTTATCTTTCCAAGATCTTTTATCTCAAATTCTTTCTTAAGATATTCAATTGCCTTTTGGAGCTCTTCTGGAGTTCCAACAAGATTTATGTCATCAACATAAACAGCAAGTATAACAAATTCTGAAGCCATTTTCTTTATAAAAATGCATGGACAAATAACATCATTTATGTAACCCTCTTTCAGCAAATATTCACTGAGGCGATTATACCACATGCGCCCAGATTGCTTTAAACCGTACAAAGATCTTTGTAATATGATTGAGTACATTTCCCGAGATTTTGAATATGCTTCAGGCATTTTAAATCCTTCAGGGATTTTCATGTAAATTTCATTATCAAGTAACCCGTACAGATAAGCTGTAACCACATCCATTAGATATATTTCAAGCCTTTCACGTAAGGCTAAACTGATGAGATATCGAAATGATATGGCATCCATAACTGGTGAATATGTTTCTTCATAATCGACTCCGAGTCGTTGTGAGAATCCTTGTGCAACAAGGCGGGCCTTGTATCTTTCAACTTCATTTTTATCATTCTTTTTTCGCACAAAAACCCATTTATGACCAACTGGCTTTATACCAGCAGGTGTTTGGACTACCTCTCTTTTAGCAAGTGACTTCAATTCCGATTGAATTGACTCTTGCCATTTTGGCCAATCAGATCTTTGTCGACATTTTTCGACAGATCGGGGTTCAAGATTCTCATTATCTTGCATAATGTTAAGTGCAATATTATATGCAAAAATATTATCCACCACTATTTCAGATCGATTTAAATTAATCCCATCACTAGTAGAACTTATTAAAAGTTCCTCACTCACTTGAGTCTCGGGTTTATTGATTTCTTCAGGAATCTCAGAATTAATCAGATCTTGGGTCTCTTCAGGAGATCCCTTCATAATATCATTTTGATCATTTATCGATTTTCTTTTTCTAGGATTTCGATCCTTAGAACCCAAAGGTCTACCACGCTTCAGGCGTGCTTTAGGTTCACTAGCTCTCATGCTAGTAGATGGTCATGTTTGGACATCAATTCGGATAGGCACATTCTCTGCAGGGATATGCGACTTAGTTATCCTTTTCAAATCAGTGAATGCATCTGGCATTTGATTTGCTATATTCTGTAAATGGATGATCTTCTGGACCTCCTGATTACATATAGGGGTACGTGGATCAAAGTGAGATAATGATGAAACTTTCCACACAATTTCTCTTTTGATTTCCTTTTTCTCTCCCCCTAATTGTGGGAAATTTATTTCATCAAATCGACAATCTGCAAATCGAGCAGTAAATAAATTTCCCGTCAATGGTTCAAGATAGCGAATAATAGAGGGTGATTCAAACCCAATATATATTCCTAACCTTCTTTGGGGGCCCATCTTACTGCATTGTGGTGGTGCTACTGGCGCATATACAGCACATCCAAAAATTCGTAGATGGGCAATATTTAGTTCATGACCAAAAACCAATTGTGACGGAGAATATTTATTATAATGTGTCGGTCTGAGACGGATAAGTGATTCTGCATGCAAGATAGCATGGCCCCAAACAGTAGTGGACAATTTTATTTTCATAAGTAGTGGTCTTGCTATCAATTGCAGCCGTTTAATAAATGACTCTGCAAGGCCATTTTGAGTATGAACATAAGCTACAAGATGTTCAACTTTTATTCCAATTGATAGACAGTAATTATCAAAAGCTTGAGATGAGAATTCTCCAGCATTATCAAGGCGAATAGTCTTTATAGGATAATCTGGGAATTGTGCCCTTAATCGAATTATTTGGTCTAATAACTTTGCAAATGCCAGGTTGCGAGATGATAGTAGGCACACATGAGACCATCTTGAAGATGTATCTATTAGGACCATAAAATATCTAAACAGCCCACTTGGTGGGTGAATAGGTCCACATATATCCCCATGTATACGTTCTAAAAAGGTAGGGGACTCAATGCCAACCTTCATTGGTGATGGTCTAGTGATCATTTTGCCTTGATAACAAGCATCACAAGAAAATTCATCATTTGTAAGAATTTTCAGGTTCTTTAATGGATGCCCACTCGAATTTTCAGTAATTCGTCTCATCATTATTGATCCAGGATGGCCCAAACGGCCATGCCAAAGCACAAAAGTATTTGAATCAGTAAACTTCTGGTTTACGATAGAGTGTGCTTCAACTGTACTAATCTTTGAATAGTATAAGCAAGAAGATAAAGTTGGTAACTTTTCTACAATGCATTTCTGGCCAGAAATATTCTTTGTAATACAAAGATATTCCACGTTCATTTCATCTATTGTCTCAACATGATACCCATTTCGGCGGATATCTATAAAACTCAACAAGTTTCTTCGGGACTTGGAGGAGAATAATGCATTGTCTATAATAAGTTTTGTTCCCTTAGACAGAAATACAATAGCTCTTCCGGAGCCTTCAATCAAACTTATATTACCAGAAATTGTAGAAACATTTGTTTTTTCCTTATGCAAATAAGAAAAGTATTTCTGATCTTTGAATATGGCATGAGTTGTTCCACTATCAATTACACAAATATCTTCATGATTGGTCTTTGATCCAAACATAATTTGAGGATTATCCATATTCTTCAAAATGACATAAACAAAATAAATATGATAATAAACATTATTATCAAAGCATAACAACAATTACATAACCATACTATCTACTACAAACAACAAAAATTAAAATATTTATATTTCTACAGATTCACTACCGATCACATGACTTGTTTCTCCTTCTGGGAGTGCAAAATAATCAGCTACATCCAAATGCATGAAGTCTAAATTATCTTCAGAAATAAAATTTGCTTCAGCATTTTTCTCTGTCTTCTTCAGGGAGGCTTGATACAGCTCAACCAAGTACTTTGGTGTACGACATGTACGTGACCAGTGCCCTTTTCCTCCACATCTATAGCATGCATTTTCTGGCTTTGCTTCTTACACCGCTTCATGCTTTTGTTCCTTCATTTTCCACTGCTGGTGGTGGGGAGGGTTCTTTGGTGCATTGTTATTACCACGATTAGAGTTTCCTCCCCGACCACGGCTATGACCACGACTGGGGCCACGTCCTCTTCCACGTTTAGCTTGGTGGAAGTTCGTCTCATTCACTTCAGGGAATGGACAAGAACCAGTAGGTCGGTTTTTATGGTTTTTCATTAATAGCCCATTATGTTGCTCGGCTACAAGAAGATGTGAGATAAGTTCAGAATACTTTTTGAATCCCATCTCTCGATATTGCTGCTGCAGGAGCATATTCGAGGCATGAAAAGTGATGAAAGTTTTCTCCAACATATCATGATCAGTAATATTATCACCACATAGTTTCAATTGGAAAATAATTCTGAACATAGCAGAATTATACTCACTGATAGATTTAAAATCTTGTAGCCTTAGATGAGTCCAATCATAACGTGCATGTGGAAGAACGACCATCTTCAGGTGGTCATACCTATCTTTCAAATTATTCCACAGTATGACTGGATCTTTAACAGTAATATATTCCATTTTCAGGCCCTCATCAAGGTGATGGCGTAGGAATATCATTGCTTTGGCACGGTCTTGGTTTGATGCCTGATTTTTATCTTTGATGGTGTCTGCCAGACCCATCGCATCAAGATGAATTTCGGCATCAAGCACCCAAGACATGTAGCTTTTGCCCGATATATCCAGGGCTACAAACTCAAGTTTAGAAAGATTTGACATTATTTAGAAAAAGAAAGTCCGTACCTCTGATACTTTCAAAGTATTTTCTCGAGATGGCAGAGTCTCGTGCTGATAACGTGTTATGAAATAAAGACAGTAAAGTAAAGACAAGTATAGAGAGAACTGATATATTATTCAAACTTCAAACTTATGTACATAATGAACTGAAGACTCCTCTATTTATAGAAGAAAGGAAGCAGCTGCGAGGCTTTTCAGGAAGCAGCTGCAAGGGTTTTCTTTAGCTGCTTGTAAGCTGTCTGCATGAGCTACTTGCAACCTGCCTGTTTAATAAGAAGCTGCTGCAAATCATTTCATTGAGCTGCTTGCAACCTGCCTGCATCAGCTGCTTGTAGATAAACTTCAACAGAGTACTAAATAGAAGAAGATTATCTATAGCGGAGTAATAAATGGACATCCACAATATAATTAACAGATAAAAACTTATAGACAATATGCCTTTTCATATACACATTTCTAACTTGGTTAAGTAATACATATTCTTATTTTAATTTTTAATTATTAATTATTAATTCAATCAAGATATTGGGTGTATATAATAAGTATCTACCCAACTAATAGGGTGCTTCCGTGTAGCTCTAGTAATGTTTTAGATAAAGTGAGCCGTTGTAATGACCATCATTAGACAGATAATTTAGGATATTAATACTAAATTCAAACTAAATCAAATCAGCTAAGGTTTATTACAAGCAGACATAATTTAGTTTAGAAGAAAAATCCAAAAGAAAAAAAAAACTAGCCGTTGGAGTCGCCAATACTTCCTCTCTTTCTCTCACTTGAATCGGAAAATAGGTCGTTGTCTGAAACATAACGTTCCAATCTAACCATCGCCCTCTAATAACCCTTCAGAAGCAGCTGTATGTTTCTGCAAGAACAAATACTTGTTTAGGTTCCAAGAAGCAAACAGAAGAAAGAATTGGGTTTAAGAAATGGGTGAATCGACTTCAGCTTGTCTTGTACGGTCCTTCTCTCAACCTTCTCAAGAACGCAGTGAGGTTAGTCCAATTAACAAGATTCAAGTTTACTGCTTCAAGATTTCATGTATATTCTAATTATTTTGGTAAAATGTAATGTTCTGCTCCTTTGCCTTATGAACAATAAGAGGAATGTTTACTGCTTCGTGTCAATATTATATTGGAGGTTCTCTATTATTTCATTTCATATCTGAGTTGGGTCTGTTTAAATGCAATCTTCTCCACCTTTGCCTATGAGGGTTTAAGAATTTTTTGACTACTGAGTGGGGCTTTTGAGAATTCAAGCACTAGGTTTACTTTCCCCTTTGTGGTTTCTGATTCATCGTTTCTTTTAATAAAACGGTCATAACGCAACTGTCAATCCCAACTAGTTTGGTACCGAAGCATAGTTGTTATTCTTCTTGTTGGTGGTGTTGTTATCATCAATTCTCTATTGGATTCTCACGGTCTTTAAACAGTGGAATTCTAACAAGAGTATTCAAAAAAATGTAAAAATTGTCATATCTAGTAGGAGTATTTCTGAACCACTTTTGCCACTACACTAAATGCTTTTTACTTAATAATTTCAAGGGAATTCCAAAAAAAAAAAAATGTTTTTATTACCCTATTGCATAGAGTAATTTTCGGATGAAGGGGATTCAATTTAGTTACACGTGGTTCCGCCACTGTCTGTAAAGTCCCTAGAGTAGAGATTATATTTGTCCTTTCTGCTCAAACAGTAGCATTATTTCTCTTTATTTTAGGATTATGTTGTTGTTTCATAGTTTATGATCTATTTAAACTGAATTAGACATGGAAATTTCTCTCATTTGTTCTTTTCTATAAGCATGTTTGGGGAAAGTGAGTTTAATAGATTGAAAAATCAATTGATATGTGGGGAGTTTCTCATTTAGAAGCTGAGCAGGAAAATTCCTCATTACAGGGAGATCCTTTACGTGCACTAACAGCATCAGTATCATTTGGAAGATTTATGAATGAATCCCTGGCTTGGGAGAAGTGGTCATCGTTTACTCACAATCGGTATCAAGAGGAAGTTGAGAAGTACTCAAGGCCTGGTTCAGTTGCTGAGAAGAAAGCTTACTTTGAGGCTCAATTCAAGAAAGCAGCTGCTAAAAAAGCAGCAGCTTTGCTCGAGCAGCAGAATGCAGCAGTTGGCGTGTCCTCTGATCTGAATGTGACAAATCAAACCAGTGATCATTCCACTGTGAACCCTGAGTTGGCAGGGACAAGCAGTTATGTGGGTGCTGATGAAGCACAGAGAGAAGAGGGGGATGTGACAAATCAACCCATTGATGATTCCCCAATGGAATCTGAGGTCGCTGAAGAAGCACTGGGAGGAGAGGGCCATCTAAATGTGACAAATCCAAACCTTGATCATCGCTCAACCTGCTCTGAGTTGCCAGAGAATAGCAGCTATGTGGGCGTTGAAGAAGCACAGGGAGATGATGGGGATAATACATCTACTTTTGGCAGCTATGCTACTCACAAAAAAAGTAACTTAGAACTTGCTGAGACTGAAAACTCAGCAGAACAATCTTATCCAATAGAGAATGAAGTCAAGTCATTGAATCAGGCGGAAAATGTTGTTGTAAAGGTCAATGAGAATATAGTCCAACTGAAGAAGAAGACGCAAACAAAGGTTTGTCTTTTAGCATTGCATAGTGCTTCTTTCTCTTTTATGCTAAACTCGAATTCCTTCATTTCTAATTGAACATGCTTCAATCTTGTAGAAACCACTGTCCACAACGAGTAGATTAACAAATAACAATGAATCATCAAAGTTGAGATCTCGTGTCAAACCGATGACAGCTCTGCCACTGAAAGTGACTGATAATAGAAAGAATGGAAAAGACGCGATTGACAAAAAGCGATCAAATCCAAAATCTCTTCAGACGCTAATCAAATTTTCTTCTCACAAAGAGGAAACAAATAAAACATTGTCTCCAATTCTTGAGAAGATAGTGAATTCAAGACTTGTCAGATCCATCACCAAAACATCTAGAGACAGCAAAGTTCAAGAGATTTCAGCTCTGGTGCATTAATTGTTCTTTGTCCTTAATTTCTCCTGGATTCTTGCTTTCAGTTATTTGATTTGATCATGCCATATGCGTCTGCAAAATGCAGGCATCTGTAAGTGAGATATCAAAGCGCACTTCTGAAACCCCTCAACGAGAAAATAGAAGGTAAACTACATACTATTTAAGAACTGAAAGAGCAGGTGAATGAAGACGACAGAGCATTATAATGTTTTTTCCTAAGCTGTGGCTTCATTATTGACAACAGCAGTCGACGATCATTAGTGATCTAAATGTTTTACTGAAAGGGTCAAACTCTTTGCTTTTGCAGGAATACAACAAAGATTGACCAACCATTCTGTAGAAGCAGAACAGAAAAGGGTGAATTGCTATCACACTCAGGGTGAGAACTTCTGGCAACAAATTTGCCTTTTTTACCATTTGGTTATTGAATTCAGTTTGATAAGGACCTTCAGTTATCTGTTGAGGAGAGAATGTAAAGTGAGCTTTCTTTTGTTTATATGCATGCTCTTCAAGATTTGACTTTAATAATGGTTCCAGTTCTCTACATGTTTTTGTAAGTGAAGCGCCTTTCTGCTTTATTTGATATAGTTAGTTTTTAAGTTTTACAAGTAGAGGCAAATAAAAGGTCATGCTGCAAACAATGATTGATTTTACCTAACAATTTACTTTGTTGGGCCATTTTGAGCTGAAGCTATTTACCTTTTGGAGCAGAAATTTTGAATCAATAAACGAGAATGGAAACAGAACATGTTCCCGTACTGTATTTTCTCCTTTCAGCTTAAGAAGTGAAGAAAGAGCAGCAAAGCGAAGAGAGGTACATGAAGAGCTGATCAACGTCTATGTTTCTGTTCGTTCTTTGATTTGTCTAATCTGATCGTGCACTTGTAATCTGTTCAACTTCAGTTCTTTCAGAAGCTAGAACAAAAGCTGAACACAAAGGAAGCAGAAAAGCAGAAGCTACATGCCAAACCAAAGGTCATTTCCATCACTTTGTTCCAGAGGAATAACATATGTGAAATATAGGCTCACTATATGGTACTCATCATAAAATTAGGGCTGGACCTAACAGTCTTCCTCTCTCCACTAAATGAGTAAGGAGGTGAAGAATAGATTTTAGATCACCAAAGACATGAAATTAACTATTTTGCAGACCATCTCACTATATCCATGAAATATATACTTTTTCCAAATTAATATCATCATTAACACTCCTCAACTCTAGCAAGTAGAGGATAAATAAGACTACACATCAGGGCTGAACTGGTCTCATGTGCCTGAGCAGAGAAGAAGATGAATTTTTTTGGCAGTATGCTAATGAGAGTTGATTTCTCATTTTTACAGGAGAAAGCCACCAGTAGTTCTAAAGAATTTATATCAAGAGCTAAACCAACTCCAAGTATTCATCATGAAAGAGAATCATTTACTAATCAAACGAAAAAGGTACTATTCCCTTTTCCACTGACAAGCTGGTTGTCACCATTAGCAGCAACATCGTTGAATCAATGAGGCGGAATTGAAGAAGATTGAATTTCTTTTGCTAGTTATGCCAAGGAGAGTTGTCTTGTTTTTGCAGGTGAAAGCCACTAGTAGTTCTAAAGTGCTTACATCAAGAGCTAAACCAAATGCAAGCATTCAGCATGAAAGAGAATCATTTACTAATCAAACGACAAAGGTACTATTCCCTTTTCCATGACAAGCTAGTTGTTACCATAAATCAGCAACATCGTTGAATCATTGAGGTGGAATTTGTTCATGCTCCTGAGCATTGAAGAAGATTGAATTTCTTTGCTAGTTATGCTAAGGAGAGTTGTCTTGGTTTGCAGGAGAAAGCCACTAGTAGTTCTAAAGTTCATACATCAAGAGCTAAACCAAATGCAAGCATTCATCGTGAAAGAGAATCGTCAAGTAATCAAATGAAGAAGGTACTCTTGTCTTTTCCATTGGCAAGCTAGTAGTTACCATTAGCTTGCAACCTTGTTGAATCAATAGGGTGGAATTGGTCTCATGTGTCTGAGCAGGGAAGAAGATTGAATTTCTTTTGACAATGTTAAAATATCTAAAGAATGTGTCTAGATTCGTAAAGGTCTAGATTTATTGTACTTGAATAGAGAAAATCATACAGCATTTATACATATCCTTAGACTTGTTTAAAAGGAGCACCTCTTATACATTATTAATCAAGACAATGGGAAACTTTTCTATTTTCACATGGTAGCGAAGTCTCCATTGTCTTGGTCGAGACTTAAAGAGCTAACGGTACCGCAGACTCAAAGAGTTTCTGCTACTGGCAGGCGGTATTGGCCAATACGTGTACTGCCAGCCAAGCCAGTATTCTCTTCTTTTCTTCTTCCTTTTGGTGCCCGAAGACGCCCCTGTATTCGGTAACCGGTACTCCTATCTCTGGTCGACCGTTCAGGTGTTGCTCCTCTCTCTAGGATCATTCGACCACCCTTCATCTCTTCAGCAATCGGTGCTGCTACTTTTTACGAGATCAATTCCCTCCTCTAACCTTGAATTTCTAGTTATTGTTCTGTCAATTCAAATTACGTTGATAATGTTCATGAGATCTGCAACACCTAATCTTTTCGGTTATCGAGAACAGATTCTGGAGGAAAGAATTCCAACACTGCTTTTCTTTTTGGTGATTGGGAGATTTCTACATCAACTTCTTATCATTTCAAAATAAGCAAACTGAAGTTGATTTCTCCACTTTGAGTTAAGGGGGGCATGTTAGAATATTAAGTGAATATGTGTCTACATTCATACACGTCTAGATTCATTCTATTTGGATAGAAAATCATGCAGAATTTATTTGTACATAGCCTAAGACTAATGTATAAGGAGAACCTCTGTACATTGTTAATCAAGTCAATGAGAAGCTTTTCTATTTCACAGGCAGTATGCTAAGGAGAGTTGTCTCATTTTGCAGGAGAAAGATACTAGTAGTTTTAATATCAAGTGAATATGTGTCTAGATTCATACAAGTCTAGATTCATACACGTCTATATTCATTCTATTTGAATAGATCATACAAAATTTATTTGTACATAGCCTAAGACTAATAATATATAAGGAGCACCTCTACATTGTTAATCAAGTTAATGAGAAGCTTTTCTATTTTTACAGGCAGTATGCTAAGGAGAGTTGTCTCGTTTTGCAGGACAAAGCTACTAGTAGTAGTTTTAAAGTGCTTACATCAAGAGCTAAACCAAATGCAAGCATTCATCATGAAAGAGAATTGTCAAGTTATCAAATGAAGGTACCATTCTCTTTTCGTCTTTGACAAAACTAGCTGTTATTAGCAGTAACCATATGAAATTGATAGATATCCCATAGACGTGTCACTTGTTGAAGACCAATGTCAAGGATACTAGACAAAGTCTTCTATGCTGCTGAAACTGTAAACGTTTTGGTTCTCACCTTTATCCATCTGCTGTTTGCAGATGCCGCGGCAACCTTGCTCACCAAAATTCAGTAGGAAGCCAGTGTCAGAAGTCCAGGACAACAAACGTCGACAACCCTGGAGGCTTTTGGGGAAGCCTGATGGATCAAAAGATGTTAAAAGGGAAAACAACGTTCCAAATCATTTCCCAGTGAAAGGTAGATCACACAATCCCAAATCTTTTGTCCGTGGGAGTACGCAGGAAAATGCTTCGCCAAATATCCAAGTTTAAGACAGCTGCTGATCCATAAAGAGCATTTTTTTCCTAACATTAAACAAAATGCTGCTGCTTTTCAATTTTAAAGTTGCGGAGGCTGCAGATTGTGCATACATCACTTATAGGTTGTTAAGACATTGCTCCAAATGTCTAATTCAATTGTCTTTCCAGTCGAGTGGTGAAATTCTGCATGTTCCATTTATCAATATTGATATTGACACTCCTATCACAATCATTTGTTGGACAACAATAGAATGTAAATAATATATGCTTTTGGTCTTGGCTGACTTGTAATTTTAATATTCCTGGGTGATGATGTTACTTAAATGTTGGCATCTTATCAGCTAATACAGAATAAAGATACTGATTGAGTTTGTGACAGGACCAAAATCAAGCTTCATGGTATGGCACCTATGTTACAGAATAAAAACATTGATTTTCTGGAGATTTTATGACTGGGCCCAAACTCCAGCAGTTTCTCTTTCAAATCTTGCAAAACCTTCATCATACTAGTAACAATTTGCAGAAGCTCCTTTTTTCTATCTCTTCTCTGATTATCTTTTACGACCAAAGATGAGTACATCTGGAGGGATCAGCGTTGCAGCTTGGTAGTTGCAACTCCACCTCGCACAAGGGTTCCAATCTCATTTTTACACGGAAAAAAAAAAAAGAGGAAAAGAAAAAAGAGGATGAGCACATTTGCATGCTGACCCTTTCTAAATCTACTTACAATACCAGATAATTAAGCATGCTTTGATGAGTAAGTTCTGTCCAAGAAGATTGCTTATTGTGCTAAAAAATTTGCCAATGCTCGTAAAGTACATTTTTGTGAAGATGATCTTCCACTCCACCAAAATCAAAAAGCACTTCTTTGTTTTTTAGTTGAGAAAAACATGGCAGTTGTCGATGAGCAATGCACATCTAAATGGATAAAGGTTAGACTATGAACAGACCTTGGTCCAACACAATACCTTCCAATGAATCATTTGGATACTCATAATCAAACCTCAATGTATCATACAAGCATGTTGAAACTCCAGAAATGGGTTGTGGTTCATTGTAGTGAAATTGTTGTATGTTCCGAAGACCATTATAAGCTGGAAAACATTCACCTTGAATAGAAGTATCACACATGTCCTCAGCTAGAGATGCAACAACTGATCCACTTCCCAAAGTTACATTTCCTGTGCTCGATTGCAGACCATTGACTAGATTTTGATCTACATTTTGACTCGTCATACTCCATGTACTTGGAATTTGCTCAAGGGAATGAAAATTTATTTGATGGCTCACAGGTTGAATGGCTTCCAATGCAGATAATTTTCCTACTCCACTTGTGCTCTTGAAGAAAGAAGAAAGCTTATTTTCTTTACCGGAAAGTCTGTCCCACTCCCTCATTTCATGAGAAGGTACAAGGTTGAGAGAACAAGTTGGTTGTGTGCAATCCACTTGGATTTGATGAGGAATCCCGGGCAGTGGCTGATTTTCTGACGGAAAACGTGGTTTGAAATCTTGTTTGTATTGAGGTTGTGGAGCTTCTCCAGTAAAGCAATATGGAGTGGGTACATCGACACTTTTTACATCAGTATTGATCAATCCACTGAGGCTTGTCTTTGAACCAGCAGTGTGAGAATCAAAGTTATCTCCAACCACAGACCCCGGCTCTGCTACTGGGATTGAAACAACACCTTTTACCTTGCTCTCATATATGTTGGACTTACAATTTTGAGCAATAGCTTTACTACACTTGTCATTTGTAACATCAGCGCACACATCCACTGGATTCTGAAGAGAATTTTCTTTAGAAGAAACATTCGGATGCTTCATCCCACCTTTCTGCAACCTAGTCAAGTATAGGCGATACTTCTGCAAGAAAATGATACTGTTGTGAGAACCTTTTTACCCTTAAGTTTACAAAACCTCAATTTCAAGAAGCAGAGAAGACTACTCGTGTTATATATATAGTAAAAGAATCAAATCCTAAGGTTACTTGCAAAATAGTTACTTGCAATCTTCTGGCAGGTGCCTTTGCTGTAACTGGATCTGATTTTTGAAGAAACTAATTAACCAAATCTGATGACAAGTGAAGTGGCTGTAAATGTGTAAAAATATTCACCTGTAAGTGGCTAGCAACATTTTCTCTAGTCAACCATGGAACAGCCATCAAGTCAAGTATCTTCTTGGGACCAGCTTCTGCGGAACATAAAAAACATTAATTAACGCAGATCTGATGAATGGAGTTTAGGTAATTTATATGAACTTACTGTGAAATCCAATCTGGTTTACGGCTTTGACAAATTTCTGATGAAGATCTACAGTCCAAACTACTCTGGGTTTCTTCATGGAAGAAGAATGAACACTAATTTCTTTATCGTCAAAATCTTTTCTCTTGTTGCCTGAATCAGTTCCATTAAACATCCACAGTTGATCAAATAGGTCCATTTCATGGTTTCCGATGTCCCTTGCCTCGTGCATCCTTTTTCTGAGCACATGCTGCCATATGTTTCTAAGTTCTTTCATCCGTATAGGTTTCAAGAGATAATCACATGCACCGTGTTGAACGCCCTTCATTACCCTGCTTGTTTCTCCATCGACAGACATCACTGCAAGAAATTAAACCAGCACATATTATGTATTAATGGAGAATAGCCAATTTCAAGGAAAGGAACGAGAATTGACTTATGACAGGAAGATCCATCTCTAGTCCAACATGCTCCAGAAGCTTAAATCCATCCATGTCAGGCATGTTAACATCACTTATCACAATCTCAAACCCATGATCCTTTCTTTCTCGGAGAAGATTCAAAGCCTCTTGTGCTAGACCACATGTCGTCACTGCAAGAAACCAGCAAAAAGAGATTAAGAGATCTACAACATTAATCTAAAACAAAATGATCATGAAAACGAATAAATTAAAAGAAGAGACCTTCATAAGAGCACTTCTTAAGCATCTTTTCAAGAATTTTCAACCAGGTAGGATCATCATCAACAACAAGTACCCGTAAACCAGCCGGAAAATTATCACTTCTTGGAGAAGAAAACCCTGCACTGCTCTTACTATTCTCCATCATAAAACAGCTGAAAAAAACTCGGACCTGCAACACTTACTACCATATACATATATAAATAGGAATAAACAAAGCCAATAATGCTTTGATATGTGATAAGAGAGAGAGTGCGAGTGAGAGTGACAGACTAAAAAAGGAAGCTGTGTGAGACTTTTTAAATGGAAAGGTTTAGAATGAGGGAAACAACCAGCATTTTAGCGCCGGCTATCTCTATCTCGTTATAACGTCGTCTATGACTTGGCACTTTTTTTTTCTTCAACTCTTCAAATATAAATTCATAAATTGCATTTGTGATACCTAATTTATAAGAATAGCATGTCTTACTACTTCTCTCTTCTTTTTTTCCCAATTTTGATCCAACTTTCAACACCGTTATCAAAATATATAGGACTTCATTTCAACAACATTAGTTTAATTTTCACTTCTTTTTTTTCACCTTGCAAATTTGATGAGCATCTTTTAGGATTCAAAACAAGTTTAAATTTACAAATCTTGTGTGTGGGCATATTAGAGCACTTAAACAATAAAAGGAAATAAATTTTATCATAAATATATATTGTTGAAACAAAAGAAAATGTATTATTATATCAAGAGACTTAAAATTATTTTCTTCCTAAATCTCTTTTTAACTAGTTGATCCTTTATCTACCACAAGAAGACTAGCATATCGTTAAAAATTTACAATTAATTTTCAAGTTCTTATTTTAATTTTCCAGATTTTCAATACATTAGAAAATTGGTAACTTTAGTTTTAAGAAATCATTATATCCGCTATGGTCAGGTTAGAAAAATTGTAAATATCATTTTCATACCTTTTTCAATTATAATTTCTTTTTCTCTTTTTGTATAGTAACAAATGAATGCATTAAATCTTCTTTTCAAGTTTGAGATATTTATTTTATTTGTTCAAGTTACGGTTAATTATTAGTTCTCCGATGGAGATATTCTTTAATTACCGGAAAAGTACCATCTAAATAAAAAAGTAACAACTAATATGTGAAAGCAATCATTTGATCCTTATGTTCATTGTTTGAACTTTTTAATTAGATAAGGGAAAATATGACTATTTCCTTGTATGGTGATATTAAGAATTCAATAAATCTCCTTTCCATGTGGATTTAACTTTGACTAACAGTTAGGACTTTAAATTAAATTTTATCAAATTCATATTTGCCAACAAGAATTTTTATAACAAGAACTAATATAGTATATTGTAACAAATGGCAAACATTTATTAATTAACCTGAAACAACACCAAGTAAATAATTAAATATTAGTACTAACAAATATCCTTTATGAAGCTAAATAATGTATGCCTTGGTATACTTGAATTTTTATTTTAAAATTGAAGAAAATGAAAAATTCATGTCAAATTTTCACACTGACCTTGGATATGCAACAATTCAAACTTGATATATACGTATTTAATTTTTATCTTATAGTACATGTGATGTACATACTATAATAATAATAATAATATAATCACTTCTTGAAGAAGAAAATCTCGCAATGGTCGTACTATTCTACATCATAAAATAGCTGGAAAAGACTCCAATTTGAGGAGAATACTGGAGTAAAGCTAGGACTAGAACTTAGTACTAGTACTTTTATAAATAGGAATAAATAAAAGTTATAATCTTATCCTCCTTTATTTTGTATTTTGATGTGTGATGTGTGTGAGAGAGAGAGTGAGAGGGACACACTAAAACGAATTTTGAGAGAGACCAAAAAGGAGTATGGAAGTTTTGTGGGTTTTTGAGGGGATAGAATGAGTGAAACAATCAAAATATTTGGCGTCAGCTATTTCTTTAGTTATAACGGTCTCTGTAGGACTTGAGTTTTTTGTTTCCTTTTTTTTTTTCCTTTCAAATTCAAATATTTATCTATACGAATAGTATATTTTTGATACCTAGCTTATGAGGGCAGTACGTTTTTCTCTCTTACTTTTTTGAAATATGCAATTCATTTTCAACTTTAATTTCTACTAGACTTTCAAAAATAGAATTTCATTTAAATGACATTAGTTTTTGATGGGAAAAATTTATATACCTTGCAAATGACGCTCTGCTGAGCCTATTTTAGGGTATATTATGTGCGGCCATATTGGAGGACTTAAACAATAAAAGGGAATAAATTTTCTTGTTGAAGCAAAACAAAAATGATGTGCTATATCAAGAGGCTCAAACTTAAAAGTATATGAGAGGTAAACAATAGATTTTGGAACTAATTGATGATTTTTGAGATTTTGAACTCACAAAAAGACTATTATAAATGTTATACCTAAGTTTCAATGATGACAATAGTACAAATCTAATCTAAGTTACTTGATTGCACGAAATTAGGATGACAATGCTAAATAAGAGGGAGCCAAAGGAAATCAAGATGTCAAGGCCATCAAAAAGGAAACAAGATCAAGTGCAGCCGTTATGAGAAGCCAGTCCATATTTCAAGGATCAGTTTGGTAAAAGAAATCGGAAGATTCCGATCAATCAAGTCAAGTCGCAAATCACTCCCTTAATCAGGGATGCGAAAAGGAAGGAAATCATTGAATCCAGCCCATCTCTTGAGAAAGATTCAGAGGCAACCCTTGGGTTAAAACTCCTAGAATATTCTTGCCTCAATCAATGGTCAATCGACAACGGCTAGTTCAAAAAGAAGATTGCATGATCTCAAGACTCTAATATAAAAAGACTGAAAGGCTCAAGGAAAAATTATGCAACTTCACTGTTTCTATACCTTTCTAGTTCTTAGTACAAATATTATATTCCTGAGTTTACAAGTGTCATAAAAGATAGGAAGAGTTAAAAAACAAAACAAGAGTTGTGTCAAATTTAGACAAATAGTGTTGCTAAAAATAGTTGGTGGTTAACGATCCAAAAACCACTATTGTTGTAACGAATTATAGAAGATTTAAGATAACCTTTGTGACCCAAGGGAACTGGATGTGTGTACCACACCGGTACAGAATCAGTATAAAACTTGTGTGTTCTTACCTTTAAATTCTACGCAATTTATTTTTGTTGCAAATCAAACCTGCTGAAAGAGTTGAGTCGACTGATTCCTTTTTAAATCCACTAAGTTTTTAATTTGGCTACAATTCATCCCCCCTCCTTGTACTTTCAATTGGTATTAGATCAAGGACTCACAAGTATTGCCTAACAACAAGTGAGGAAAAGATCATGACGTCAAACACAGTCGTTGGAGCACTATTTCAAGAAGGAACTTCTTAGGTAAGACCACCCTACTTTAATGGTCAGCACTTTTCACATTGAAAAGTGCTTATGGAAACCTATACGATGTCATACGATATTAAAGTATGTCGTATGATCAAAAAGGAAAATCTTCCAATTCCACCAAGGAAAGATAAAGATGGGGAGATCATAGTATTATCTGATTCTCTTGATTTAGATGATTACATTAAAGAACAAGCAGTCATTATTCAAGTGAATGTTAAGGCCAAGAATCTCCTATATAACGCCATAAGCGGTGAAGAGTATGAAAAGATATTAAGTTGTGAAACTGCTAAAGAAATGTGAGACAAGTTAGAAGTCATATATGAAGAAACCAATAAAGTGAAGGAAATAATAATAAATCTCCTGGTGCGTGACTATGAATTATTTCAAATGAAAGATGGAGAATCAGTTGAAGAAATGTTCTTTCGATTCAGTAAAATTCTTGAGGATTTGAAATCTTTTGGTAGACCAATCAGAAGTGCAGAATAAGTCAGAAAAATACTAAGAAGTCTACCCACCATTTGGAAACCCAAAGTTATTGCTCTTGAATATTAGGACCTTAACAAGATGCCATATGATAAACTTAGAGGTGATCTAATTACTTTTGATAAAACCCACTTAGACATACAAGTTCATCAAGAGAAAAGGAAAACAGTTGCATTTAAAGCAACTGTTACTGAATCAGAAGAAGAAGAAGAAGAAGAAGAAGAAGGAGGAGGAGGAGGAGAAACAGAAGAAGGAGGAGAAGGAGGAGGATGAGGAAGAAGAAGAAGAAGAAGAAGAAGAAGAAGAAGAAGAAGAAGAAGAAGAAGAAGAAGAAGAAGAAGAAGAAGAAGAAGAAGAATGAGAAGAAGAAGAAGGAGAAGCAGAAGAAGAAGAGGGAGGAGAAGGAGGAGGAAGAAGAAGAAGACGCAGAAGCAGAAGAGGGAAAAGGAGGAGGAGAACAAGATGAAAACATAGCAATGCTCTCCAAAGTAATAACAATCATGATGAGGAGAAATAGAAATAATAGAAAAGGTAACCCAAATTTCAGAAAAGGGAAGATGGGAAATGAAAATGAAAAAAATGATGGAAGATATTATGAATGTGGAAAATACGGACACATTCAAGCAGAATGCCCTGAACTGAAAAAGAAACTCAGCAGAAATTTCCAAAAGAAAAAATTATTTGGAGCATGAAGTGATGAATAAGAGTATGATCATGAGTAAATCGCCAACATGTACTTCATGGACATAAATGATAATAGTGATGATGACTCAAGCGAGCTGGCTCTCATAGTAGATGAAGGAACAAGTGAGGTACGTTGACCTATGTGTCCTAAATATAATGAACTTCAAGAATTTATTGATATTGCTCTTGAAGACATTGAGAAGGTTCTAAATGAGCTTCGAAAGATTTAACGAGAAAAGAAATACTAGGCCCTAAACTTGAAGTGTGTGAAATCGAAAAAGACATGCTTCAAGAAGAAGCTCATGAACTTTAACTTCAACTGAATGGATTGAGAAAATTCACCAGTCACAGTACCATAAAATCTAACCAGTCAACTCCTCGTAATAACACATTTAGGGCATGAACTCCTACTGCATGCATTCATTGTGGCAAAAATGGTTACAATTCTAACCATTGCAGGTTTAATGATAGCAGAGAAAAGACTTCTGAAAGTCTTATTAATCCATCTTGTTTTTATTGCGGAAAATCTGGTCATACTTCTGATCATTGTAGGTTTAAGAACAACAAAAGATGGGTTTGGCGACCTATGGCCTCTAACCAGGCTAACAATCAAAACACTAACTGTTCAGGACCCAAGCAGGCTTGGGTACCTAAAATCAATTAATTTATTTTTGCAGGAACACCACAAGAAGAATCAAAAAGGGAAATGGTATCTTGATAGTGCATATTCCAGACACATGGCATGTGACAAATAATTATTCAAATATGTCACTAAGCTCGATGGTGGATATGTCACTTTTGGAGACAAATCAAAAGAAATTTAATTAGAGTAGGAAGAGTCCCTCTTAGCTCATCATGCGATGTAGATGCGGTCTATTTAGTTGATGAACTTGGCTATAACCTACTCAGCATCAGTCAACTATGTGACAGCGACTATGATGTTCGTTTCGAAAAACATGGTTGGTTCATTGAAGACGAAACAGGTAAAATCATTCTATATGGAAATAGAGATAGAAATATCTATACTCTTAGCAATACTGATAGTCTAGGGAATCAAATTTGTTTAGCTTCAATGATTGATGATCCCTGGGTATGACATAGAAAGCTTGAACATGCTAGCATGCATACTATTCAAAAACTTTCCGAACACGATCTTGTTAGTGATCTTCCAAAACTAGATTTTACTAAGGATCAAATTTGTGACGCATGTCAATTAGGAAAACAAACTCGTTCCTCTTTTAAAATCAGAAACATAGTTTCTACTACAAAACCCCTTTAACTTTTGCATATGGACCTTTTTGGTCCAACTAGAACTGCTAGCATTGGTGGTAGAAAATATGACTTTGTTATAGTAGATGATTTTTCTCGATTCACCTGGGTTATTTTTCTAAGTCATAAAGATGAAGCATTAAGAAATTTTGAAACCTTCTATAAAAAGGTACAACGTGAAAATGGATATTATATCTCTTCCATAAGGAGTGACCGTAGAGTAGAATTTGAAAGTAGAGCCTTTGAAAACTTCTGCAATGATCAAGGAATTTCTCACAACTTTTCTTCACCCAAGATCACCTCAACAAAATAGAGTGGTAGAACGCAAAAACAGAACCTTGCAAGATATGGAAAGAACCATGATTGTGAAAAACTCTCTTCCACACCACTTCTGGGCAGAAGTTGTAAGCACTGTATGTCATATCATTAATAGATGCATGATTTGACCCATTCTCAAAAAGACTCCATATGAACTATGGAATGGTAAAAGACCCAACATTAGTTACTTTCATCAATTTGGCTGCAAATGCTTTATCCACAACAATGGAAAGGACAACCTTGGAAAGTTTGATCCAGAAAGTGACGAAGGTATTTTTCTTGGATACTCTCCCTCAAGTAGAGCATGTAGAGTGTTTAATAAAAAACCTTATCTATTGAGGAATCCATTCATGTTTTTTTTGTGGATACTAACCCTCGCTTAAGGAATGAAAAACTTTCTGAAGATGAGGAAATTTCAATTGTCCCAAAGTCTATTCTTATAGGAAAGGACTGTCACGGTGAGGTGACTAATCAGCAACATCAGTCAACTAAGAACCATATGGAAAACCAGGAACTATCCTCTGTTGAACATTCAATTCCCATGGAAAAAGAGTCAGTCACATCTGTCCCAAATGAATGGAAAAGTGAACCTGGATATCCTCATAAGTTCATCACTGAAAATTCACATGAAGGTATTACCACCAAAAGATCTCAAAAGCTCAACTCTCACGTGACCTTAATATCACAACTTGAGCAAACAAAGGTTGATGAATCTCTCAAAGATGATTACTGGGTCAAAGCCATGAAAGATGAACTTGATCAATTTGAAAGGAATAAAGTGTGGAACTTAGTTCCAAAACCATCTAATACATCTATCGTAGGAACTAAATGGGCTTTCATAAATAAGCTGAATGAATCTGGTCAAGTAGTTCACAACAAAGCAAGGGTAGTCTCACAAGGTTACTCACAACAAGAAGGAATCGACTACGATGAAATATTTGCTCCTGTGGCAAGATTAGAATCCATTCGAATACTACTTGCCTTTGCCGCTCATAAAAGGGTTCAAACTATTTCAAATGGATGTAAAAAGTGCCTTCTTAAAGGATTTATTTCTGAAGAAGTGTATGTGAAATAACCTCCTGGGTTTGTAAACAACAATCTCCCAAATCATGTCTTCAAGTTGTCAAAAGCCTTATACGGACTCAAACAAGCCCCCCGAGCCTGGTATAAAAGACTAAGCTCTTTTCTATTAAATCATGGCTTCAAACGAAGTAACATTGATACAACTCTGTTTATTAAGCGTTCAAATTCAAAAAATCGTACTACTCAAATTTATGTAGATGATATTATTTTTGGAAGTTCTAACTCTGTATTATGTGAAAAATTTACTCATATTATGAAAGGAGAATTCGAAATGAGCATGATGGGAGAGACTGACTTTCTTTCTTGGATTACAAATCAAGCAATCTTCCAAAGGAATCTTCATTAGCCAAATCAAGTACACCAAGGAGCTCATAAAAAAAAGTTTGGAATGGAGAATGCAAAACTTAATGGATCCAATGAGTCTGCCAACAACTCTTGAAGAGGACAAAAAAGGGAAAAGAGTCGATGAAACTATGTATAGGGGAATGATTGGATCCCTACTATATCTCACGGTTAGTCGACTAGATATAATATTCAGTGTTTTTAAGTGTGCAAGATTTCAGTCGGCTCCAAAGGAATCTCATTTGTATTCAGTTAAATATACCAGCCGATACCTCATTGGGACCACTGAATTAGGTTTATGGTATTCTCACTTTAATAATTTTGATCTAAAAGGCTTTTCATATGCAGATTTTGCAGGTGATAGGACTGACAGGAAAAGCACTAGTGGCACTTGCCAACTACTGGAAAATGCACTAATTTTCTAGCATAGCAAGAAACAAAATTGTGTTGCCTTGTCAACTACTGAAGCAGAGTATTTAGCCGTTGGAAGCCATTTCACTCAAATTCTCTAGATTATGCATCAACTTCTTGATTATGATTTAAATCTTACTTCTACTCCTATATTTTTGTGATAACACGAGTGTTATATGTCTATCAAAAAATTCTGTGCATCATTCCAGGGCAAACACATATAAAAATTAAGCATCATTTTATTCGTGATCATGTTGCGAAAGGTGATATAATGTTACAGTTTATTAGTACCGAGTCTCAACTTGTTGATATTTTTATAAAACTCCTTTGGAAGAAAGTTTTTGTCTACTGCATAGTAAGATTGGTGTTCTGCCTATCACGTAAAAATCGTTTGTATATTTGCAAAATATTTTACTTCATTTTTGAGTTTGCTTAATTGATAGGTTTCAAATTAATTTGATTTGAGTGCAATTATTACCTTCCATTGGTGTCACCGAAGCAACTTCTTAGAAGTGTCGCTTCAATCTGAACCTAACCCCTCCTCTAACTGATGCAACCTTTCAATCTTCCAAGAGCCTAGATAAGTACCCTTTTTCTCTCATTTCATCACTTTTTACCAACTCAACTACCATGTCTAAGAGAAACCTCTCATCCTCTACTGCCGTAAGACGAAGCAGATGGTTCCAAAAATCCCAAAACCCTGAAGTAACCGTCGACCTTGAATCATCCCTTGACTCAGACTCTCTCAAAACTAATAATGAGAGTAGTGACTCGTCGGAGGATCTAACTCTAAACCATAAAAAAGCTAGGAAGAGACCCATGGATCAAACCCCCAAAAAACCTACATACAAGAAGGAGAAAGTGGAAAGCATTGATTTTGTGCCAGAGGATAAATTGAACTTCTACGGCCGAACTGAGAAATCGAGGTTTGATTCTTATAAGTTAAAATCTATAGCTTATGGACGCTCTGTAAGTCTCTCTATTATGAAAGATATTCACTGTGATGTGATTTCAATTTTGGATTTTCAACGCCTTTCTCCTCTATTTGATAATATTGGAAATTCTGTGTATGAAGAACCTGTGAGGATGTTCTATGCAAATTTGCTTGTAAATGACAAAGATGACTTGGAGTTAGTGGTCTAGGTACTCGTATTGTTCTTGATGCTTATTAATTTGAGAATATTGTTTCTGCTAAGTTTCATGAGTATGATGCCTTTGTTCAAAACTCCTAGCCAAAAGATTTTGAAGTGTCCTTAGACGAAGCAAAAGCTTTTCTATCTGAAAACCCCCCGATATTGGTCCTAAAAATCTTAAGTTTGAACATCGTGTGTTAGCTCACATGATTGCTACTGCTCTCCTTCCTAAGAACTGGGTCCCTCGGCACCTTGACTACTAGAGATATCTTTGTTCTTTACTGTCTTGTGAACAATAAAAGGCTTGACTGGTTTGTGTGGATTCGTTAGTATATGCTTGAAAGTATCAGGGATATATCCTCTTCTACTGTTTGTTTTATCTTATAGTCTGTTTATTTCACATATTCTTGAAGTTATGAAGATTGATCTGGCACCTTTCTCTCCCAAGTACATCTCAAGTACCTATGATAAGACAATCTTTGCTATGACAGGCTATACTTTAAGTGAAGATGGATGGGTTAGACGTGCCAAGATTGGAAGCACTCCAATACAGGTTGAGCCAACCATTGAACCAACAGAGCCTCAGTCGACTGCTACCAACAAATTAGAGCAAATTCGGCAAGGACCAGGTGGGGTAATAACTATGCTCATTGCCATGAAAGAACATGTGGACAAGATCAGGGAGGTCACTAAAGAAATAAATACAGATGTGGCTAAGCTCAGGATGGACATGGGAGCCACAAAGAGGCAAGGAATCAGGGCATTCAACTTCATAACAGAGAAGATGGACAAAATTACCAAAGAAGTTAAAACCTCTATGATTCTTTCTGCACCAAAGTGATCAATACCCTGAAATACTTTTTGGGGGGAACTAAGGCCGTTGTGTGTGTGTTTAAAACAATTTCTTTTGGTACTTTTTTTGTGTTTACTTTTGCCTTGGTCTGTAAGAACCATCACTATGTGCCACCGCTGAAGGCAGAATATCTGCTACCCTAACTGCTATGTTCATTATCTGTTATATTATATATTTTCTGCCTGCACTTTCTTCTTTCTTTTTGATTGATGTCAAAGGGTGAGAAACACTATAATAAAGCAGAGCAGAGCAACAACTCAGGGGGAGCAACAGTAGCATGTGGCATCAAAATTCAAGTGTATGCACAAAATCAGGGGGAGCCGTCACATGAAAGGGAAGTGTGCTATGTTTACTCTTTTTGATTGTCATCATTAAAAAGGGGGAGATTGTTACACCTAAGTTTCAATGATGACAATATTGCAAATCTAATCTAATCTACTTGATTGCAGGAAATTAGGATGACAATGCTAAATCAGAGGGAGCCAAAGGAAATTAAGATGTCAATGCCATAAAAAAGGAAACAAGATCAAATGCAGCTGTTATGGGAAGCCAATCCATATTTCAAGGATCGGTTTGGTAAAAGAAATCGGAAGATTCCTATCAATCAAGTCAACTCACAAATCACTTCCTTAATCAGGAATGCGGAAAGGAAGGAAATCATTGAATCCAGCCCATCTCTTGAGCAGAATTCAGAGGCAGCCCTTGGGTCAAAACTCTTAGAATATTCTTACCTCAATCAATGGTCAATCCGCAACGGCTAACTCAAAAAGAAGATTGTATGATCTCAAGACTCTCATATAAAAAGACTGAAAGGCTCAAGGAAAAATTACGCAACTTATCACTATTTCTATACCTTTCAATTTCGTAGTACAAACACTGTATTCTTGAGTTTACAAGTATCACAAAAGATAGGAAGAGTTAGAAAATAAAACAAGAGTTGTGTCAAGTTTAGACAAATACTATTGCTGAAAATCGATGGTGGTGAACGATCCAAAAACCACTACTGTTGTAACGAATTATTGAAGATCTAAGAGAACCCCTGTGACCCAAGGGAACTGGATGTATGTACCACACAGGTACAGAACCAGTATAGAACTTCTGTGTTCTTACCTTTTAATTCTACGCAATTTATTTTTTCTGCAAATCAAATCTGCTGAAAGAGTTTAGTCGACTGATTCCTTTTTAAGTCGACTAAGTTTTTAATTTGACTACAATTCACCTCTCTTGTACTTTCAATAAAAAGGGATCGGGTGCAAAATTGACGTAGCTAAAAACAAATCATTTGAAAATCAAGTTTTACAAAAACACAAACTCTACAAGTCGATGTGCATTTCAAGAAAGTAGAATAGTAAGAAACAATTTTACCTTTCGGGAAATTAACTTGAATGTCAACAAAAAACTAGAGAAAACACAATTGAGTTTTTTTTTTCTTTTGATGAGTCTCTCTCCAAAGATTTTGATGGTCAAGAGCTTGACATAGGCAAGACATAAACCGTAGAATAGGAGACTGATTAACTAAATCTTGAATTAATGGTTGAGTTGAATTTGATGAAGCATCGAGAAATCATAAAAGTTTCCTTTAAAAAAAAAAAGAAAAGAGAAAAATTCAAGTATTAAAAGTAGATGTTTAGGTAAGTAAAAACTAAGTTGTACTAACACGCCTTTAGATATTTCCATAATTAACCTCAAGTCGTCTAACTTATAGGTAAATAATTTTTTTTTAAAAAGTATAGAAAAAAGCAACAACAAAAACAAGAAGATTCATTGAACTTGTGTATGCTACATTGATGTAGTTAAGCTTCAATGGTGGATAAATATTTTTTTTAGTCAACTATATAATTAATTTTGATTGTGAACCAATTAAATTGAAAAAAATGAAAGGAACTGTTTTCCCTTGTTAGCATAATCAATTTGTTTTTTGGATGAACTTACGCATACTTTAATTATTTGCCGGGATACTTTCTTTCATTAGCACGGATAACTCTGCTAACAAAGAGAATTATCCTAACATTTTGTGATACTTGAGCATAATCACATAAAGAAAGTTTTACAAAGAAAGATGGTGCAACTTTATTTAATATAGGAGTGCGGAGTCCACGTGCAATTACCAGAAATGTCAAACACTGTTATTAGATACCAGAATAAAATCACTTTCCTTTTTAAGAGAGATAATCACTTTGAAGTAGTACAGTCTGAAATCTTTTTTCAGCCATTGGCAAAAGCGTTGAAAACTTAGGTAATTGAGCAGAAACAAGAAAACCTGGCCTTTCCAATAGTCTTTTGGTCAAATTAGTGTTCCATCAGACACCAAAAAGGTTCTATGCAGAGAGGTTCAAGTGTCTTCATTCTCTCTAATGAGTTTATGTTATGTGCACTAACGGGTGTAAAAATATAATTTAATATGATAAATTAGAAAATAAAATTATCATCTATTATTATCGGTCAAGTTACAATGTTAGCATAAAAAAAATTCAACTATTCATATATAGTCAGACATCTCTATAACATCATCCCTATATAACAGTCATTCACTATAAAAGTCAAAATTTTTTCGGGATCGATTATTATATTGTGTTAGTATAATATATGTTATCTATAATAGTATTTCACTATAGCAGCCAAAAAATATAGAACTATATAGAGACTGTTATATTGAGGTTTGATTCAATATATATATATATATATATATATATATATATAACTTTCCCATATTGATTGTTGTTCCCCAAATATGGAAGCTCAAGTGCCACTATATCCCCAATTCTTTTTTGCCACTAAAGAAAGATGTAATTGGTGTAGTACAACCAAACCTTTCTAATCAACGACTTTCCTCCCACCATGATTTCTAACTTTTCCCTTCACCAATCATTCTTCAACAAGTGCAGAATTTCACTTAAGCTCAATTCCAATCACTGGCTTAATTATATTGTACCAGAGCTATGAAAACTATTGATTTGTCCATTAAGTCACTTACCATTTAATTAAAAACAGTAAATAATTTTTAATGGGGTTTGAGAGCACTTGGCAAGAAACAGATGGCTTAATGTTAGAGAAGTTATGTGGAGGTGCATTTGGTGTTTGGGAAACAGGCAAACAGCAGCAATATATTACTACATTTTAAGTATGAATAAGACCCCACGTCACCAAATTTTCCTAAACACTTAAAGATAAACAACAGTAGTAAGTAGCTTTTAGGGTTTTTGTAAAATCAATGAGAGACAACGCATCACCTTCTTTGTCATTCTCATGTCTATTTTTTGTACACCTTCTTCTCTACTGCTACATTCTGATGGGGCGTGTTTTGACGTTTTCTTTCATCAACTAATGTTTTTTTGTCAACTTGAATGGATGGATTCCTCTCTACTTTTACTTTACAGCAATGTTTTTAAAATAAGAACGAAGGGGGTAGAACTATTAGGGTCAAATTTGTTAATTTTAGGTCTTAATTCAGACAGTAATTTTTTTAAAGTAAATTTAATTAATTAAAACTAGTCCAAACCATAGGTTTAGGCATAAAAACTACTTAAAATGGCCGGGTGTAACCATTAACTCTGTCCTATACTCATTAACTTTGAACTCGTGTACCTTACAACACGATACGATTTCAGTTTTACTCATTCTATATTTCCTCGGTCCTAAATATTAGTTGCCAAAAAATATCAAAATACATATAACTAATATAGACAAGCGGAAAACTACGTTTGTCATATTTCCGGAAAAAGAAAAAAGAAAATAAATATCATATAAATCCGTACAACGAAGGTGGTAAATTAATTAATTCGAGAGTGTATAATTGTACGCCAATGAATTGAAAGGGTATAACCAATCTCGAACTTGCTATTTGCTAATAGTATTTCGATCCATAATAATGGGTAATCAAGAATCCAGACAAGTTGGCACATCATATTCAACTCTATTTTTCTAGCTTTTTGGCTTACCCAACCAAAAACGGGGAATAAAAGTAATGAAAGGTACTCCTATTGATTATGAATTTTACGTGGCGATAAGCTTGAACAAGTTTCCTCTCGTGGATTTGACATAGCTAGCTAGCGTTAAGATTTACTAGATCTTATAGGTTTATTTTTTTACCATAGAGTATAAAAATCGAGCCTTAATTTAATAGATGACCTTATAACTAATCCATTTTCGTTTGCTGATTGAGATCATATGAAAGAATATATTCTTGCATCTCTTCTCTTTTGTGGAAATTTCAAGTAGCGAGAAGAAGTACTGATTAGCTAAAGTAAAATACAAGTGATTTTTTATATTCTCCAATACAATCTTCTCTTGCCAATAACAATAAAAACAATATCAACTACAAGTGGATAAAGTTTAGTGAGTTTATTGTTATAATAGAAAATTTTAAATACTTTTAACGTGACAAAAAATATTATTGTAACTTTATTGTAATAGTTGTATATGGGTGAAATCGAGCCCATGGTGCATCCTAGCCCCCGACAAAATAAGTCAGGCTCGAGACATGGCAACAAGGGACCGAAATCGAGCCAAAGTCCCACCGGGCCAGAACCCGGGGGCATCCTGCCTTCGAGAATATCGAGGTCATGGTCCCGAAATCGGTCTTAGCCTCGATCGACTTCAAAGGACATTGTCGGACAATCAAACATAGCCAATAGAAGGCCGAAATATCCGCAACCGGCCGAGTATTACGGAGGGGATCTCGGCACGTATCGGTGAGGAACCGGCAATCAGTGAATCAGAATTTTTTTTACCTTTTATAGAGTTGTACCTAAATTGGGACTCTCCTACTATATAAAGGAGGGTTGATAATTCATGAAACACATTGTAACACGCACTCAAAAGTAATTATATTATTATTTTCTTTGTCTCCAACTCTTGTTCTTTTTCATCTATACCAGTCTTGGTGAGCTCGGTTCGAGAGTGGCCATTTCATTAAGGCTGAAATTATCCAACTCGTGTGGTTTGAATTTATTTTGTCTTTGTTTATTCAATAGAAATTTAATTTATCGCTTTGTACCAAATTAATCCGTATATCCTTAAACCACTTACAAATTTAATTGTTATCCGATTTTGAGGATAAACAGTTTGGCGCCCACCGTGGGGCTAAGGATAGTAGCGGCAATTTGATACAAATTCCCGTAGCACACCCTATTATACACTTGTTCTTTGAAGTGTCTTTGATTCGAGGCTAAAGTCGAAATGTCAAACCCCCAGTCTGCCCCTTTAAACATGGATGCGGAGTTCGGCCACCATGGAAAGATCAACAATGTAGCACCCGGTAATGAGGTGCTCCCAGTCGATCTCAGCGGAGTTCCGGTCGCAGACCCTATCAACTCCAGTTCGCATGTGGCCATCAACACAAATTTTCCTACGGATTCCAAGAACAGTGTGCGCAGGGAGTCCGATCAATTGCCCAGAATACGCACAATAGTGAAAACGAGGGATCAATTTGCAGGTGATATTTGAAATGTTACAGGCTCAACAAACAAGTATAGCCTAGTTGCAGAACCAAAGCCGACGCCGAGTAGGGTTGAGCCCGAGCCATCCCGGGAAGTCACCTGCAGAAATGCTCCGATCACGGAGAGTCCGAATGAAAATAAATCGGGGACTAACCCCGAGAGCATAAAAATGCTCAAGGAATTGACAAAACATATAGAATCGGGGAGAAGAAAATCGAAGCCAATGACAAAAAGGTGGAAACCTACAATTCTAGGGTCAACCAAATCCCAGGAGTACCTCCGATATTGAAGGGCCCGGATTCCAAGAAGTTTGTTCAAAAACATCCGAGCGCAGCGCTGAAACTGACCCCAAAGAAGTTTTGCATGCCCGAGATTCCTAAGTACAATGGAACGACCGACTCAAATGAGCATGTGACTTTCTACACATGCGCCATCAAAGGGAACGACTTGGAGGATGACAAGATCGAGTCTATCCTGCTGAAAATATTCGGGGAAACTCTGTCCAAGGGAGCTATAATATGGTATCACAATCTACCTCCTAATTCTATTGACTCATTTACTATGCTTGCAGATTCCTTAGTAAAAGCACATGCCGGGGCTATCAAGGTCGAGACCAGGAAGTCAGACCTTTTCAAAGTGAAGTAGAGGTATAATAAGATGCTCAGGGAATTCGTGTCTCGGTTTCAAATGGAACAGATGGACTTGCCTCCGATAGCATACGATTGGTCCGTTTAAGCCTTCACCCAAGGACTCAATGCTCGAAGCTTGTTGGCTTCACAATAGTTGAAACAAAATCTAGTGGAGTACCCTGCTCACTTGGTCCGATGTGCATAATCGGTATCAATCAAAACTCAGGGTGGAAGATGATCAACTCGGGGCCCCTTCCGAGTCCGTTTATCCAGTCAGAACAATTGACAAAGTCAGGAGAGATATTGATCGTGAACCAAGAACAAACAGGGATTGTTATCAACCATACAATGGAGACCGAATGGGCAGTGGATATGGGCGAAACCCCGTGAAAAGAGAAAGAAGAAGCTATCGAGCTCAAAACAACTGGGGACTCATGAGCAAAAATACTTTCGACAGGCCCATCAGACCGAAGGAAGCACCAAGGCTATCGGAGTACAATTTTAACGTTGATGCCTCCGCCATCATATCCGCCATTAGACGTATCAAATACACCAAATGGCCTCGACCCCTATATTCTGATCCAGCCCAAAAGGATCCTAACTTAATGTGCAAATATCATGGCACTAACGGTCACAGGACAGAAGATTATCGACAATTAAGAGAGGAAGTACCCCGACTATTCAATAACGGGCATCTCCGAGAGTTCCTTTATATTGACCCATGACCAGATGACGTTATATACACGTATAGTATATGTATATGGGGTATGGGGAAAGGTTATGGCATTATATACATCACCACCTGATCAACTGGTATACGTTTATGATTTCGCCCACAGAGGCTGAGATGATATGATAGGATACCCTCAGGGGCTTGATGATGTTATGTATGCATATATGTATACATGATATGACATTTATACACATACGCATGACATTATAAATATTTTCATGATTCACAGATCTATTCAGACATACAGGTTGAGTTCTTTACTCCATGTTTCTTTCATGCCTTTTATATATTGATTTTTATGCCTTATATACTTGATACATTATTCGTACTGATGCCCCTATTGCCTGGGGGCCTAATTTTCATGCCCGCATGTGCAGTTAGACAGGCTGACGGTCCCCCTCCTTAGGATTCTAGCTCAGCGAGAGTTGATGTGCTCCATTTGATCTGGAGCTACTATTGGGTTTTGGTACGATACTTTTGTATACATATAAGGGTATGACGGAGCCCACTCCCGTACATTATACAATTTTACACTCTATTAGAGGTCTGTAGACAGTTATCTATAGTTGGATAGTACGTGGTCTTGTCGGCTTGCCCTACTGTATTCCGCATGTATATGTATATATGTCTTTTGAGTATGTCTCCTCACGTATGTTATTCACATGATTCAGCAGTTTAGGGGCAGATGTTATGCATGACCTACACTTATTTCATGTTTATATCTTGGACGTATGCTTAGGTTTGTTCGGAAGGAAAAACTCGGGCACTCGTCATAGTCCATTGGTTTGGGTCGTGACAAAAGTGGTATTAGAGTAGTTCCATCCTAGAGTTGTTGATGTGTGACTATAATTCCATAATTTCGTACATTATGTGTCTTGAATTTTACATGATTTAATGATAAATTACACTTTATTTGTGCATAATGGAGTTTATTTTATTTGTAGGTGAATTGGAGATGAAAGTAGAGAAAAAGTGATACTTAAACTTTGAAAGTGTGCTTGAGAACAGTGAAAATGAGAGACCTGGCGAGGCCAGCCAAAGGCCACCCAAAGGCCAGGCTGAACCAGGCTTTAGCCAAGCGAGGCCATCCAAAGGCCAGGCTGAACCTGGCAAGGCGAGGCCAGCCAAATGCTGGGCTGAACCAAGCTTTAGCCTGGTGAGGCCAGCCAAATTCCAGGCGTTAGGCTGGCGACGCCAGGCCTAAGGCCAAGTCCAATCCGAGTTTTGAAGACTTAATTCATTCCGGGTTTGATTAGGACTCGGCCCACATGTTTAGGGTTTCTTCTACACATATAAATAGACCTAAAAATACTACTTGGAAAAGGTTTTGCAGCCAGAGGCAAGAAGAGCTGGTGGAATCACCCCTTGGGAGTGAGAATCATCAATTTCTACATCTTTTCATCTTTACTTTGTATTTTAATTATGCAAAATATTTGGGATATTGTTACTATGAGTAGCTAAATTCATAATCTAGGGTTTTGATCGAATCTATTGAAGGATGATTTTCTTGTTACGTTAATATAGATTTGCCGTAGTATTTTCTCTATTTGTTCAACTATATTATTCTTGTGGTTGATTGAAGGGCCCTCAATTAGATGTGGCTATTTAGTATGTATTACTCGGGAGAGAGTGCATATTTAGGTTGTTGTTGAACAACATCACTCCTAAACGTATATGAGGGATCAATACAGAGGTTTAAAGGTGGGTTTAGGGATAACGAAACCTTGGTGCGATCTGAGTGAGCTGTACTTAATACCAGCTAGCGTAATTCGGGAGAATATGCCTAGTAAATTGTGGTAATTACTTGGGAGAGAGTTACGACAGTTAGAGTGCTCATGGTCGATAGAGAAGACTTACGAAAATTTATAGGAAATGTAGCAGAAAGGATTCTGACAATTGGGGAAATCATAACTCTAGACCTCCTTAGTCTTGTCTATAATTTCATCCATGTTAGTTGATAATTTTACTGCTTTATAATATTTGCTAGTTAATTAGTAGAAATAAAAATCAAATCTTTTTAACTAGAAAATTATTTGAACTTGTGTTTCTTTGCAATATTGAACAACTGTGGCTAAGCCTTAGTTCTCTGTGGGATTCAACTACAGACTTGTAAACCGGATTATATTTGCAACGACCGCTTAGTTCTTTTTATGAGGCATAACTGGGCGTGATCAAATTTTGGTGTCGTTGTCGGGGAACTAACGGTTTATTTGTAGGTGTTTATATTGCAAAGAAATACATTGCTAGGTTGATTAAGAAAACTTATAACTGTAGGTGTATATATTGCTAGATTGCAAGTTTGAACTTTTATTTTTGCTTTCTTGTTTTTGTTTTTTTTTAACTTGTTAATGTTAAAAATATAGCATCTTGGAATTATGTGAGTTTTGATGTTGGTAATTCTACTTTTGATCCTCATGCATATAGTGGAGGAAACCACCCTGGGAAAAATTGTCAAAATATTTCCGAGAGCGAGTTATGTGCACCAACTCAATCTTATGTGTGGAATGTGTGTGATATGTGTGGTAGTCGAGATGGTCACTTTCATGGTTGTGCTTATATTTCTTATGTTCCCCCAACCCCGTACTTTGATGGTTCTTCTTTTTCTTGTGAAGTTAATAGGAACAAAGAACCCAGGGATGATGACCTGAAAGAGATCAAGAATATGCAAAAGTGCATTGTGGAACAATATGATATGTTAAAGTGCCTTGTGGAACAAAATAGTAAAAGACAGCTGCAGATAGAAAGGCAAGAGGAAACTATTCACAACTTGAAAGTTCAAGTGAATCAACTGGTTGAATATCTTAATACTCAACAAGCCAATATTGTGAATAGTATCCAAGAAGAGCGTGAATTAGATGCAAAAATTGAGGTAACAATAGAGGGGTCCATAGTAGAACACCAACAATCAATCAAACTAGAATTTGAGGATGCCGATGTTGTAGAAGAGATATTAGAGTCAAGCAAGGACATTGATGATACATATTTAGTTGACTCTAGGGTCATTAGTGTTGAGGATGTAAACAGTCCCAATGTTCATGTAGTTGAACGCATTGGTCCACACTCCAAGCATTTTTTCACATTGTGTTTGGATGATGATATAGAAATAGAGCCATCCGAGCCACTTGAGGATTCAAGGAATGAGGAACAAGGTGCCTACATTCTGAAATTCTTCTTGTCAGGAAGTCGGGAATACACATCTCATCTAAAGGCCAAGAAGTGCAGAATACTACATTGTTTTATTGAGCCAGTCAGATTCATTCCACCACCCCAGGAGCATGATCATAGAGCAGAATCAAAACTTGGGGTCCAATTTATAAGTTCAAAGAGGAGGCAGGAAGTGATTCGTGTCGTGTCGCGATATTAAATCAAGCGCTTGTTGGGAGGAAACCCAACTTTACTACTTTTTTTTATTTTTTATTTTATTTTATTATTTTTGTAGTATCTATTTTTGCTTTTCTAGGAGCATGGAAAGCAAAGCTATTGGAATGATGCAACAACAAACCAGATGGTTGGAACTAAGTGTGAGGTACTCGCACGAAGGACCAAGCCTGGGAGAAGTCTGAGTACCCTATGAGTTGCTAGTGCTTCGGCCTTTAGCCTACCAGGGAGTTTTTTTTACCCTCTTATTAGTTATGGTGTGTATTGGGGACAATGCATAATTTTAAGTGTGGAGTGAGGAGATAATGTAGGTAACTTTCTATGCTATTTTAATTGTGTTAGTTTAATTGAATATTTTTTTTAGAGAACAGAAATAGAAAAGAATGGACTTTTCCCGACGATGGATTTATTAGACAATTTTCTTGAGGGATTTAAGTCGAAAGGAAAAAGAAAAAAAGATTTTGTTTTGTTAGGTCGTGTAGCAATCCTCCCTTGGTTTTTCTTTGTGCCGCGGTTCTTTTCCAAGGGTTTTGTTTGAACCGGGTGTAGTTAGTTTTATTTTTTTTAGGAATAGGAACCATTGTGCCATAAATTGAATTGAAGCAATATCTCTTAGCTTTGTTATGCCTTGAGAATAGTTAGTACTATGGTTGTGACGCTTAGGCTCGGTTTTTGACTTTCGCATAAGTACCTTAAATCGTAGATTCCTAATTTTGCTTAACTACTTTGATTGGAATGTCGCGATGAAACCAATCCTGAGTGAGTTATGTGCCATGTGTGTGTGAGTTTTGTATGTATTATGTGCATTGCATTTGATGTCTAGAACTTGCCCTGTGTGTGTGCAAAGCGAAATAGTAGTCTTGTTCAGTCTGAGAAGTGATATAGGCGTTTCTTTGTTAAGCCAGATATATATAGTTTACCCACCTAAATGTTATGTATTATAGTTCACCCCGTTGAGCCTATAATCCTGTTTCTTTGAAAACCACACTACAAACCTTACCCAATTGTTTGAATTAACCATATATTTGAACTTTTTCACCTCTAATGAGCACTTGAATTGTTATGAACTTTGTAAAAGTTAAAGTGTGGGGTGATTGGTTTGGTTTTTGTGTGGAACTAATGAAATAAGGAGAAAGGTGAATTGTTTTGAAAAAGTAAGAGCCGATTGAATTGAAAAAGAAAGAAAGAAAAAAAAAATATATATATATATATATATAGTTGTATTACTGTGTAAAAAATATTCCTTGATAGTGGTGACTCTTGATGTAATTGTGCGTAAAGAAATATGGAGTTAATATATATTGAGGTAAAGATGGAGTTATGGTTTGACATAAGTATGGGATGTATGTTAAAGTATATGTATTAAAGTGCTTAAGGGAGGTGTAGTCACTCATATCCAAATGTATCCTACCCGACCCGCAACCTACATTACAACCAATGAAAGTCCTTCTTGATCTTATACTGAATGAACTCAATTAGTAGAGTATTACACTACGGGCAAGCCTATGGTGAATCTTTTGTAGCATATGAATGTTATTTCTTAGAGCGAGTGAATTCTTCCTATCTTGAGTTCCTACAGTCTTAAAATTTATTGTGTGTGAAACTAATCTCTTTTGTTGTGTGAGGGCACGTGATTCATAAAGAAAAGGTAATGTTGTTGACATCCATGTCAGAGTAAGTAAGTTAATTGTGAATAAGGCATGGTATTTGTGAGTCGAATCTTGAGGCGAGGATGTCACACTTGTGTGCTTAAACTATTTTAAAAATTCTTGGTGTAATGAGTTAGGAGAATTGCTTAAAAAGGTCGTATCTATAAGTGTAGTTTGATTGCTCGAGGACGAGCAATGTTTAAGTGTGGGGTATTGATGTGTGGCTATAATTTCATAGTTTTGTACATTATGTGCCTTGCATTTTACATGCTTTAATGATAAATTATACTTTATTTGCGCATAATAGAGTCTATTTTATGTGTAGGTGAATTGGAGATGAAAGTAGAGCAAAAGGGATACTTAAAAGTTGAAAGTGTGCTCGAGAACAATGAAAAGGAGAGACCTGGCGAGGCCAGCCAAAGGCCAGACTGAACCTGGCTTTAGCCTGGCGAGGCCATCCAAATTCCAGGCGTTAGGCTGGCGACGCCAGGCCTGAGGCCAAGTCCAATCCGAGTTTTGAAGACTTAATTCATTTCGGGTTTGACTAGGACTCGGCCCACACATTTAGGGTTTCTTCTACACATATAAATAGACCTAAAAACACCACTTGGAAAAGGTTTTGCAGCCAGAGGCAAGAAGAGCTGGTGGAATCACCCCTTGGGAGTGAGAGTCATCAATTTCTACATCTTTTTATCTTTACTCTGTATTTTAATTATGCAAAATATTTGGGATATTGTTACTATGAGTATGAGTAGCTAAATTCCTAATCTAGGGTTTTGATGGAACCTATTGAAGGATGATTTTCTTGCTACGTTAATATAGATTTGTCGTGGTATTTTCTCTATTTGTTCAACTATATTATTCTTGTGGTTGATTGAAGGGCCCTCAATTAGCTGTGCCTATTTAGTATGTATTACTCAGGAGAGAGTGCATATTTAGGTAGTTGTTGAACAACATCACTCCTAAACATATATGAGGGATCAATACGGAGGTTTAAAGGTGGGTTAAGGGATAACGAAACCTTGGTGCGATCTGAGTGAGTTGTACTTAATGTCAGCTAGCGTAATTCGGGAGAATATGCCTAGTAAATTGTGGTAATTACTCATGAGAGAGTTACGACAGTTAGAGTGCTCATGGTCGATAGAGAAGACTTAGGCAAATTTATAGGAAACATAGCGAAAAGGATTCCGACAATTGGGAAAATCATAACTCTAGACCTCCTTAGTGTTGTCTATAATTTCATCCATGTTAGTTGATAAATTTACTGCTTTATAATATTTGCTAGTTAATTAATAGAAATAAAAATCAAATCTTTATAACTAAAAAATTATTTGAACTTGTGTTTCTTTGGAATATTGAACAGCTGTGGCTAAGCCTTAGTTCTCTGTGGGATTCGACTCCGGACTTGTAAATCAGATTATATTTGCAACGACCGCTTAGTCCTTTTTATAAGGCATAGTTGGGCGTGATCAGTTGTCTATAGACCGTGTCTAGTAGAGTCTTGTTTATGAGTGTGTTGTGCACCACACTTATAAACAGGAGGCTGCAGGACATATAGGATATTATCCTCCCTTCTTATCTTAGATCGTGCGATATAAGAATTCATTTTTCTAACGTTATGTTATGTTTTCAGCGATGCCCAAGAAGGCTACAGACACCCAGAAGGGCAAGTCCGTGGATGACGAGACTACAAGTCGAGCACCACGAGTTACCAGGGCTCAGGGAGAGTCACATAGTGAGACTCCATCTCAGACTTCACATACCCTACCCTCTCTAGAGGAGATCCAATGGGCACCAGCTCCAACGCCAGCCCTAGTACCCCCAGTTCCTCAGCCAGATGCATAGGGTATGGAGATGAGAGATGTTATTCAACTATTGACTCGATTAGTGACCGCACAGTCTCAATGCCAGGAGGTAGGTATCAGTCCTGCAGATAGGGCCATTAGTACGAGAGTTCGCGAATTCATTAATTTGGACCCTCTTGTATTCATTGGAGCAGATCCAAATGAGGACCTTTAGGTATATATTGATAAGATGCAGAGAACTTTTAGGGTAATTAAGGACACTACAACTGAGTCAGTTAAGCTAGCTTCCTATAGACTTCGGGATGTTGCAGTTAATTGGTACGAGTCTTGGGAGTTATCCAGGGGTAAGGATGCCCTTACAGCAGTATGGCAAGAGTTTACATAGGCTTTTTCTTCGTCATTATTTTCCACCAGAGCTTAAACGGGTCAAAGTTGATAGGTTCTTGACCCTTCGACAGGGTAATATGAGTGTTTGGGAGTACAACCTTCAGTTTGATTCTTTGGCTTGGTATGCTCCCACTATTGTAGCTAAGAAGGAGGATCGGGTTCACCGGTTCGTGATGGGGTTAGATCCACACCTGCTTAATGACTGTATGTCGGTCTCACTTCAGCTAGGCATAAATATTTTTCGTATTTAGGCATACGCTCAGGGTGTAGATGAGTGTAAGTAGAAGCAAAGGGCCGATCGTGAACATGATATGGGCTAGAGTAAGAGAGCGAGATCTTCAGGTCTTTCTAATAAGTTTTGAGGTGGTCAGCGACAACAGTACCCGAGGTATCCTTCCCAGCCATCGACTAGTGCACCCCCTCAGTTTGTCGGTAGGAGATTTGATCGTTCCACATATTCAGGGCCCAGTCAGAGTTCCAAGGCCTCTAGTTCTCTTTATAGGGGTGAGTCAAGTCAGATGAGGCCACCCTTGCCACGATGTGCTCAGTGTGGTAAGCAGTATGACGGGCCACGTTATGAGAGATTGTCCGACGAGAGGTGGTGTAGGTATAGTTCAGTCAGCGATATCTGTAGCCAGTTCGTCATGGTCAGGTACCCCTTAATATGCCACCTTGTTCAAGGTTCACAGGCACCATCTAGTCATGGTAGAGGCAGAAGTGGAGCATCTAGCTCGAACGGTTCTCAGAACCGTATTTATGCATTAGCAGGTCGACAGGATCAGGAGTCATCACCTGATGTTATTACAGGTATATTATCAGTCTCCTCATATGATGTATATGCATTGATTGATCCAGGTTCCACCTTATCATACATCACTCCGTTGGTTGCTAGTAAGTTTGGGATAAAACCTGAGTTGATTGAACCTTTTGAGGTGTCTGCACCTGTTGGGGATCTAGTGATAGCTAGACGGGTATATAAAGATTGTATAGTAGTAGTTCATAGTCGTTCTATAGTAGCAAACCTGATTGAGTTAGATATGGTGTAATTTGATGTTATAATGGGTATGGATTGGTTGGCTTCTTGTTATGCTAACGTTGATTGTAGATCAAAGATGGTTCGTTTCCAGTTTCTAGGGGAGCCAATTCTGGAGTGGAAAGGTAATACTGCATAACCAAGAGGTAGGTTTATTTCCTATCTCAAGGCAAGGAAGATGATCAGAAAGGGCTATATTTGTCACTTAGTTTGGGTATTGGATGTGAAAGCAGAGTCACCGACCCTTCAGTCTATCCCGGTGGTTAATGAGTTTCCCGATGTTTTTCCCGATGAGCTTCCAGGACTTCCGCCAGAGCGGGAGATTGAGTTTTCTATTGACACATTACTAGATACCCAACCGATATATATTCCTCTGTATAGAAGGGCACCTGCAGAGCTGAGAGAGTTGAAAGAACAACTGAGGGATTTTCTTGAAAAGGCTTTATCAGACCTAGTACATCACTGTGGGGAGCACCTGTGTTATTCGTAAGAAAGAAGGACAGTTCCTTGCGGATGTGTATTGATTACAGGTAGTTGAATATGGCGACAATCAAGAATAAGTACTTGCTCCTGAGAATTGATGATTTATTTGATCAGTTGCAGGGTGCCATGTGTTTCTCAAAGATAGACTTGAGGTCTGGGTACCATTAGGTAAGGGTTAAAGAGAAAGATGATCCAAAGACAATTCAGGACCAGATACGAGAACTTTGAGTTTCGAATTATGTCATTCGGGTTGACCAATGCCCCAACCATATTCATGGACTTGATGAACCGTGTGTTCAGACCATTTCTAGATAAGTTCGTGATTGTATTTATAGATGATATTTTGGTTTACTCTCATTTAGAGGCTGAGCATGCAGATCATTTACGTATTGTACTCAGAGCTCTACAAGAAAGGAAGTTGTATGCAAAATTCTCTAAATGTGAATTCTGGTTGAATTTTGTAGCCTTTCTTGGTCATATTATTTTAGGTGAGGGTATCCGAGTTGATAAACAGATTATTGAGGCAGTGAAGACTTGGCCTAGACCCATTACACCGATGGAGATTCGTAGCTTCCTGGTTTTGGCAGGTTATTACATGAGATTTGTAAAGGGGTTTTCTTCTCTTTCAGCACCATTGACAAAGCTGACTTAGAAGGCAACTAAGTTTCAGTGGACTGGTGCTTGTGAGCCGAGTTTCCAGGCATTGAAGGACAGATTGACTTCAGAACCGGTTCTGACACTTCCATAAGCGACTGATGGATATGCTATCTATTGTGACACTTCAGGAATTAGATTGGGTTGTGTATTGATGCAGCATGGTAAGGTTGTCGCTTACACTTCTAGACAAGTGCTTGACGATACAAATTAAGGTGCTAGACGTATGAGGCTATTTTGGAAGGCATTTTGTGGATGTTTTGAAATAGAAATAATATAGTACATATAAGTATGATGTTCTGAAGGTTGTAAACTAATTTATGGAATAAGATTTGGATTCAATTTATATCTTGTTATGAGTAAAAACAAGCTTGTCGCTCAATATGTTTGTTAAGATAATCGGAGAAACTCATATTGGATTATATTGTTGTTGTTGCTATTGTTGGTTATAGTTGTTGTTGTTGGGTTATTGATGACCCTTAATGGTTTTTGGGATGTATTAAAAATAGGGGAGTTGCAGCCCGATTTTCCTTAAGCCATACGACTAGCCAAGTATGATGATACGACATTATATGTTAACGGCAATATCATTTCACTTGTTGTAGATGCAAGAAGTTGTGCTGAGCTTGGTTGAGTAATAAGGAATAGATCATATAGGTATGTTAAGGCTATCCCTACTTTCCTTTTGGCAGGATCCATATGATACAACGAAACGAGCAAGCACGCCACTTTCACAAATGATTCTATTCCTAGAAGTACTAGGGTTACCTATGTTCTTGATTCCCCATATGTTCTACTATCATATCATCTGTTCATGGGTCTCATGACTTTTTGAGAGATCTTATTGACTTATTTTATTATGCAATGCATTCATTTATACATGTATATTGACCCATGACCAGATGGCGTTATATACGCGTATAGTATATGTATATGGGGTATGGGGAAAGGTTATGGCGTTATATACGCACCACCACCTGATCAGCTGGTATACGTTTATGATTTCGCCCACAGAGGCTGAGATGATATAATGGGATGCCCTCAGGGGCTTGATCATGTTATGTACGCATATACCTATGCATGATATGACATTTATAGTTATACACATGGTATTATAAATATTTTCATGATTCACAGAGCTTTTCAGACTTACAAGTTGAGTTCTTTACTCCATGTTTCTTTCACGCCTTTTATATATTAATTTTTATGCCTTACATACTCGGTACATTATTTGTATTGGCACCCTTATTGCCTGGGGGCCTGTATTTCATACCCGCAGGTGTAGGTAGATAGGCTAACGGTCCCCCTCATTTGGATTCTAGCTCAGCGAGAGTTGATGTGCTCCATTTGATCCGGAGCTTCTATTGAGTTTTGGTACTATACTTTTGTATACATATAAGGGTATGACAGTCCCCGGTCCTATCCTTTTTATAGTTTTACACTCTATTAAAGGTCTGTAGACAGTTATCTATAGTTGGATAGTATGTGGCCTTGTCGGCTTGCCCTACTATATTCCGCATGTATATGTATATATGTCTTTTGAGTATGTCTCCTCACGTATGTTATTCACATGATTCAGCAGTTTAGGGGAAGATGTTATGCATGACCTACACTTATTTTATGTCTATATCTTAGATGTATTCTTAGGGGTGTTCTGTTGATAGAACTCGGGCACTCGTCATTGTCCATCGGTTTGGGTCGTGACACGATGCTACCAAATCAATGGTTGAGGTACTGGATCAAGTCGTACTGAACGAACAATTGCCCAATCGAAAGGTATTCCTGGGCACGGGGTTGAATCCCGAGCTAAGGAAAAAACTCACTCAATTTCTTATAGCTAACGAAGATTTTTTCGCTTGGTCCCACCTTGATATGACAGGGATCCCGCTGGAAATAACCACTCATAGGCTAAGCCTGGACCCGGAGTTTCACCCGGTCAAGCAAAAGAGGAGACCCCAGCCTGAGGTCAAACATGCTTTCATCAAGGACGAGGTATCTAAAATCCTTAAAATAGGGTCCATCCGGGAGGTTAAATACACAGACTGGTTAGAAAACGTAGTAGTAGTTCCCAAAAAGGAGAACAAATTAAGAATGTGTGTGGACTATAAAAACTTGAATAAAGCATGTCCCAAGGACTCTTTCCCTATGCCTAACATCGATCGCATGATCGATACAACGGCCGACCACGAGATCCTCAGTTTTCTCGATGCTTATTTCGGGTACAATCAAATTCGGATGGACCCGGGTGATGAGGAAAAAACTTCCTTCATCACCTAGTACGACACCTACTGCTATAACGTGATGCCGTTCGGACTAAAAAATGCCGGCTCCACTTACCAACACCTAGTAAATCGAATATTCAAAGAACAAATAAGAAAATCAATGGAGGTTTACATTGACAATATATTGGTTAAGTCTCTACGAGCAGAGGACCATTTGACATATTTGCAGGAAACATTCAGCATATTGAAGAAATACAATATGAAGTTGAACTTGGAGAAATGTATATACTCAGTCGGGTCCGGTAAATTCCTTGGATTCATGGTATTCAACCGGGATATTGAGATCAACCCCGATAAGATCAAGTCCATCGAAGATATCACTATTGTGGACAACGTGAAGGACGTACAAAGGTTAATCAGGCGCATAAGCTCCTTGGGACAATTTATTTCAAGGTCATCCGACAAGAGCCACCTTTTCTTCTCACAGTTGAAGAAAACTAATAACTTTTCATGGACTTCGGAATGCCAACGGGCCTTGCAGAAGCTCAAGGGATATCTATCGTGCCTACCGCTGTTCACACGCTGAAGACAGATGAACAACTATACCTGTACATGGCAGTATTAGAGATAGCGGTAAGTGGTGTCCTGGTCCGCGAAGAGAAATGTACACAACTTCCAATTTACTATGTTAGCAAGACTCTTGGCGAGGCCGAAACTAGGTACCCTCACCTAGAAAAGTTGGCGCTCACTTTGCTAAGCGCCTCTAGGAAGCTAAAATCGTACTTTCAGTATCACCCCATATGTTTCGTAACTACTTACCCATTGAGGAATGTAATGCATAAGCCCAAGCTCTCTGGACGATTGGCCAAATGGGTCATAGAGATCAATGGGTATGACTTAGAATATCGGCCTCACACTGCTATTAAGTCTCAAATTTTGGCAGAATTTTGTGGCTGACTTTACACCGGCCCTAATACCCGAGGTCAAAAGAGAGTTGTTGTTGAACTCGGGAACTTCTTCGAGAATCTGGACCCTCTTTACAGACGGCGCCTCGAACGCGAAGAGGTCCAGACTCGTAATTATATTGAAACCACCCGCAGGTAATGTAGTTAGACAATTTATTAGGACTATAAAATTAACTAATAATGAGGCCGAGTATGAGGCCATGATTGCAGGTCTCGAACTTGCCAAAAGCTTGGGGGTAGAGGTAATCGAAGCTAAGTGCGACTCCCTCCTTGTGGTGAACCAAGTTATTGGGATGTTCGAAGTCATAGAGGAACGAATGCAAAGATATTTGGATAAACTGCAGGTAATGTTACATCGGTTCAAGGAATAGACTCTACAACATGTGCCTCGGGATCAAAACAGCGAGGCCGATGCCCTTGCTAACTTGGGATCGTCGGCCGATGACGATGAGTTCAACTCGGGGGAGGTCGTACAACTCATGAGGTTGGTAGTTGAAGAAGGTCACACAGAGATAAACTCAACAAGCCTAACTTGGAACTGGAGAAACAAATATATAGAATATCTGAAGACCGGAAAACTACCTTCGGACCCTAAGAAATCGAGTACTCTGCGTGCAAAGGTGGCCTGGTTCAGCTTGTCCGAAGATGGTACATTGTTCCGGAGAACATTCGATGGACTACTTGCAATATGTCTAGGACCCGGAGACACCGAGTATGTTTTGAGGGAAATCCATGAAAGGCACATGTAGAAATCATTCGGGCGCCGAATCATTTGTTCATAAAATAATTAGAGCCGACTACTATTGGATCGACATGGAAAAGGACGCAAAGTAGTTAGTACGAAAATGCGACGGATGTCAAAGGCATGCTCCGATGATTCATCAGCCCGGGGAGCAGCTACATTCATTCTTATCGCCCTGGCCGTTCATGAAATGGGGGATGGACATCGTCGACCCCCTTCCCTGTGCACCCGGTAAGGCTCAATTTTTTTTTATGACTGACTATTTATCTAAATGGGTGGAAGCCCAAGTGTTTGAGAAAGTCAAGGAGAAGGAATTTATCGATTTTATATGGGACCACATAATATGTTGTTTCGGAATGCCGGTCGTGATCGTGTGTGACAATGCGAAGCAGTTCATCGGCAACAAAGTAAGCAAGTTTCTCGAAGATCATAAGATCAAAAGAATCATGTCAAAACCCTATCACCCTAGTGGGAACATGCAAGCGGAGTCCACAAACAAAACCATACTCCAAAACCTCAGAAAGAGACTGACTGATGCCAAAGGAAAATGGAAAGAAATCTTTCCCGAGGTCCTATGGTCTTACCGTACGACCTCGAAGTCTAGTACCGGGGCCACCCCGTTGCCGTTGGTTTATGGCATCGAAGCTCTAATACCGATCGAAGTCAGAGAACCAAGTCTCAGGTTCCGTCATGAAACTGTAGAATCAAACAACGAGATCATGAATACGAGCCTGAAACTGTTAGATGAAAGGCGTGAAGCCTCCCTCGTCTGAATGGATGCCCAAAAATAATGGATCAAGAGGTATTACAATAGAAGAGCCAACCTTTGACACTTCAATGTCGGGGACTTAGTGTTAAGGAAGGTCACATGAAACACCTGAAACCCGAACGAAGGGAAGCTGGGGCCGAACTGGGAAGATCCGTATCAAATTATCGAGAACTCCGGAAATGGATCGTACAAACTCGGAGCAATGAACGATGAGCGACTACTGAACAACTAGAACATAACTCAATTGAAACGATATTACTGCTGAGGTATGACCTCGTTTACTTCTTTTATTTACTTACATTTTGGACTAACACTTGCAGGTAACCGTCAAAGAAAGATACATTTTTAGGCCTGAAAGTACGCGTTGCACGCTTTTCCCTTGAACCAATTTTATCCCAAATGGGTTTTCCGACAAGGTTTTTAACGAGGCAACAGTGAATCGTGCTAACTTAGGATTGATGATCGGTTGTCAACAGTATCCGAGGCTTCTCTATGATCGACCTCGAACACTGGAGGGCATCACCCTCAGATAACGGTTATGGCAAGGAAAGAAACTTTTGTGCTCGAATTGTCTAGGCTCGATCGGTAGGATTTTCTGTAAGGGCCAAACGGTCGAATGAAACATGACCAGTTAGACTACCCGAGCCTGGACACAAAGCTTGAACACAAAATTTAAAGGAAGTTTCTACCTTGCGGATAAATATTATGCCCTTTGAAATTTTTTTCTTTCTTACATTTGATCCCCTAAAGATATCGAGCCCAAGGGCCACCTCACTCGGGGACTGCCGCCCAAGGAAAATTCAAATAGCCCGGGATAATGAATCCCGAAGGTACAAAGATTATTTGGCAGTGCCCAAACTTTAAAGTCTACGGCTACCCCCATTCGGGAACAGTTATCTCGGTTAAGCCCGAATGACTCGGGGTAACAAGTCCATTGGGCCACACCCGAACTAGAAAGGCTACGGCCATCTTAAAATGGCTCGGAGACGTCCGAGACCTGTAACCAAAAAATTCTAAACCAGTTCAAAAGGCTACCCTCAGCAAATTGTAATCTAAAATATTCTAAGTACTTTGGGGAAAACTTCCAGTCATACCGAGCCCCCCACGAGTTTTAAACAAAATAATATCGAGAGCAAGGCTTGTTTGAACCTCCAAACAAGACCTAATTACTACGTGCTAAGGTATTTAATATGTTTATAATCACAAGGAAAAAAGGGAAAGGAAACAAGCTTAAAACCTATCGAAGGGAAAAAGAGCCTTATATATATATATATATGAAAAGATCTTTACAAAGGTACAAAAAGTACCTTGACAAAAAAGTACAAAACAAGAAAAAATCTACAAGGTACTTAAATGGCTTAGTCTCCACCGAAGCCTGCCTCGTCGCCGAGACCATCAGATACACCAACCTTTTGGCCTCGGCTTCGAGCCCCTTAGCATTTTCGATCTCGGCCGACAAATCAAAACCCCAAGCATGAAATTCCTCGAGGGCCTCCATTAGGGGCTGGCACTTCATATACTCGACAATATCTTTTAGGCGGTCCTGCGCTTCCTTGGCATTGACTTTATACTGGGCCACCATCTCGTCGGCATCAGCTTTGGTTACTTCAACCACCGACTTGGCTGCCTTAAGCTCCTTGGCAACGGTCTTTCGAACCGAAACAACCAAGCTTAGCTGAGACTGGAGCTCCACAATCTTTTGGGATCGTGCCTCAGCCTTCTCCCTCGTCGCTTGAAGCTGGACCTCCATCGAGGTCAACTGCGCCCGGGCTATCTCCTTTCTGAGTCCAGGCGGTCCATCCTACCTCGCAACTCTTCGGCCTCGACCTTGACTGCATCAATCTAGGCTCGGAGCTGGTCGATCCGATCAATCTTCTGTTGAACATGCGGGTTCCGACCATTAGACACCGTGTGTAGCTCATCGTCACTAACTTCAAAAACTTTTTCCTGTTCAACCAGGTCTGTATGTTCTTTCCGAGCCGCTTCCAACTCAGCTCGAAGGCTCTTAGCCTCTCCTTCACGTTGCTCACTAAGAAGTTCGTATGTGTCTCTCTTCTCAGTAAGCTCTCTGACTTCGGCTTCGAGTTGGTTTAGCTCATCCCGGTACCTGAGGAAAGTTTTATGGTGAAGCACCGAGGCCTACAAATACGAAGAAAAATATTAAGATTATCAATGAATTAATTCAAGTATAAAAGGAGAAATTGAGATCATCGAGAGTTATCTAAAGTTACTCGGTTCAGCGCCTGTTGTGCTTCGTTGAATAGGCAGGGCGCGTCAACCTCGTTCATTTTTGTCTGGTCTTCTTCGGTTATATGCACTAGAGGTAACTGGCCACCCCTACGGAGGGGGAAAGAACCCGGGCATCCTCTGAAACGGTAATGACAATGGACTGCTTCCGATCAGGATCCACACTCGGGGGCAGGGAATCAGTTGACCAATTTTGGGCTCGAGTTTGGCCCGCCTGCCCCCGAGGTCGGACTCTTCCTCGGTACCTCTATGTCACCCAATCCGATGATGTCTTCCGTGGCAATGTAATCCACGCCATAAAAATAAATAGCGAAGGGGGTCGTTCATTTCCATGGGCCCCCTCGTTGGGGCGATCTTTCATCGTTTGGGCCTCGTTGTACCTGGACTCGGTGAACGAGGGCGATCCGGTGATTTCTATCTCAGCGAGTGCCTCCTTCGGGGCACTACCCGCATCCCAGGAAGCCTCGGCCCCGGTCTTCTCATCGACCTCTATGGCTTGAGACAGATCTACCTCACGGATATCTGGTTCGGAGGCCCACTGCTTTACGAGATACGATGGCTCGCGGGCCACTAGAACAAAAGGTTCTTCTTCTTCGGATTCGTCCCTCAGCCGATTGAGCGAATCCGAAGCTGGTGCTCGGGCGCTGGTTTTTTCTCTTGACTTGCGCACTAGCCTTATCCTTGTTTTCATTTTCTTCGAGATCGGGGAACTCGGAGCCCTTTTCTTTTTCTTCTCTTCGGCCTGTTTCGGAGCAGGGGACTGGGCAGGAATGTCCTCGCCACCGACTAGAGGCCTCAGCTCGACATCCTTGGATAAACCTGCAAAAAGAAGTAAAGGGAGTAAGGACTTAATATAGAAAGGAGAATCCTAATACTACCTACTCGAGAAATAAGTCTCACCATGAGAACAAGCCCCCCATCAGCCCTTTGAGAGTTTGCGGCACGAGTGTTCGGAGTAGGGCATCTGTGATACGATACCCTCGACCCACTCCTTGATTCGAGGGACAACATTTGGGACCCGAGCGACAGCTGCACTACCACAGAGCTCTGATAAGGAAAAAAGAAGTAAGTATGAAATTGACATTCAAAGGTAAGGTATACTTATGTGATGTATTCCACTTCTCTGGGAAGGGCCTGCACTCAGTTGGGATCAAGTCCGAAGTCCTCACTCAGACAAAATGTCCTTGCCATCCCCGATCTCGGTCCTCATCAATACTTGAGAATGGGGCTTTACTGGCCCGACGCACGAGCTTTATCAGTCCCCCCTGGAAGATTCGGGGACTGTATAAGCGAAGAAGATGGTCGATGGTGAACGAGCACCCATCGATTTTGTTCACAAAGAATTGAAAAAGAATCACAATCCTCCACAATGAAGGATGAATCTAACTGAGGCATACCTCGTATCTCTTACAGAAATCTATAATCACTGGGTCTACCGGTCCCAGTGTAAAGGGATAAGTGTAAACACTAAAGTATCCCTCGACATAGGTGGTAATGGACTCATTGGGGTCGGGGACCACTATGTCTTTATCGGCCCAGTTGCATTCTTCAGTGATCGAGTAGATATATCTCGAGACATCCTCACACCGGCCATGTACTGAGGAATGCTTTTCGACCTTGAAATCGACGTTTATCGAGCATCCCCCGAGGATGAACATTTTCAAAAGGGGGTTCGGGTACTTGTTCGTCAATGGCCGTGCGTGGAGAGGTCTCCTCGGCCTCAATAGTCGGCCGTGAAGAAGGAGTTTCTTTATGGGAAATGGTTTTAGAAGTTTTTTCCATTTCTTTAGAGAATGAAAATGGAGGAAAATCTAAGAAAGGAGAAGAAAGAAAGGAAGTTGAAAGATTAGACTTTTTAGCTTGAGAATGAAGATGGCTAAAAATTCTTGCAAAGGACCTCGAATAACCGGGGTAAAAGTGCTAAAGAGTATTGAAATCTTAAAGGTACGAAGGTAGAAGGTTTAGATATAAAGTTAAAATGGACAAATGAGGGGGTATTTATAGTAGTTCAGCGGCGTTTCACATCCAGGGATGGCCGAACGGTGGCTGACATGCATTTAATGCTATTATGACTTCACTGACGAGACGTTTCGGTTGTTTTATCGTTTCTTTCACGATAGATCTAAGTAAGAATCGGAAGCTCATGTAGTTTCTCGTCGTTTACTCTCCAAAAAATGAGGGGACTATATGTATACGGGTAAAATCGAGCTCATGGTGCATCCTAGCCTCCGATAAAATAAGCCAGGCTCGAGATATGGCAACAAGGGACCGAAATCAAGCCAAAGTCCCACCGGGCCAGAACCCGAGAGCGTGACGCATGCCTTCGAGAATATCGAGGCCATGGTCCTAGAATCGGTCTTAGCCTCAATCGACTTCGAAGGACATTGTCGGATAATCCTGCATAGCCAACAGAAGGCCGAAATATCTGCAACCGGTCGAATATTACGACGGGGATCTCGGCACATATCAGTGAGGAATCGACAATTAGTGAATCAGAAGATTTTTTTACTTTTTATAGAGTTGTACCTTAAATAGAACTCTCTTACAATATAAAGGGGGCTGATAATTCATGAAGCATATTGTAACATGCACTCAAAAGCAATTATATTATTATTTTTTTTGTCTCTAGCTCTTATTCTTTTTCATCTATACCGGTCTTGGTGAGCTCGGTTCGAGAGTGGTTGTTTCATTAAGGCTGAAACTATCCAACTCGTGTGGTTTGAATTTATTGTGTCTTTGTTTATTCAATAGCAATTTAATTTATCGCTTTGTACCAAATTAATCCGTGTATCCTTAAAACCACTTACAAATTTAATTGTTATCCGATTTTGAGAGTAAACAATAGTAAATAAAGTTCTATAACCATAAAAATTAACTCCTCTTTTACTTTTACTATTTTCAGCAACTTAGCTTGAGCTTTTACAATCTTAGAACCATGGGAGACTCTTATATCTTTCTATTTAAGAACGGTAAATACTTTTTGCCGTTATTTTAATCATAAAGGAACTATTAAAGTAAGACTCAACATTGAAAAACTTTCAAACGCTAAAATAACATATCCATAAAAAAAAATCTATATATTTTCAGGTCAATCACCAATTCCTAAAGTCGAATTATAAAGTACTTTAAGATTTAGAATCAATCTAGGCTACCAAAAGAGTGAAACAATTATAAAAAAAGATTTTAGATCTTGAAGTAACGTTTTATATACTGTGTACATAGTCTATCTCTCTGGCTTCATACATGAATAACTTTATGGTTTTTATTCATTAAAATTGTATGTATACCTAAATGTACCTTTTCCTTAACAAATAGTAGCTGATAATTTCATCTAAAAATTTTTGTAACTATAGGGGGATCTAAGGTTCACATGTAGGGAATATAAAGAACCGTTTAGGAAGGGAAAGGTTGTGAGAGGGCCACATAGGCGGAATTAGGATTGAAAACTTATAAATTTAAAATTATATTATTTTTAAGTTATTAGATTTTAAATTTTATAATTATATATATTTAATAAATTTTTTAAGATAAAAATAAAATTTAAATTAAAGGTATTAAGGTTGGTGATATCATTAGCCTAAATTACTTTAGCTCCGCCCCGAGCGCGTTAGAAAGAAAATGGATGGCACAAAAAGGGAAATGCCCACTAACAAAAAGAGCTTTTTTACGTTAAAGAAGAGTATTTATTTAGTTAAAGGGGAATGTAGGCATGATCGGTCATTAACAAAAAGGGTAAGGGGGAATAGGAATGAAGTGATGAACTCCATAAAACTATTCCATTAGTGGACACTTCCTTTTTATTAATTAACTTAATCAAAAGTTAATAAAGACAAATCTATTAATCTCAAAGTGCGCTACTGTATATATGATGCTCTTTATTAAGGTCCAGTCATGTGGAATTTCACTACGCCTATTTTTATTCCTTTTTTAACTCCCTAAACCGACTCTCCGAATGCTTTATGACAACTAATACCACTTATTTATTCCCTCTTATATGCCACTGTAGTCTGTAGTTACTGACTCACCACTCAGGGAGGAGCCAAGCCATTATATTGTCTCACTCTCTTTTCCTTTTCTCCTCGAAATTTTATCTTCTAAATTCTTTTCTCTGAAAATAACAAATGAATACTTAAGCCAACAATCTTCCCACGATGTAGAATGACTCCGTACATATGTTTTAAACTAGTAAAGTGTAAAAGGTGCTTTGCCTATCATATAAGAAGAAATATGGTGTATTATCACTTTTAGCCCGCGCCAGAAATTATTTATATTCGGCAGTCGAAAAATATATATAAAATTTATATAATTTTTGTGTATATATATATATATATATATATATATATATATATATATACAAACATATCGTACCAAATTGACTATTATTTTAAGAGCTTCTATACATCGTCATTTTTCCGAAGAAATATTAGTCCCACGGCATGGAATGCACGCCCTGTGAAATATTCTTTATTAATAGCTGGCTAAATACATGTGTGGCCGATCACGCCCAACTCTAGTCCTAAAAAGGATAAGCGGTCGCTGCAAATATAATCCGGTCTAAGAGTTCGGAGCCGAATCCCACAGAGAACTAAGGCTTCGCTACAACTGTTGACTATCACTAAAGAAGACAAGCTCGAAAAATTCATATGTTATAAATATAAAGATTCTTATGTTTAACTAATTAACTAACAAATTAAAGAAGTGAATTAACAACTAAAGATACTAGGGGTTGGAGAAAATATTAAGGAGGTCTAGAGTTATGATTTTTTCAATTGTCGGAATCCTTCCCGCTACATCTTCTATAATTTCGCCTAAGTATTCTCTACCAATCGTGATTACTTCAGGTTTCGTAATTCTCTCTCGAGCAACAACCACAATTTACTAGACGTACTCTCTCAAACTACGCTAGCTGGCACTAATTTACCGCTCACTACTATCGCACCAAGATTTCGTTATCTCTAATCTCGCTTTTAAACCCTCCGTATTGATCTCTCAAATACGTTAGGAGTGGTGTTGTTCAATAACTACCTAAATGCGTACTCTCTCGAGCAATATACACACTAAATAGGCACAATCAATTGATGGTCATTCAATCAATAACAATAAACACGTAGTTGAACAAGTAGAGAAATCCAACAACTCAACTATATAAAAACATAACAAGAATTTATCCTACAAAAGGTTTTATCAAAACCCTAGACAACAAATTAGCTATTCATAATAGTATGCAAAATTACAATGCTCGAATTCATAACCAATAATGAAAATAGGAAGAAGGAAGTAAAAAACTCGTAGAAGAATTCTCCGCCTTGCTCCTAGCGTGTTCTTGCCTCCTTGGGTCAAATCCCCTCTCCAAAAACGTCTATCTTTTTGGTCGAATCTGCTCTAAAAAATGTTTGTGCCTCTTAGACATGTTTAGGGAGTATTTATAGGCTAGGGTTGAAGTCCTTGAGTCCAAATCCGGGTTAGAGACTTTTAACCCGCGACTTTTAATTACCGGGCTATAGATCTCGCGAAGCCAGGCTTATAGCGCAGTCAACCTGGCTATAAACCTCGCGAAGCATAGTCTGTAGCACGGTCAAGTTGGCTATAGACCTCGCGAAGCTTGGTCTGTAGCGCGGTCAAGCAGGCTATAGAGCTGGCTTTACTTGGTATGTAGCACGGTTTGGGTAATTGGCATTTTTGTGCTCTTTTCTTGTATTTTCGTCCTCTTTTCGTGTAACATTCACTCGTCTTTGTCTTCTGATGCTCCTATACATAACACAACACCATTTAGCTCAAATATCTCACAATTAATCACTAAACCAACAAAATATAGGGTGAGTAATGTACTAGAAGTATAATATTTTGGCCAAAATGGCCCCTTAAAGTTTTTCGAATTTTTCATTTAGATATTTAAAAAAGGATTTATACATATTGAATATTGAACACTTGAACTCAAAATAAACTATATTTATTAGACACAATCTGCTGAGATAGTTTGCGCGTAGTGCACACGCCGATGATGTGGCAAGTAGCCAATAAAATAATGTCATGTGGCTTTTGATCCCAAATAATGAAAAAGAAAAAATCTTTTACCCCCTCTCTCATTCGTCGTCTTCTTCTTCGCCAAGGAGAATTCTTACCATTGAAACACACTCACCCTTCTTCTTAATGACTCCTCCTCCTCCTCCTCCTCCTCCTCCTCCTTCTTCTTCTTCTTCTTCTTCTTCTTCTTCATTTTTTTCTCCTTCTGCCAAAACAAAGACCGAGTATCGGCCAGCTTATCTTTAGCATTGATGTCAAAGAGAATATATATTGTATACGGTCGAAATAGATTTCGGCCTTCCTACGTTCGATCGAGTTCAAGTGGTAAGAAGTCGGAGTAGGATTTTAGGAGTGAGCTCCGAAGACAGTACTAACGAGCCTCGAGTCCGAAGGCTGCTCGAGGAGTCGGCTCGATAACCTTATCGAGCCCGTGACCGAATCGATCCGCAAGGCATTGCTTCGAGGTCAGAAATGCGCGACGCCCATCCCGAAGGTCGAACTCGAGGCAAGACCGAAGGGCTCGACCCAGTAACGAGTTCGAGCTAGTATCGAGCTCACAGACAAGAGTCGTTGCAACCGCACCAAGAGAGAGAATCTTGACGGGAATCGAGAAAGAGACAAATCATCATGGGTCCTCCACTATATGCTTTATTTTATTATTTTTTGTAATGACCCTCTACTATAAAAGGGGGATCCTTGTAAGCTATGGACACACTGAATACACTGGAAAAAAAGAGACCTCATTGTGCTTGTTTTACTTCATTTTATTCATTATTTCTGATTCATTATTTCCACTGTCATAGTCAAGAATATTCGTATTGCTATCTCTCTATACGATTTGTATCAAAGGGTATCACGTATCCTTAGAACCATATATAAATTTAACGTTATCCGATTTTTCGGGTAAACAGTTTGGCGCCCACCGTGGGCTAAGGATAACAGTGACTGTTTGACATAAATCTGCAGTACACACCAATTTACAACTTCAAATCAGCAATGGTTTTACCTATCGACTACGAAATCGGCCTTCAAGATGAAACCAACAACTTGGCACCCGGGGGTGGAAGGCCACTTGACGATGGCACTGAGGCTCGAATCGAAGTACCCGAAATTCGAGCGGAAGTACCATTGGATGTCAATTCACAAATAGCTCTGGAGGCGAATCAGCGTTCCGAACCGGAAAAAAGCATTCAGGGCGGTACTCGATCCGTAGCCCGAGATACCCATAACGCGGGGGAAATCGGAGCCAGCTTACGTATGATCTTCGAGATGCTATAAGCCCAACAAGTAGCGATAGCCCAGTTACAGAGCCAAACTCATATACAAAAGCTTCGAGAAATCACCCCCAGAACGGAGCCCGCCATAGTGAAATCAAACGAGCAAGAATTAGGGACCACTCCCGAAATTACTAAATTGCTCGAAGAACTCACAAAACGAGTCGAAGCCAATGACAAGAGAGTGGAAACATACAATGCCAGGGTCGATCAAATCACGGGGGCTCCACCAATGATAAAAGGGCTAGATTCTAAAAAATTCATACAAAAGCCTTTTCCCTCGAGTGCAGCCCCAAAACCAATCCACAAAACATTCTGTATGCCCGAAATTACCAAATATAATGGTACGACCGATCCTAACAAACACATCACCTCTTACACATATGCCATCAAAGGTAACGATTTTGAGGACGATGAAATCGAATCCGTGTTGTTAAAAAAGTTCGAGGAGACCCTCCCGAAGGGAGCAATGATCTGGTATCACAATTTATTGCCTAATTCCATCGTTTCTTTTGACATGTTAGCAGATTCATTCGTAAAGACACATGCTGGTGCCATAAAGGTTGCAACAAGGAAATCAGACCTCTTCAAAGTAAAGCAAATGGGTAATGAAATGCTGAGGGAATTCGTATCCCGATTTCAAATAGAACGTATGGAATTGCCACCGGTCACAGACGATTGGGCGGTACAAGCTTTCACCCAAGGGTTGAACGAACTGAGTTCGACAGCGTCACGTCGGCTGAAGCAAAATTTGATCGAGTATCCAGCAATAATTTGGGCAGATATACACAACCGATATCAATTGAAAATTAGGGTCAAAGATGACCAGTTGGGAGCTCCGTATGGACCCGTGCATCAGAACAGGACAGCTACTAAAAACCAAAGGGAGATTAACAGAGAACAAAGGTCGAACAGAGACTGATATCAACCGTACATCGCAGATCAGATGAACAACAGTCCAACACGCAATACAGTTCGGAACAATCGAAGGATTGATCGAGGGCAAAATTCTCAGGGACTTATGAGCAAGAGCGGCTTTGATAAATATGTCGATCCTATAGAAGCACCTCGGTTATCATAGTATAACTTCAGTGTTGGTGCATCCGCCATCGTGTCGGCTATCGGACGCTTTAAAAACACCAAGTGGCCTCAACCCATACAGACCGATCCTGCCCAAAGGAATCCCAATCAAATGTGCGAATATCATGGCACCCATGGTCACAGAACGGAACATTGCAGGCAACTAAGAGAGGAAGTAGCCCGCTTATTTAACAAAGGGCACCTTCGGGAATTTCTGAGTGGTAGGTCGAAGAACCATTTTAAAAACAGGGATTTTGGCAAGCAAAATGAGCAAGAAGAACCGCAGCACGTCATTCACATGATCATCGGCGGTGTCGTACCCCTCAAGGACCAATGCTTAAACGCACTAAAACATCGATTGTGAGGGAAAAGCGATCTCGGACTCAAGATTATGCACCCAGGGGGACTTTGTCCTTCGATGATAAAGATCCAGAAGGAGTCATCCAACCTCATAACGATGTACTAGTAATATCAGTACTCATGAATAAAACTAAAATTAAGCGTGTGTTAATCGATCCAGGTAACTCGGCCAACATCATCAGATTGAAGGTCGTAAAAGAGCTCAGCCTGCAGGACCAGATCGTACCCGCAATTCTAGTTCTAAACGGATACAATATGGCATGTGAAACCACCAAAGGTGAGATAATCTCACCAATAAACATGGCCGGAACCATCCAGGAAATGAAGTTTCACGTGATCGAAGGCGACATGAGGTACAATGCCCTTTTCGGAAGGCCATGGATCTACAACATGAGAGCTGTACCTTCGACCCTACACCAGGTCCTCAAATTACCGACATCGAGAGGTGTCAAAATAGTGTACGGAGAACAACCAGCCGCAAAAGAAATGTTCGTCGTCAAGGAAGCGAAATCAATATCCTCGCCTTCGTCGATAAAGGGATCGGGCTCAGAAGGAGAACGGGACACAAAATAGCAATCATAGATGTCGGCTTCGACCGAGCCAGATAACCAGAAGATTGAAGAAGATGATGGTCAAAGGGTTACTCGATATTTCATGATTCCCGATGACTCCGATGCCACAAAATCAACAATTGAAGAACTAGAGCAAATCACACTAATCGAGCACTGGCCCGAGCGAAAGGTATACTTGGGAACGCGGTTGAGCCCCGAACTCAGGAAGAATCTTGTTCAATTTCTTATCGATAACATTGATTGTTTTGTCTGGTCCCACTTAGATATAACAGGGATCCCACTAGATATAACAACGCATCGGCTAAGCTTGGACCCTAGGTTCAGACCGGTAAAGCAAAAGAGAAGACCCCATTCCGAGGGAAAGCAAGCACTCATAAAAGGACGAGGTAACCAAACTTCTCAAAATAGGGTCCATTCGGGAGGTGAAATATCCCGAATGGTTAGCCAACGTAGTTGTAGTGCCTAAAAAGGGAACAAACTTAGAATGTATGTAGACTATAAGGATTTGAACAAAGCATGCCCCAAAATTCCTTTTCGCTGCCCAACATCGATCGCATGATCAATGCCACAGCCGACCACGAGATCCTCACTTTGCTCGATGCCTATTCCGGGTATAATCAAATCCAGATGAACCCGGAGGACCAGGAAAAGACCTCATTTGTCACCAAATATGGAACATATTGTTATAATGTGATGCCCTTCGGGCTAAAAAAATACAGGGGCTACTTACCAATGCCTAGTAAATAAAATCTTCGAAGAACAAATAGGTAAATTAATGGAAGTTTATATTGATGACATGCTAGTTAAGTCCCTGCGCGCAGGGGACCATTTGACCCATTTGCAGGAAACGTTCGAGATTTTGAGAAAATACAACATGAAACTCAACCCCGAAAAATGTGCTTTCGGGGTCGGTTTGGGCAAGTTCCTCGGCTTCATGGTGTCAAATCGGGGAATCGAGATTAACCACGATAAAATCAAGGCCATCAAAGACATCACCATCGTGGACAGCGTGAAAGCTGTACAAAGACTAACGGGACGGATTGCAGCCTTAGGCCGATTCATTTCGAGATCGTCAGATCGAAGTCACAATTTTTTCTCTCTACTCAAAAAGAAGAACGATTTTGCTTGGACCCCGGAATGCTAACAAGCATTGGAGGAACGAAAACGATATTTATCGAGCCCACCACTACTTCACACTCCAAAAACGGACGAAAAACTTTGTGTGTACTTGGCAGTATCGAAAATCGCCGTAAGTGGTGTCCTAGTTCGAGAAGAGCAAGGTACGCAATTTCCCGTTTATTATATAAGTCGAACCTTAGGAGAAGCAGAAACTAGATATCCATACCTAGAAAAATTGGCACTTGCACGTATAAGCACCTCTAGAAAGTTAAGACCGTACTTTCAATGTCACCCCATATGTGTATTAACCACTTACCCACTTTGTAATATTTTGCACAAGCCCGAACTATCAGGACAGTTGGCCAAATGGACCGTCGAACTCAGTGGGTACGATATCAAATATCAATCCCGTACAGCCATCAAGTCTCAAATTTTGGCAGACTTCGTGGCCAATTTCATGCCAACCCTTGTACCTGAAGTCGAAAAAGAACTCCTGTTGAAATTGGGTACATCATCGGAAGTATGGATCCTTTTTACGGACGGGGCTTCGAATGTGAAGGGGTCCGAGTTGGGCATAGTTTTGAAACCACCCATGGGTAACACTATTAGGCAATATATTAAAACTACCTGGTTAACTAACAACGAGACCGAGTATGAAGCCGTGATTGTAGGTCTCGAGCTAGCTAAAAACTTGGGAGCAGAATTCATTAAAGCCAAATGTGATTCTTTGCTGGTGGTAAGTCAAGTGAACAAAACCTTCGAAGTTCGAGAAGGTAGAATGCAAAGGTATTTAGACAAACTACTAGTCACTTTTCACCATTTCAAACAATGGACTTTACGGCATGTTCCACGAGAACAAAACAATGAAGCTGATGCACTTGCGGATTTGGGATCGTCGGTCGAGGAAGATGACTTGAGCTCGGGGACTGTCGTCCAACTCTCAAGATCGGTAATCGAAGGAGGTCACGTTGAGATAAATTCTACAAGCTTAGCCTGGAATTGGAGAAATAAGTATATTGAATATTTAAAGAGCGGAAACCTCCCATCGGACCCAAAAGACTCTAAGGCCCTACAGACTAAAGTTGCTCGATTCACGTTGGCTTCAGATGGAACGCTATATCGAAGGACATTCGATTGACAGCTGGTAGTATGCTTGGGTCTGGGAGGTACCGATTACATCCTACGGGAAGTGCACGAGGGCACTTGTGGGAAATCACTCTGGTGCCGATACATTAGTTCGAAAAATAATTAGAGCAGGGTTTTATTGGACCGATATGGGCAAAGACGCGAAGGAATTTATTTTTAAATGTGACAAATGTCAAAGGTTTGCACCAATGATCCATCAACCCGGAGAGCAACTTCACTCAGTCCTATCCCCATGGCCGTTCATGAAATGGGGAATGGATATCGTTGGCCCTCTGCCATCGACCCCAGGTAAAACCAAATTCATTTTATTTATGACTGACTATTTTTCTAAATGGGTTGAAGCGCAGGCGTTCGAGAAAATAAGAGAGAAAGAAGTTATAGACTTTATTTGGTATCATATCGTATGCCGATTCGGGATACCCGCCGAAATAGTATGTGACAATGGGAAACAATTCGTTGGCAGCAAAGTAACATATTCCTCGAAGATCACAAAATAAGAAGGATACTATCAACACCATACCACCCCAGTGGGAACGGACAGGTCGAATCAACGAACAAAACTATCATTCAAAACCTAAAGAAGAGGTTGAACGATGCTAAAGGAAAATGGAGAGAAATCCTGCCCGAAGTCCTTTGGGCGTATCGGACAACATCAAAATCCAGTACGGGGGCGACCCCATTCTCCTTAGTATATGGGTCCGAAGCATTGATACCAGTCGAAGTCGATGAACCCAGTACCAGATTTCGATTCACGATGGAAGAATCAGATAACGAGGCTATGAATACCAACCTCGAATTATCGGACGAAAGACGAGAAGCTGCTCTCGTCCGATTGGCCGCCCAAAAGCAGCAAATCGAAAGATATTATAATCGAAGAACCAAGCTCCGCCATTTCAAGCCCGGGGACTTAGTGTTAAGAAAATTCACCATCAATACCCGAAATTCAAACGAAGGAAAACTAGGACCAAATTGGGAAGGACCATATCAGGTTCTCAAAAACGTCGAAAAGGGATCATACATGCTCGACATTATAAACGGCAAACATCTATCAAGCAGTTGAAATGTGTCACTTCTAAAATGATACTACTGCTAAGGTACGACCCTTCCATATTCATTTATATTTCAAAACTGACCCCTGCAGAAGTCCGAACAAGAGCTAAGATGGACCCATCGCTTGAAAGCACGTGTTGCACTCTTTTTCCCTTAGACCGGTTTTATCCCAAATGGATATTTCGGCAAGGTTTTTAATGAGGAAACCAATGATCGTGCTGCACTTACAACAAGTATTCGAGGCCTCCGTATAATCGACCTCGAATACTGGGGGGGCATTAGCCCTCACATATATAAAGTTCTGATACAAGAAAGTTATTTCGCAACAATGGGGTTCCAGTAGGAAAAGTTGTAAGAGCCAAAATGGTCAAAACGAACCATGCTCATGTAGTTGGCCCGAACCCAGACGCGATATCTTATATCCAAGAAACATTCCTCTATTTGGAGATTTATTATGCAATCAGAATTAAGATAAACTCGACCATTACGCCTACGGGCTACTTTTATTTCGAGTTCGAGCAAGCACTCACTCGACCATTACGCCCTCAGGCCACATTACCTCGAGTTCGAATCATTCACTCGACGACTAAAGCCTACGGGCTACTTTTATTTCGAGTTCGAGCAAGCACTCACTTGACCATTATGCCCACGGGCTACATTACTTCGAGTTCGAATCATTCACTCGACGACTAAAGCCTACGGGCTACTTTTATTTCGAGTTCGAGCAAGCACTCACTCGACCATTATGCCCACGGGCTACATTATTTCGAGTTTGAATTATTCACTCGACGACTAAAGCCTACGGGCTACTTTCATTTCGAGTTCGAGCAAGCACTCACTTGACCATTACGCCCACGGGCTACATTACATCGAGTTCGAATCATTCACTCGATGACTAAAGCCAACGGGCTACTTTCATTTCTAGTTCGAGCAAGCACTCACTCGACCATTACGCCCACAGGCTACATTACTTCGAGTTCGAATCATTCACTCGATTACTAAGCCTACGGGCTACTTTTATTTCAAGTTTGAGCAAGCACTCACTCGACCATTACGCCCACGGGCTACATTACTTCGAGTTCGAATCATTCACTCGACGACTAAAACCTACGGGCTACTTTCATTTTGAGTTCGAGCAAGCACTCATTCGACCATTACGCCCACGGGATATATTACTTCGAGTTCGAATCTTTCACTCGACGACTAAGCCTACGGGCTACTTTTATTTCGAGTTCGAGCAAGTACTCACTCGACCATTATGCCCACAGGCTACATTACTTCGAGTTCAAATCATTCACTCGATGACTAAAGCCTATGGGCTACTTTCATTTCGAGTTCAAGCAAGCGCTCACTCGACTATTATGCCTACGGGTTATTTTTCTTCGAGTTTGAATCATTGATTCAACTAGTAAGCCTAAGGGCTACGTCACTTTGAGTCTGAAAAATAATCAATCAAAGAGACTACGAAGTGCAAATTAGATTAAATTGTTAAGATCCTTGTGAAAACATTTGTAAGGCACGTATAAAGTCTTCACAAGTCGGCCAAGTTGTCTATATACAAAAGATTTTACATGATTGATTAAAAACGTAAAAAATTAAGAACTAAGCTTCCTGATCATCCTCAGGGGCGTTTGCTTCGCTGTCAGGCTCTTCCCCATCCTCAGATCCGCTCTTGCTACCGTCATCATCATCATCATCGCCATCAGAAGCCAAGGCTTCAGCTTCAGCTTCGAGCTCTTTGGCCTTTTTTATTTCTTCAGTAAGGTCAAAACCTCGAGAGTGTATCTCCTCGAGGGTCTCCCTCTGAGACCTACATTTAGCAAGTTCGGCAATCCAATGTGCTCGAATGTCGACAGTATCCGCCGCCTCTCATGCCTCCATCTGAGTAGCCTCGGCATCAGCCCGATACACGGTAATGGACTTATCCGCCAAAAGTTTTGATGACTCAACCTCCACCTTGGCCTCAGCAAGCCGAGCTTCAAGCTTTTAGATCCTCTTAGCTTGAGCCGAACCCTTTTGCTTGACATTTCGAAGTTGAACATCGGCCGATAATAAGTTGGTCAAAATGGTCTCTTTTTCTGCAGCCAGGTGGTCGATAGTCTCCTTCCACCGATTACATTCAGCTTTGATTTGATCAACTTCTTTCCAAAGTGAACCGATCTTTTCAACCTGTTGCTGCAGCTGAGACAACGAAGGGTTAACTTCCATAGTCGAGTCAAACCCATACTTTAACAGAACGAGACTCACCTGCTTATCGAGTTCGGCCTCTTCTTCACGAGCCTTAGCCAAATTCGCTTGGAGGTCCTTTATAGCCTCGTTCTTTTGGCTGCAAAGAAGCCGCAGGGCGTCTCTCTCCCCCGAGACCTTCTGAAGCTCAACCTCACACTGGCTAAGGTCGACTCGAAACCTACTAATGGCCTGCACTGTAGGGAAAGAACACGAGTCAAGTTTGGAAAAGAATAAAGAAACCAAGTATAGTAAAATCATTACTCGAGTAATGAAACGTTGGGCCTCTTCTAGTAGAAGAAAAGCATCACCAATATCGGAAGCATCAACGACTCCAGTAAAGTAATCCCGAAAGGGATCCCCTACACTAGAGCCTCTGCCCATATTAGGGGTCTTCAATTCTCGAGCTTCCTTTAACGCCTCCTCAGAAAAGGTTGGAAGGGAAGGCGAATGACCCACTGTCATAGCCCCAAGCGAATCACTCGGGGCGCTCCGATCAAGACTCAGGATCCCGGGGCCAACCCCGACCGGTACAGCCGCCATCGGCTCAGGAGCTTTGGTGACCTCGATAGCTCTCGCAGATCGGATCACCAGAACCGAGGCACCTTCTTCTTCTTCTTCTTCTTCTTCTTCTTCTTCTTCTTCTTCTTCTTCTCTCAGTCGTTGGACCGAGTCAATCGGAAGAGCAATTGCCTTCCTCCTCACCCTTCGAGTTTTGGGCTTGGGGCCCTCTGACCGAGAGGCACCTTTTCGCTTCTTATCTTTCCCCGGTTTCGGGACCGGGGACTTGGTTCCTTCTTCACCGCTCGAAGGACTCAAAGCGGCATCCTTGGTTATACCTACATGAAAGGAAATCGGTAACGAATGGAGCACAAAGAACACTTCGAAGGAAATGAGAAGTAGAACCTTACCGTGATTCTTGGCCTCCCATCTACCTTTTGCCAAATCACGCCAAGCGCGTTCGGTATAAGAGGAAGTCGAGGCTAACTTCCGAACCCAATCCTCGAGGTCGGGCACCACTTGTGGCATCCAAGGGGCAGCTGTATATCGGAGAAAGACATCAGAAAAAATCGGGAAAAGATACGAAAAGCAATGTCATATGAGAACCACTTACGGTCGAAATTCCATTCCGCAGGGAATGACATCTTCTCTTCCGGAATAAGGTCACGGGTCCTCACCCAAATATAACGGCCCATCCAACCCCGATCTTTGTCTTCATCGATGCTAGACATCAAAGCCTTCGATGCCCAACGATGAAGTCTGATTAGTCCTCGAAAGATTTGAGGCCGATACAATCGTATGAGGTGATTCAGGGAAAATTCCAGCCGCCCGGCTTTGATGGAGAAGAAGCGAAGTAGGATTACTATACGCCATAGAGAGGGATGAATTTGACCGAGGGTGACCTGATATCTTTTGCAAAAATCAATGATCACCGGGTTGACAGGATCCAATGTTAAGGGATAAGTGTAAACACTTAAAAACCCCTCCACATGGATGATGACGCTCTTTTCGGGGGATGGAATTTGCAACACAACTTCGAAACCCTAGTTGCAGTCTTTCCTAACGGCCTCGAGATGACCCTCCGTTATAGAGCACATGTACATCGACACGTGCTCGCATCAACCCGGAACAGATGAAGGATTCTCAACCTTAAAATCGATCTTCAGAGTACACGGGCCGGGAACATAGTCATAGGTGGACGGCTCCACCGGCACCTTGTCACCGGACGGCCATGAAAAAGAAGCTTTCTCTTCTGAGGTATAGTTTTCGAAGTTTTGGCCATTGATATGAGAGAAAGAAAGGCAATGGAAAGTGAAAAATTGACGACACCAAAACTCTGGTGTAGATGGCTCTGCAAGCGACGAGATAGAGAGAAAAGACAAGAAAATTTGGGGGAGTGAATGCGTAAAAGTGGTAAATGTTAGATGGAAGAGTTATTTATAGGCTCGCATCATGACGGTTCAATATCAGAGGTGGTCGACCGCCATCTGACAAGCATTAAATACCTTGAAAGGCTAAATTGATGGGACAACTATCACATACGTCATAATCAATCCCTGTTAAAACATCACCTTATAACCCAATCGAACCGTCAAAAATCATATCGATTCTCACCGCATCCTTCATGAGAAATGAGGGGATTATCTGTATATGGTCGAAATAGATTTCGGCCTTCCTACGTTCGATCAAGTTCAAGTAGTAAAAAGTCGGAGTGAGATTTTGGGAGTGAGCTCCGAAGACAGTACTAACGAGTCTAGAGTCCGAAGGCTGTTCGAGAAGTCGGCTCGATAACCTTATCAAGCCCGTCACCTAATCGATCCGCAAGTCATTGCTTCGAGGTCGGAAATGCGCGATGCCCATCCCGAAGGTTAAACTCGAGCCAAGATCGAAGGGCTCGACCCAGTAACAAGCTCGAGCTAGTATCGAGCTCACAGACAAGAGCTGTTGCAACCGCACAAAGAGAGAGAATCTTGGCGGGAATCGAGGAAGAGACAAATCATCATGGGTCCTCCACTATATGCTTTATTTTATTATTTTTGTAATGACCCTCTACTATAAAAGGGGGATCCTTGTAAGCTATGGACACACTGAATACACTGGAAAAAAAGAGACCTCCTTGTGCTTGTTTTACTTCATTTTATTCGTTCTTTCTGATTCATTATTCCCACTGTCATAGTCAAGAATATTCATATTGCTATCTCTCTATACGATTTGTATCAAAGGGTATCACGTATCCTTAGAACCATACATAAATTTAATGTTATCCGATTTTTCGGGTAAACAGTTTGGCGCCCACCGTGGGGCTAAGGATAACAGTGATTGTTTGACATAAATCTGCAATACACACCAGTTTACAACTTCAAATCAGCAATGGCTTTACCTCTAGACCACTAACACAAGAGATTCTAATATACTCTCTCCGTTTCAATTTATGTGAACCTATTTCCTTTTTAGTCTGCGCAAAAAAGAATGACCTCTTTCTTTATTTGGAAACAATTTACCTTTATGCAGTGATTTATAACCACACAAAAAATATGTGCCTCATTTTACACCACAAGTTCAAATATCTTCTCTCTTTTATTAAATTTCGTGCTCAATCAAATGAGTTCACATAAATTAAAACAAAAGCGAGGAATACAAACTCTATATTTGCCATATGTACGAATATTTTACACGCCTAATACCCCGACCTCTCAGGTTGGTGCATGCGGATTACGAATGCCCAACTTTCCCAAGAGAAAATCATATTGTGATTTTTCCAACGCGTCATTCCTAAACTAGACAGTATGTCCTTCAACTATTTCATTTCACAAATCATCATTGCCCTACAACGGTATTCGACTGTTGTAGAGGAGCGAGATATGATATGTTACTTCTTAGTCTTTCATATATATATATATATATATATATATATATATATATATGTTAGGATCGGGAATCCGGATAATGCGGAATATAGTCAAACAACGGTATAATAGCAATAACAAAGACAATGGAAATTGATAACAACGACAATTAAAGTGGATAAAGAAAACACAAATTTAACGTGGTTCGGTCAAAGTGACTTACGTCCACAATCGGAGAGGGACAATTTACTATAACAATAAGAGTACAAAAGAGAGTACAAAATTAGAGTAAATACTCTAATTAATCCCAAATACCCTAAGGGAATAACCTCACAAGATCACTCCAAAGAAAGGGTTCACACAAGTGCTTCCCAACACTAACTCTCATACAAAACACTCTTAATAAAGGAAGAAAGGAAGAAACAAGAAATGAAGACTCAAGTCTTGTTGGTGTGTTTCCAAAATAAACTAATTGCCTTCCCTTTTATAGGCAAAAAAGTCTTGGCCTCTTAGGTGTAAAAGAAGAGATACAACTTGTGTAAATGATGTCCACCACATAATGCAATATTTTTGGGTCCCAAAGAATATTGCCAACAAAGTCTACACTTTGCAAAGATGCTTATGCTTATGTGAGATGGACTCCATTAGCCAAAATATTGGCCATAATTACAATATATATATGGGTGATAACGTTCAAAGTCTTCTAGATCTCGACCATTTTCCAGCATTAGCCGATGATTCTGCTGCAAAGGAACTCCCACAAGCTTAGCGCCGAACAATCCTACCTCCGATATAATATCTAAATTCTATTTACGTTGGCTCAAGAAAATACCATCGGAGTTTCTTGACATCTCAACACCTAAAATATATTTTTAATTACCCAAATACTTCATGTGAAAACATTCACTGAGATATATGTTGAACTCGCGGATAGCTGGAGATTTATTGCTAGAATAATCAAATTATCGACGTAAATAAGGATATTTATTCGAACTTCACCTCTTTACAGAGCAAATAGAGAATAGCTAGAGTACGAATGCTTGAATCCATAATCTTCAACAGCAGTCGATAACTTAGCAAACCAACATCGCGTTTCTTGCTTCAACCCATCGAGAGATTTCCAAAGTATGCACACTTTTCCTAGACTCGCAACCTGAAACTCAGGAGGTAGTTTCATGTATACCTTCTGTTAAAGATTCCTATGCAAAAAAGCATTGTACACGTCCATTTTATGTAATTCCTATTATTTTGTTGCGGCCACCGTTAAGAACGTGTGCATAGTTACTATCTTGTCCATAAACGTTTCAGTATAGTCAATACTTCTACTTGATGATTGCTAAAAATAATTAGACGAGATTTATGTCATTCAATAGTTTGGTCTGAGTTGTATTTTATCTTGTAAACCCACCTACAGCCAAAAGCTTTCTTATTAGGAGGCAGATCTTCTATTACTCATGTCCCATTATGTCACAACCCAAAATCCTAACCTGTTATGATGACGCCTAACACACTTGCTAGGCAAGCCGACAATTCACATAAAATCAAACATTATATAAAATATAGTTTAATAAACTCAAGAGCGGAAATAACATAAGTATCTGATAAAAGAAACGGGATCACTACTACAATCATCCCAAAACCTGGTGTCAACGAGTACATGAGCACTACTAAGTATCAACATAACCAAAACTCTAGTACAACTGTCTGAGTAATAGAACAGTACTGAAAAAAATAAATGGAAAGAGAGTCAAGGTCTGCGGACGCCATATCAGCTACGTTGAAGTCTCCAAGCAAGTACTGGCAACAATCTAGCAATCACCTCGTCCAGATGTACCTGGATCTGCACATGAAGTGCATAGTGTAGTATGAGAATAACCGACCCAATGTACTCAATAAATAATAGGACTAACCTTGGGTTGAAAGTAGTGACGAGCTCAGAAGAATACAGTCAAAACCAATATAATGACAACACATGTATGATAATGACAATGACAATAATTAACTCAGAGGCACTTCCATAATCAACTCGTTCTGGTACAGAAATTTAGACATGCTTTCAAGTTCAACAATTAAAGCCCAACACTGATAAGAATATGTCAAGTACAACTAGCATGAGGAATGGTACATCTCTATGCCTACATGTCAATATGCATGTGTTACACCCCATGTTTTCGACGTGGAAGTACGCCATAAGTAAATTGATATAAGCTCGAAAATGAGATGTTACATTCCGCATTTTCGTACATTAAAGTTTCGTCGTAAGCTAATCGACGTAAGTTCGGGAATGAGATTATTTTGAGATTATAAGCATTATGCTATTTCAAACAAGTGATAAGTAAACTCGTGAAGGTAAGAGGGTAAGCGAATCGAAGAAAATGAGTTTCGTCGAAGTTTGACAATTTGGAATAAAATACGGTCCGAGCTATAATACCCGATATTTATGGACTAGTGCCATACAAGGTACCACATGACCATGATAGTAAGGTGTATAAGGTGTGATAAAAATTAGCATTTTAAATAATTTGGGATAATTCTTAATTATGTGAATAATTAGATAATTATGAATTTTTAAGTGGGAGAGTAACTTATAATTAAGAGATTATGGATAAAGCTTAAGGTGTCCCAAAACGTGGCAGAAAATTAGGTGGGAATTAAAACTCAAATGAGTGACTCTTACATTATAAAGCTAGGTGGCACAATTAATGAGATTGGTGGCCAAGTCATCACCCACTTTGATAAAAACAATTAAGGAAGATGTATAAGCCTGCTAAGTTTATGGATGGAATTCACAAAGCCATAGTCTCAACGTGATGGCTTCAGTAAGTATCTTACAAGGTTGTAATCAAATTCACAAAGTGATCGTACAGAATTGCTACAAAAATTCAAACGAGAATTCTTAGTATCTTAGCAATGTGAGATTTTGTGATTCTAAGGGAGTACTGTGCAATCTTTCTCAAGAATATCATACGGATTTTTTCTTACTTCGATCCGTCGTTACATGTTGTCGCAATCAACGGGTGTTAATGGGATTATCAAGAGAATCGGTTCAGGTATGTTAAGGCTAAGCCTTTCCTTTATTTTGGCATGATCTCGTAACTACATGAGTTTAAATACGAGGCATAAAGAGAAGTTCATACTCCCGAATTTATATACATTATCCTAGTCTCAAAAGTTACAGTATTATCCCTTATCGGGACTTTATATTCAATTGAGTATTGTCTTTTTTCAGTTAAGAGAGCAGAGGGTCTATATATATACAGTATTACAGTATTTTTACCACCATCGAGCTATAATCGGTGGGCAGACCCCTATTGGAAAACCTCTGATCAGATGGTAAGTTATAAACCGAGCCTACTGTGACCGAGCACCTACGAGCGAGCCCGGTTGGCCAAGATACAGAGCCTAGTATGGCCGAGCGCCTATGAGCGAGGCTACTACGGCAGAGCAGTTATATATACCGAGCCTTATAAGGCCGAACAACTATTTTACTTACTATATTGAGAGAGTTGAGTCAGTATCAGCAGGTGAGCATATCTTCAGATTATCTTTGACTCCCAGTTACTTTCAGTTATTATATTATCAGTTCAATTTCAACTTTCAGTCTATTGCCTTACATACTCGGTACATTATTTCGTACTGACATCCCTTTACTGGGGGCACTATATTTCATGTGTGCATGTTCAGACAAACAGACGGGTAGACCTCCTTATTAGGTGTTGTCCCAGTTTAGCTTGATCGGTAAGCTCCATGCCCTTAGGATATGTCTGGTCTAGAGCTTTATGTACATCTTGTGTATATATGTATATATGTTATGAGTAGGTCAGGGCCCTATTCCGATCACAATACATCCATCCGTAGAGGCTTGTAGACATATATTGTAAGTTAGTGCAGTATGTTGGGCTTGTAGGCCTTGTATGTATATTTTGTTGGTTTGCCAGCTGTAATAGTTATGACGACCTTGTATGTATATTTTGTTGGTTTGCCAGCTGTAGTAGTTATGACGTCCTTGTCGGTCCAGCTTTATATTGATGTTTAGTCAGCATTCGTAAATTGTCTTACAATGTGGCCTATGGCCAAAGTATAACATTATATGTTTAGAGTCCCTTAGTCGCAAGTTGATACACAAGGATAGGTGAGGCACTGGGTGCCGGTCACGTCCCCCCCAGGTTCGGGGCTTGATAGAATGTCAAATGTATGATTTCACGGTGGTGTTCTCAAGTACTCACACTCTCGGAATACTCAATCTGTTTGTCAGATACCCAAACAAACCACATACATAATCACTCAGCACTATACGGGTGTCTGGCATCAATGCCCCTCACCAAAGCACGTGTATATGTATATTACTGTTCATGCACTCACTGCTAGTATATAAGACACCAGAGGGGTGGATCCTTTCCAAATGCTAATATAAAGCCTATAAGGCCTGCTGCGGCATGTAGCCCAATACACAATAATAGATAAGCCAATAAGGCATGCTGCAGTGTTCAGCCCGATCCACAATAACACTCACATCCCGGCTCTCAAGCCCACCTCAATCATCAATCTCTCAAGTCTCAAAGGCTCGTAGATCTTGTACCACTCAACCCAAACAATGATAACATATAATATAACTGTGAATGATAACAGAGACTGAGATATGATATGCAAATGAAGAATCATGACGGAGTACATAATTGCAGATAAAGTAGATAACTCAAAAATAGTAGAAATAACCTCATTAGGTCACAACTGAATAAGCACATAGTCTAACATTATTTCTGACATGAATCACAGCTCAATTACTCTAATAAGTAGGGATTACATGGAATAACATAAATATCTGATAAAAGAAACTGGGTCACTACTACAACCATCCCAAAACCTGGTGTCAACGAGTACATGAGCACTACTAAGTATCAACATAACCAAAACTCTAGTACAACTGTCTGAGTAATTGAATAGTATTAACGAAAATAAAAGGAAGAAGAGTTGAGGTCTGAAAGCGTCATAGCAGCTACCTCAAAGTCTCTGAGCAGTTACTAGCACGGATCTAGAAATCACCTTGTCTAGATATACATGGATCTGTACATGAAATCTAGAGTGTAGTATGAGTACAACTGACCCCATGTACTCAATAAGTAACAAAACTAACCTTGGGCTGAAAGTAGTGACGAGCTCAGAAGAATACAGCCAGAACCAATATAATGACAACACATGTATGATAATGACAATGACAGTAATTAACTCAGAGAAACTTCCATAATCAGCTCGTTCATGGTAAAGAAATTTAGACAGGCTTTCAAGTTCAACAATTAAAGCCCAACACTGATAAGAATATGTCAAGTACAACTAGCATGAGGAATGGTACATCTCTATGCCTACATGTCAATATGCATGTCAAATGTATGATTTCACGGTGGTGTACTCAAGTACTCACACTCTTGGATTACTCAATCTATCTGCCAAATGCCCAAACAAACCACACACACAATCACTCAACATTGTACGGGTGCTTGGCATCAATGCCACTCGCCAAAGCACGTGTGTGTGTATATATATATATTACTGTTCCTGCACTCACTACTGGTATGTAAGACTCCGGAGGGGCGGATCCTGTACAAGCGCTAATATAAAGCCTATAAGGCTTGTTGTGGCGTGCAACTCGATCCATAATAATAGATAAGCCAATAAGGCATGTTGCGGCGTACGACCCCATCCACAATAACACTCACAACCCGGCTCTCAAACCCACCTCGGTCATTAATCTCTCAAGTCTCAAAGGCTCACTGATCTCGTACCACTCAACCCAAACAATGATAACATGTAATGTAACAGTGAATGATAACATAGACTAAGATATGATATGCAAATGAAGAATCATGACGGAATACATAATTGCAGTTAAAGTAGATAACTCAAAAATAATAGAAATAACCATATTAAGTCACAACCGAATAATCACATAGCCTAACATGATTCCTGACATGAATCACAACTCAATTACTCTAACAAGTAGGGATTACACAGAATAAACAAGACTTGATAGAAACTCAGTACAAAGGTCCACCCGGATCATGGTTACCACGGCGCACACCCACACGCCTATCACCTAGCATGTGCATTATCCCAATACAACACAAACACGTTTTTCAGGGATAAATACCCTCAATTCCATGTTTAAAAATATTACTTATCTCAAAGCGAACACCCATACAATTACTAGTCCAACCATACTAAAATCATCCAATTCCAACCACAAATCGACCCTCAAATCCCCAAATCTTACTCTCCAATACATAGTCCAAATATCCCCAAATTTCACCTCAAACACATATAATCTAGGCGTAAAAATCAATGGGTAAATAATATTTATCAATAAAAGGGAGAAATCTTCACTTACCTTTTCAATTATAGTGAAAACACTCTCAAAAAGTGCCCCTAGTCGAGCTTCACAAGTCCAAAAATAAGAGAAAACATGAAACCTTTTGTTTAAATCCTTCTGCCCGAGCATGATCGCACCTGCGCCCAAACTTCCGCTTCTGCGGTCAAAGGGTCTGCACCTGCGGAACCCGCTTAAGCTCCCGACCTAGCGCACTTGCGGTTCTCCTTATCGTGCCTGTGGGACTGCTTCTGTGTTCCATCCACCGCACTTGTAGAAATCTAACATCTAGCCGGCCTCCGCTTCTGCAGGCTTGCAAATGTGGAACTTCCCCGCATCTGCGCTTCTCCATAAGTCTTGCCTAGCCTGCTTCTATGACCCCATGTCCACTTCTGCGGACTTGTAGATGCAGAAATCCTTCGCAGTGTGCTCCCAAGTAGCCTCCCTAACTCCTCGCACTTGCGCACAAATGGTCACTTCTGCAGCTCTACACCTGTGGCTCAAAATCTCGCATATGCGGTTACACTAGAACTGATGCAAACAATAATGCTCTAAGTCTAAACCCCAACGCGATTTCAATCTGAATCACACTCGAGGCCCCCGGGACCCCATATGAACATACCAACAAGTCCTAAAATATGATACGAACTTAGTCGAAGCCTCAAATCACATCAAACAATATCAAAATCATGAATCGCACCCCAATTCAAGCCTAACGAAACTAATGAATTTCCAACCTCTAAATATCAAACCAACTCCGATTGACCTCAAATTTGGCACTCAAGTCATAAATGACACAACAGACCCATTCCAACTCCTGAAACCAAAATTCGAGCCTGGTATCAACAAAGTCAATTCTCGGTCAAACCTCTCAACCTTCCAAATCTTTAACTTTCCAACTTTTGCCTATTCAAGTCAAAACGACCTACGGACCTCCTAATCAATATCCGGACATACTCCTAAGTCCAAAATCTCCATACGAAGCTATCGGAACCATCAACTCTATTCCGAAGTCGTCTAAATAAAAGTCAAACTCCGTTCAACTCTTCCAACTTAAGCTTCCAACCTTGGGACTAAATATCCCAATTCATTCCGAAACCTCTCGAAAACCAATCCAACCCAACCCAGAAAGTCACATAACCACAAATAAACATAGAGGAAGCGATAAATAGAGGGACGATGCTACAATACACAAAATAACCGGGCGGGTCGTTATGCATTAGTCTCCGACACCTATATTTTTTGCTTCATTTCATGCCTCTACTTTTCATCTTTCATAGCTTCAAAAAAGGTCGCAGGTTCATGTGCCATAGTAATTGCTATAAGAAAACTTTTTAGTCGCATAAATTTTTTATCTCATTTCACATAGTGGGCTATAGGGTAGGGCGTACCGAAATGATGCCGTGAAGTGGATGAAGAACAAGTCGGACTTCAATTTTTTGACCATATTAGTAACGTAATAACGCAATCAAACTGATGATTTTTTTACGATGTCCATGTCCCAATTGCTAATTTAAAATTTCATCATCCCCAGTTTCAATTCCCACTTTCTGGTGGACATGTTTGTCAAACTCATTATCACTTTCTTGACCCGAATTTGTGCCCCCCCCTATTACAAGCTCCTCATCATTCCTAAATTCCTATTCATACACTCTTTTATAATTGTTACTGCTCGAGTCGAGTATCAAGGAAGCAAAGGGAAATCCAGTCTCATAGAAATTAATTCTCATGAGATAAAACACTCTTTTATCTCTAAATTATATGGTCTTCTTTCTACAGGGATACTGATGTTTTATACTTCAATGCCACACAAGAGGGGGTAATTTGTGTGGTATCTAATTTTTACGTGCACTGATTATAAAAGGACCTGGTTCTTCTAAGTGTTCCTTATACTACAGTTGCAGAAATAGTAAATACGAAAAGTAAAGAACACAAGTATTTTTACGTGAAAAATACCCAGCTCAAAAGGTTAAAAATCTACGACCTACTACTCAGTAGGATTTTTCCCAACACTTCACTAAATCACTGAGCCAAAATAATATTTACAAAACTTTTTGTAAACCTAAGGATTAACTATAATCCCGTTGTGGCAACTAGCCTCTAACTATTGCGATAACTTCAAGTTAACTCTAACTTGAATATTCAGATTACCTAATACAATTGCTTCTAGATAAAGCTGAAAGGTACAATTTAAAAATACGTACTTCAATTGAACTAGAATAAAAGACAGACACTTGAAACTGGTTCTTCTATCTGGTTCATGTAGCTTCAGGTTCGCACACTTGAATCACACAAGAATTGCTTGCAAAATGCCTTGCTATTTTGCTCCCAACTCACGTTTAACTTCAGCATTTGTGCATACCTGTAAACTGAAAACATCCTGCAATATATAGATTTCGTAGAATAGGAATAACTAGAGTTCTAATGCTATACTCTTCTTTGGTGGAAGAGTTCTAATTATCTTCAACTTTTAACCCATCCCTTATATTGGATAACATTTTCTTCGAGTAAGGAGTCCTTTTCCTTATCATTTATGCAATCTTTTTGATCAGGAGATATCAGATATAACAACTTAAGCTTATATCCTTCACGTGCATCCCTTATGTTCGAATCTGCCCGTGTTTGTGTACATTGTGTATGGACCTAGTTCATGCTGGAGTTCCTTTTTCAATCATCAAAACAAACTTCACTTGGGCCAACAAACTTCCCCTTTTTGATGATGACAAACTCTGTGCTTTTCATAAGCATAGGCCATGTGTTAACTAAGCTCAACATCAACATAATGTTAGAACACTTTCCATTTTAAAGTCACAAATTATCAAGAACCAGGTTCATTAGGTTATAAACATCATCGTCGAAAGTAAAAGCACAACCTATCTTCTCCCTTTTGGCATCATCAAAAATTTGCATAGAAATTATGTTAGATAACAAGATTTTAATAGAAATCACCCATGGCCACTTGGGCTACTTCAAATGCAATCATGGAGTCAATCATCATTTAGCAATCTAATGATATTAGCTATCTAAGAAGCATCAACAAACTATTAGAGCACAAAAACAGTTAATTATCATTGATACTTAGTCATCCACAAAGCATAAAGAGAAATAAAAACATTGGATCATGAGCAAAAGAAGAAATATCCCATCAGAGTCACTAGTTGGTCTAACTAGGCTAGGGAGGTCTTAAGGCTGGGAAGGACCAGGTTCTTGGTTCTTGGCTTAAAGCAGTTTCAGCATATCATGAAGAATGCCATCATTCTTCTCCTTCTCCTTTGCAAGCTCAGTTCTGAGAGCATCTCTCTTAGCTTCCACTTCTGCCAACCTCTTCTTCAGCCTTTCAATTTCAACATCCTTAGCCCCACTCTCTTGCACCAAGGCTCGCAGTTTACTGTTCACATATACCTTTTTGGATGAACCAGGTTCTTTGGGAGTGGTGTGGACTTCATAGTCACAAGCAGTCAAAGTGTTTGCCCCAAAGTGATCCTTGCTTGCACCAACCTCCCATTTCTTGATGGGTACATTAAAGTGTGCGAGTACAGTCGTGAGAATGAACCCATAGGATATGGCATGAGTTTTGGTGCCAGTCAGAACCCTATCGAGAAGCTTGATGATGAATCCAGGCCAATTGATTTGCCTCCCATTGTCCAGACATTCCATAAGGACCAGGTCCATAAATGTGGCAATGTGCCTTCTTTCATGCCTAGGCAGCACAACTTTGTTAACAAATTCGAACAGCACTTTGTGGGGTGGCTTCATCTCACTTTTGTATATAGCCTTGGGCTCAAGCTCTTCTTCATTGTCACCAAATTTTCTTGTAATGGCAAGGGCAGTAAGGAGATTCTCTAAACTTGGCCATTTGAGCTTCTTGTAGTCATTGTACCCTGCAGCAGGTACACCTAAGATCTCTCCCAATTCCCTGTCATCAAAACTCACTATCACCCCCTTCACTACACTGGTAACTCTATCATTCTTGATCTCATAATTTGCCATGAACTCCACAATCTCAGTTTTGGTAAGCTTTCCATCCATCTAAAGGACCATGTCCTTCCAACCTTGCAATTGTAATTTTTCCAGCAACATCATCATGCCTTCCTCCTCCAAGTTCCTGATAAGTATACCTTTCAAGATGGATCTTTTCCTAAACGTAACCATCTTGTCCTTCTCTGCATCAGATTCTTCTTCTTCTTATTCCCCACTCCATTCTTCTTCTTCCACTATTTTTACTTTGTTGGACTTCAAGGCAGACCTGGTTCTTTTAACCAAGGTAGATGGCCCTGCAGACTTTGTTTTTGAAACAGACTTCTTTGTAGAAATCTTGATCTTCTTTTCCTTTAGAGTCACCACCTCCATTTTTTCTGCCTCCTCTTCATCCTAAAGAACCAGGTCCATCTCGTCAATTTCAACTACCTCAACAGGCTCGACCACCTTCTTCTTTCCTTTAGCAGCAACTTTTCTCTTACTTTCTCCTAAAGCCTTTTCCAGTTCAGCCTCACTCTGCTTCTTTTAACTCCTTGTAGCTCTTCCACTTATAGGAGGAGTCTCTATAGAAATAGACGAGGAAGCCTTTCTTTTCTTGTTTGCCCTAGCAGTACCTAGGACTCTAACTCCTAAACTCTTTTTCTTTTTAGGATTGTAACTGTCAGACACCTTTTTCAGTAAGTCTTCAAGGGGTTCCTGCTCACATGGAACAAGTTCTTGAACCTTCTTTCCCAATCTAATCAACCCCTCAACAGCTTCTCCAGACCCACTTCCCCCTTATCTTTCACATTTTCTTCTATTCCATCTGATTCCTCACTCCCTCCTTCTATAACTCCAATATCTTCAGTTAAACCAACATGGGCGGGTGAAGATTTAGCCACTCCTTGCCCCATTCCCCTCACATCACCTTGAACGCCCTCACTCTCTTTTTCTTTTCTCCTTTTATTTTTACCACCCATTTTCTCAGACTCAACAGTCTCTACCCCAGTCACATTTCCTTCCAGAACAATTCTAATTTCCAGATTTGTAGTAGCTTCAGAGGTTACTTCAGATGTATATTTAGGACCAGATTTTACATGCTCTATTTTAGATGAAACGGTTTCTTCCCCCTCAGTTGCAGATTTGAAAGAGTCTTCAGATTTTTGGGGTTCAACTCCCTGACTTGCCCTCAACTGCTTATTTATTTTCTTGATTTGTTCTTTTCCAGCAACAACCTTGCGAGCCAGCATCTTGAACCTCCATTTCTTAAATGTGGGTGTGATTGAGGGTGTGATAGATGGTGTGGGTGTTATTTCCTTGGGTGGTGATAAAGGATTCTCAGAAGGGATTTCCATCGTTGTGTTTGGGTATGAGAGAAGATGAGTATTTGTGTGTTTGGAAGATGAGAGAAAATAGAGAGAATTTTGACGGCTTAGAAATTAAGAATTGAAGAAACAATTAAGGCCTAATCAATTTAAATAGGTGGAGTTTAATCGGGTAACAACTACCTTTACAGAAGTTCATAAGTTCAGAGGTCTAATCAACCTGGGAGTCAGTTTGAGGAGACATTTGTGACTCTCCCTAAAATCTAGAAACTTACTGCGTTTTGGGACTCTTTTGAATGAAACTGTTCATTTTGTAATGGATAAGGCTCAAAGAGGTTAGGATTAAATGGGGCTCTCCTCTTGATCATAATCCAAATATAATTATTCCAAAATATGCAGAGTAGAGAATATGTACCAAGTAATCTATATGAACCAGGTTCTTCACTGAGAAATCTCTTATGTAAGTCTGAATTTTTCAAGAAAATAGAGATAATATCATTAGAGATTAATGAGTCATTTTAGCACATGGCACAAGAGTATACTGATGAAAGTATAAGACAGAGCAAAATCTAATCTAATTATGTACAAAAATTCACAATTTCTCTAACCAATTTTTTGAGTTAGAACTGGTTCCTTTTAGGTGATCTTAATCATCCCTAATTTAACCTGTTCTTTCAAAGTGATCTTTACTTAGAGCTTTTGTGAGGATGTCAGCTATTTGCTTGTCAATAGCACAAAATTTCACAATGATCAAACCCTTCTCATAAGTGTCCCTTAAAAAATGATGCCTAATATCTATGTGCTTAGTTCTCTTGTGATGAACCGGGTTCTTGGTCATACTAATTTCACTAGTATTGTCACAAAAGATGGGGATACAACCTATATCAATTCCAAAGTCCATTAATTGTTGTTTGATCCACAACCATTGAGCACAACATGAGGCAGTAGCAATATACTCAGCTTCAGCAGTAGATAAGGCCATGAGATTTTGCTTTTTGGTGGCCTAAGACACAAGACATGAGCCAAGAAAGTGTGCCATACCTTAGGTGCTCTTTCTATCCACAAGAAAATTTGCATAATCATCATCAGCATATCCCACTAAGTTCAAATTACTACCTTTTGGATACCATAGACAAAGGCCAGTGGTGCCTTTTAGGTATCTCAAGATCCTCTTGACAACAGTAAAGTGAGACTCCTTTGGACTTGCCTGAAATCTAGCACAAAGGACTAGACTGAAAACAATGTCAGGTCTGCTAGCAGTGAGATACAACAAGGAGCCAATCATTACCCTATACAACTTCTGATCAACAGATGAACCAGGTTCATCTACATCCAATTTTGTGGTTGTTGCTATATGAGTATCAATTTCTTTGGAATCTTCCATTTTATACCTTTTAAGCAACTCTTTCACATACTTATACTAATGTATCATAGTTCCATTTGAATTTTGTTTAATTTGTAAGCCTAAAAAGAAATTAAGCTCACCCATCATACTTATTTCAAATTCACTCCCCATTAGTTTAGCAAATTCTTTACTTAACTTATTAGTAGTTGCTCCAAAAATTATATCATCGACATATATCTGAACTACCAAGAGATATTTAACATTTTCTTTCAGGAGTAAAGTATTATCAATTTTACCTCTCTTGTAGCCATGCTCAAGCAAACATTTTGATAATCTTTCATGCCATGCTCTTGGAGTCTGTTTGAGCCCATAAAATGCCTTGTCAAGCTTGTACACATGATTAGGACATTCCTTGCTTTCAAAGCCCGGAGGTTGCTTGACAAACACTTCTTCCTTTAGATAGCCATTGAGGAAGACACTCTTGACATCCATCAGATAGAGAGTGAATTCCATATAAGCAACAAAGGCTATAAGGAGTCTAATTGCCTCCAATTTTACAACTTGAGAAAAAGTCTCATCATAGTCCATGCCCTCCTCTTGACTATATTCTTGAACCACCAATCTTGCCTTGTTCCGTATAATTGTTCCATCTTCATCAAGTTTGTTTCTGAAGACCCATTTTATGCCAATTACTTATCTGTCCTTGGGTCTTGGTACCAGATACCAAACTTAACTTCTCTTAAATTGGTTGAGTTCATCTTGCATTGCATTCACCCAGTCTGCATCCTGCAAAACTTCAGCAACATTTTTATGTTCAATAAGAGATTAAAAAAAAGCATCTAAAGCACAATGATTCTTCAACGAAGATCTGGTTTTGATTCCAGAGGTTGGATCAGTAATTATGTTCTCAATGGGATGAGAACTTTGATACTTGTAAGTTTTCACAGCCAACTGGTTTCCCCTAGATGTTCCTTCAATGTTTTGTGGCTGAGAAAAAGGTTCATGGAGAGGTTCCCTTGAGATTTGAAGATCACTTCCTCTTTGTTCAGTTCCCCCTGTCAAGTTTCCCTGGGTGGAAGGACCTGATCCATCACCTATTCCTTCCTCTGGTGCAGCTTCAGTATGAGTTGTGGTTTCATTTGAGTTTCTTACTAGCCCAATTGCTTCATCATCATGCTCCTGCCTCCCTCTCAGAAAGAATATTAGTTTCATCAAAAATCACATGTACACTTTCTTCTACATGCATAGTTCTTTTGTTATAGATCTTATAAGCTTTACTATGTGAAGAATATCCCAAAAATACTGTCACGACCCAAACTGATGGAATTTGACGAGTGCCTGAGTTCTACCTACCGAACACCCCTAAGCATATGTCTACGATATAAACATAAAATAAGTGTAGATCATGCATAACATCTGCCCCTAAATTGCTGAATCATGTGAATAACATACGTGAGGAGACATACTCAAAAGACATATATACATATATATGTGGAATACAGTAGGGCGAGCCGATAAGGCCACATATTGTCCAACTATAGATAACTGTCTACAAACTTCTAATAGAGTGTAAAACTGTATAAAGGACGGAACTAGGCTCCGTCATACCCTTATATGTATACAAAAGTATCGTACCAAAACCCAATAGCAGCTCCGGATCAAATGGAGCATACCAACTCTCGCTGAGCTAGGATCCTAAGGAGGGGGATTGTCAGCTTGTCTACCTGTACCTGCGGGCATGAAATGCAGACCCCCGGGCAATAGGGGCATTAGTACGAATAATGTACCGAGTATGTAAGGCATAAAAATCAATATATAAAAAGCATGAAAGAAATATGGAGTAAAGAACTCAACCTGTAAGTCTGAATAGCTCTGTGAATCATGAAAATATTTATAATGTCATGTGTATGCGTATAATGTCATATCATGCATAGGTATATGCGTATATAACATCATCAATCCCCTGAGGGCATACCATCATATCATCTCAGGCTCTGTGGGCGAAATCATAAACGTATACCAGCTGATCAGGTGGTGGTACACATATAACGCCATAACCTTTCCCTCATACCCCATATACATATACTATACGCGTATATAACGCTATATGTTCATGGGTCAATATACATATATAAATGAATGCAATGCATAATGAAATAAGTTAATAAGATCTCTCGGAATTTCATGAGACCCATGAACAAACGAAATGATAGTAGGACATATGGGGAATCAAGAACATAGGTAACCCTAGTACTTCTAGGAATAGAATCATTCGTGAAAGTGGCGTGCTTGCTCGTTTCGTTGTATCATATGGATCATGCCAAAAGGAAAGAAGGGATAGCCTTAACATATATGTATGATCTCTTCCTTATTACTCAACCAATCTCAACACAACTTCTTGCATCTACAACAAGTGAAATGATATTGTCGTTAACATATAATGTTGTACCATCGTATTTGGCTAGTCGTATGGCTTAAGAAAAATCGGGCAGCAACTCCCCTATTTTTAATACATCCCAAAGACCACTAAGTGTCATCAACAACCCAACAATAGCAAATATAACCAACAATAACAACGACAACAATATAATCCAATATGAGTTTCTCCGATTATCTTAACAATCATATTGAGCAGCAAGCTCGTTTTTACTCATAACAAGATATAAATTGAATCCAACTCTTATTCCATAAATTAGTTTACAACCTTCATAACATCATACTTATATGTACTATATTATTTCTAGTTCAAAACATCCACAAAAGGCCTTCCAAAACAACCTCATACGTCTAACACCTTAATTTTTATCGTCAATCACTTGTTTTTCATCTGTTCTTCTTCAATCCACTTAATTAACACCTAGAAAATCTTAACAACAGCAGACACAACATTATCAAATTATTTCTCACAATTTCCAACTACCACAAACCATATATTTAACCACAAAATAATCCAACCAAAAAGACAACCATATCTCATGTTCTTTCAAGTGCTATCTTATGGTTTTTCACTCAAACAATAGAACCAACACAAGATTAACCTCACAATTAAGAAGATGTTATACATACCTCGGACAGTAACTACAACTCGAAACCCTAGCTCAACTCAGCTCACAATATCCCTCAATCACACCACAACATCATAGAAGCATTCTCTTATAGTCTTTAACACCTTTGATGATGATTTGAGTTTACTTCCCATAAGTTTGGTTCTTGGGATCTTGGGATATGTTAGGGAGGGTTTTGGAGAGCTTTTGGACGAAATTTGGGTGATAAATAACCCGAAATGAGGCTGAAACATCTTTTAAAAGACGTAAAGTCGGTGGTCATCTCAAGTAGGTCCCAACCGAGCTGCTTGCGCAGTCTCGCAAAAATGCGGATATCTCTCTACTCCGATGTCGTATCGACAAACGGTTTAATGCGTTAAAAACAAGACTCGTAGATATTTAATTTGGTATATAATATGTTCCAAAAAGACCCCATATAGCACACGAAAGTTATTTCTCAAAAATCTCTGTTACAAGGCAAATCTTTAGTCTGTTTTTCCGCAACTTTAATCCGATTTTTCCCAAACTTTATATTTTCTATCCAAACATCGTATATAGACATATTATGACTTTAAAATCATTTAAATCATGATTAACAAGTCTCATATTTATTACGTCGCCTTGGGACGCACAGGGTGTAACAATCTTCCCTCCTTAGAAACATTCGTCCTCGAATGTTAAACTCCCACAAATCTATAGAAATTTCGGTAGAGTCTCCTCTGTAAGGGTACTACTACCAACCTGTTATACAGCAAACTCAATAATACAAAGCCACATAGGATCACAATCATCAATAACACCAATGGCCTCACACGACCAATAATAATAACTAACATAAGAGTCAAGTATCATATATGTACCTAAAGGCTGTGATGTCTCAGTCCGATCCTCCTCCGAAAGCGGAAACAAGTGAGGATACCTAGTCTTCATTTCTTATTCAGCTTCCCAAGTCATCTCCTCCATATTATTGTTTCTCTAAAGTACTTTAACTGAAGCTACATCCTTAGTTCTCAATCTCCGAACTTTTCTATCTAGTATAGCAATGGGAGCTTCCTCATATGATAGCTGCTTTGTAACCTGAACATCATCAACTGGAATGACTTTAGAGGGATCTCCAATACACTTACAAAGCATAGACACATGAAATACTGGATGTACATACTCCAAGTTGGAAGGCAAGTCTAACTCATATGCTACTTAGCCTACTCTGCGTATAATCTAATAAGGTCCAATGTACCGAGGTATAATCTTTCCTTTCTTACCAAATCTCATAACGCCTTTCATCGGTGATACCTTTAGGAATACCCAGTCCTCTACCTAAAACTCCAAGTCTCGTCGTTGATTATCTGCATAGGACTTCTGACGACTCTGAGCTGCTAATAGTCTTTCCCTTATAAGCTTAATCTTCTCAACTGCCTGATGTACCAACTCTAGTCCTACTAACTTAGTTTCCCCAATCTTGAACCGTCCGATAGGAGACCTACACTTCCGTCCGTAAAGAGCTTCGTATGGAGCCATCTGAATGCTGGAATGATAAGTATTATTATATGCAAACTCAATAAGTGGAGTATGATCTTCCCAGCTACCCCGGAAGTCCATCACATAAGCTCGTAGCATATCCTCCAGTGTCTAAATAGTACGCTCAGCCTGACCGTCTGTCTGGGGATGAAATGTTGTACTAAGACTTACCAGAGTCCCCATTCCTTTTTGGAAGGACCTCCAGAAATTAGTTGTAAACTGAGCACCTCTATCTGAGATAATAGATATAGGGACACCATGAAGTCGTACTATTTCTTTAATGTAAAGCCTTGCATAATCCTCTGTTGAATACGTAGTCATGACAGGCAGAAAATGGGCTAATTTTGCAAGTCTATCAACAATAACCCATATAGAATTGAACTTACGCTGGGTATGAGGTAATCCTATGATGAAATCCATATTAATCACTTTCCATTTCCATGTCGGAATCTCTATAGCCTATAATAATCCATCGGGTTTCTGATGCTCAATCTTAACCTGCTGACAATTAGGGCACTGAGCAACAAACTCTGCTATATCCTTCTTTATTCCGTCCCACCAGTATATTCCCCTGATATCATGATACGTCTTCGTCGCTCCTCGATGAATAGAATAACAAGAATAGTGAACTTCCCGCATAACCTGCTGGCGCAACCCTGCCACATTAGGAACACATAATCGACCGCAATATCTGATGACTCCATCTCCTATAATCTCAAATGGTGTCTTCTCCTTTTGAGGGGTTACATCTCTGTAGTGAGCTAGCATGGGATCTTCATACTGGCGTTCCTTCACTTCAGTTACTAGAGAGGATGTTGTCGTGTCCTGAATAGTAACTCCGGTACTACCTGAATCTAGTAATCGAACTCCAAGATTACCTAGCTGATGAATCTCGCGAGCTATCTCACTCTTCTCTTGCAGTAAATATGATAGGCTACCCATAAATCTACGGCTGAGGGCGTTGGCTACTACATTCTCCTTCCCTGGATGGTATAAAATATCAACATTATAGTCTTTCAGTAGCTCCAACCATCACCTCTGACTTAAATTCAATTTCTTTTACTTGAATATATACTGAAGGCTCTTATGGTCCGTATAGATATCAACATAAATGCCATACAAATAGTGCCTCCACATCTTTAGTGCATGAATCACCGCGGCTTACTCTAAATCGTGGGTCGGGTAATTCTTCTCGTGGTTTCTTAGTTGTCTAGAAGCGTAAGCAACAACCTTACCATGCTGTATCAATACATAACCCAATCTAACGGCCAAAGCGTCACAATAGATAGCATAACCATCGATCCTTTCTGGAAGTTCCAGAACCGGTGTTGAAGTCAATCTATCCTTCAATGCCTGGAAACTCCGCTCACAAGCATCAGTCCACTGAAACTTAGTTGTATTCTGAGTCAACATTGTCAATGGTGCTGAAAGAGAAGAAAACCCCTTTATAAATCTCCTGTAATACCCTGCCAACCCCAGGAAGCTACGAACCTCCGTAGGTGCCGTGGTTCTAGGCCAAGTCTTCACTGCCTCAATCTTCTGTGTATCAACCCGAATACCCTCACTTGAAATAATATGACCAAGGAAGGCTACAGAATTCAGCCAGAATTCACATTTAGAGAATTTTGCATACAACTTTCTTTTTTGTAGAACTCTGAGTACAATACGTAAATGATCTGCATGCTCAGCCTCTGAACAGGAGTAAACCAAAATATCATCTATAATACAATGACGAACTGATCTAGAAAGGGTCTAAACACATATTTCATCAAGTCCATGAATATTGTTAGGGCATTAGTCAAACCAAACGACATAACTCAAAACTCAAAGTGCCCGTATCTGGTCCTGAATGCTGTCTTCGGAATATCTTTCTCTTTAACCCTTATGTGATGGTATCCAGACCTCAAGTCTATCTTCAAGAAACACCTGGCACCCTGCAACTGATCAAATAAATCATCAATTCTCAGGAGCGGGTACTTACTCTTGATTGTTGCCTTATTCAACTGCCTGTAATCAATATACATCCTCAAGGAACCATATTTCTTTCTTACAAATAACATAGGTGCTCCCCACGGTGATGTACAGGGTCTGATAAAGCCTTTTTCAAGCAAATCCCTCAGTTGTTCTTTCAACTCTCTCAGCTCTGCAGGTGACATTCTATAAGGAGGAATAGATATCGGTTGGGTATCTAGTAATATGTCAATAGCAAACTCAATCACCCGCTCTGGCGGAAGGCTTGGAAGCTCATCGAGAAAAACATCAAGAAACTCATTAACCACCGGGATAGACTGAAGAGTCAGTGACTCTACTTTCACATCATGTACCCAAACTAAGTGATAAATATAGCCCTTTCTGATCATCTTCCTTGCCTTGAGATAGGAAATAAACCTACCTCTTGGCGATGCAGTATTACCTTTCTACTCCAGAATTGGATCCCCTGGAAACTGGAACCGAACCATCTTTGATCTACAATCAACGTTAGTATAATAAGAAGCCAACCAATCCATACACATTATAACATCAAATTCCACCATATCTAACTCAATCAGGTCTGCTACTATAGAACGACTATGAACTACTACTATACAGTCTTTATATACCCGTCTAGCTATCATTGGATCCCCAACAGGTGTAAACACCTCAAAAGGTTCAATCAATTCAGGTTCTATACCAAACTTACTAGCAACCAACGGAATGACGTACGATAAGGTGGAACCTGGATCAATCAATGCATATACATCATATGAGGAGACTGATAATATACCTATAACAACATTAGGTGATGACTCCTGATCAAGTCGACCCGCTAATGCATAAATACGGTTTTGAGGACTGCTCGAGCTAGATGCTCCACTTCTACCTCTACCACGACCAAATGGTGCCTGTGAACCTTGCCCAAGGGGGCGTACTGATGATGACCAACTGGCTATAGATCTCGTTGACTGAACTATACCTGCACCACCTCTCGTCGGACAATCTCTCATAAAGTGGCCTAGATAACCACAAGTATAACAAATACCCAACCCTACAAGGCACTGCCCGGTATGCTGCTTACCACAGTGAGCACATCATGGCAGGGGTGGCCTTATCTGACTTGACTCACCCCTATACTGAGAACTAGAGGCCCTGGAACTCTGACTGGGCCCTAAATATATGGAAGGATCAAATCTCCTACCGGCAAACTGAGGGGTGCACTAGCTGATGGCTTGGCTGGATACCTCGGGTACTGCTATCGCTGACCACCTCGAAACTCACTAAAAGGACCTGAAGATCTCGCTTTCTTACTCTGGCCCATATCATGCTCATGATCGGCCCTCTGCTTCTGCTTACGCTCTTCTATACCCTGAGCGTATGCCTGAATACGAGAAATAGCTATGCCTGGCTGAAGTGAGACCGACATATAGTCCTTAAGCAGGTACGGCTCCAACCCCATCACAAACCGGTGAACCCGATCCTCCATCTTAGCTACAATAGTGGGAGAATACCTAGACAAAGAATCAAACTAAAGTTTGTACTCCCGAACACTCATATTACCCTGATGAAGGGTCAAGAACCTATCAACTCTGGCCCGTCTAAGCTCTGGTGGCAAATAATGACGAAGAAAAGCCTCTGTAAACTCTTGCCATACTGTTGGAGGGGCATCCTCACCTCTGGAAAACTCCCAAGACTCGTACCAATTAACTGCAACATCCAGAAGTCTATAGGAAGAAAGCTCAACTGGCTCAGTCACAGTGGCCTTTATTACCCTCAAAGTTCTCTGCATCCTATCAATAAATACCTGAGGGTCCTCATTTGGATCTGCTCCAGTGAATACGGGAGGGTCCAAATTAATGAAATCGTGAACCCTCGTACTGATGGCCCTATCTGCATGACCGATACCTACCTCCTGGCGTTGAGCCTGTATGGCCACTAATCGAGTCAATAACTGAATAGCATCTCTCATCTCCAGACCCTGTGCATCTGGCTGAGGAACTGGGGGTACCGGGGCTGGCGCTGGAGCTAGTACCCCTCGAATCTCCTCCGGAGAGAGTAGGGTATGTGAAGTCTGAAATGAAGTCTTACTATGTGACTCTCCCCGAGCCCTGGTAACTCATAGCGCTAGACTTGTATTCTCATCATCCACAAACTTACCCTTCTGGGCAGTTGTAGCCTTCGTGGGCATCGCTGAAAACATAACATAACGTTAGGAAAATGAATTCTTATATCGCACGATCTAAGATACGAAGGAAGGGTAACATCCTATATATCTTGCAGCCTCTTGTTTATAAGTGTGGTGCACAACACACTCATAAACAAGACTCTACTAGACACGGTCTGTAGACAACCCTAGGATGGAACTGCTCTAATACCACTTTTGTCACGACCCAAACCGATGGACTTTGACTAGTACCCGAGTTCTACCTACCGAATACCCCTAAGCATATGTCTAAGAGATAAACATGAAATAAGTGTAGGTCATGCATTACATCTGCCCCTAAACTGCTGAATTATGTTAATAACATATGTGAGGAGACATACACAAAAGACATATATACATATACATGCGGAATACAGTAGGGCGAGCCAACAAGGCCACATACTATCCAACTATAGATAACTGTCTGCAGACCTCAGATAGAGTGTAAAACTGTATAAAGGACGAGACTAGGCTCCGTCATACCCTTATATGTATACAAAAGTATTGTACCAAAACCCAATAGCAGCTCCGGATCAAATGGAGCACACCAACTCTCGCTGAGCTAGGATCCTAAGGAGGGGGACCGTAAGCCTGTCTACCTGCTCCTGCGGGCATGAAACACAGGACCCCAGGCAATAGGGGCGTCAGTACGAATAATGTATCAAGTATATAAGGCATAAAAATTAATCTATAAAAGGCATGAAAGAAACATGGAGTAAAGAACTCAACCTGTAAGTCTGAATAGCTCTGTGAATCATGAAAATATTTATAATGTCAAGCGTATGCGTATAAATGTCATATCATGCATAGGTATATGCGTGCATAACATCATCAAGCCCCTGAGGGCATCCCATCATATCATCTCAGCCTCTGTGGGCGAAAGCACAAATGTATACCAGCTGATTAGGTGGTGGTGCGTATATAACGACATAACCTTTCCCCCATACCCATATACATATACTATATGCATATATAACGTCATCTGGTCATGGGTCAAAATACATGTATAAATGAATGTAGTGCATAATGAAATAAGTCAATAAGATCTCTCGGAATGTCATGAGACCCATGGACAGATGATATGATAGTAGGACATATGGGGAATCAAGAACATAGGTAACCCTAGTACTTCTAGGAATAGAATCATTCGTGAAAGTGGCGTGCTTGATCGTTTCATTGTATCATATGGATCATGCCAAAAGGAAAGAAGGGATAACCTTAACATACATGTATGATCTCTTCCTTATCACTCAACCAATCTCAACACAATTTCTTGCATCTACAACAAGTGAAATGATATTGTCGTTAACATATAATGTCGTACCATCGTATTTGGCTAGTCGTATGGCTTAAGAAAAATAGGGCAACAACTCCCCTATTTTTAATACATCCCAAAGACCACTAAGGGTCATCAACAACCCAACAACAACAAATATAACCAACAATAGCAATAACAACAATATAATCCAATATGAGTTTCTCTGATTATCTGAACAACCATATTGAGCGGCAAGCTCGTTTTTACTCATAACAAGATATAAATTGAATCCAAATCTTATTCTATAAATTAGTTTACAACCTTCAAAACATCATACTTATATGTACTATATTATTTCTAGTTCAAAACATTGACAAAATGCCTTCCAAAACAGCCCCATACGTCTAGCACCTTAATTTTTATCGTCAATCACTTGTTTTCATCTTTTCTTCTTCAATCAACTTAATTAACACCTACAAAAGCTTAATAACAGCAGCCACAATATTATCAAAATATTTCTCACAATTTTCAGCCACTACAAACCATATATTTAGCCACAAAACAGTCCAACCAAAAAGACAACCATATCCCATGTTCTATCAAGTGCTATCTTATGGTTTTTCACTCAAACAACACAACCAACATAAGATTAACCTCACAATCAAGAAGATGTTATACATACCTCGGATAGTAGCTACAACTCGAAACCCTATCCCAATAGCTCACAATAGTCCTCAATCACACCATAACATCATAGAAGAATTCTTTTGTAGTCTTTAACACCTTTGATGATGATTTGAGTTGATTACCCTTGAGTTTGATTCTTGGGATCTTGGGATATGTTAGGTAGGGCTTTGGAGAGCTTTTGGACAAAATTTGGGTAAGAAATGACCCGAAATGAGGCTGGAACATCTTTTAAAAGACGTAAGGTCGGTGGTCGTCTCAAGTGGGTCCCAACCGAGCTGCTTGCGCAATCTCGCAAAAATATGGATATCTCTCTACTCCGATGTCGTATCGATAAACGGTTTAATGTATTGGAAACTAGACTCATACATCTAGAATTTGGTATATAATATGTCCCTAAAATACCCCATATAGCATACAAAATATATTTCTCAAAAAGCTCTGTTACAAGGCAAAGCCTTAGTCGATTTTTTCGCAACTTTAATCCAATTTTTTTCAAACTTTATATTTTCTATCCAAACATCGTATATAGCAATATTATGACTTTAAACTCATTTAAATAATGATTAACAAGTTTTATATTCATTACGTCACCTTGGGACGCATAGTGGTATAACAAATACTCCCTAATCACTTCTGGGATCAAACTTACCTAGGGAGTCTTTACCATTATTATGCACAAAGCACTTACATCCAAATGCCCTAAGATGGGATATGTTTTGATTTCTCCCTTTAAGTAACTCATATGGAGTCTTCTCAACAAGATGTCTAGTCATACACCTATTTATGATTTAACATGCAATGTTCATAGCTTCTGCCCAGAAACTATGGGGAAGTTTACTAGAAAGAAGCATACTCCTAGCCATTTCTTCCAGTATCCTATTCTTTATTTGAACTACTCCATTTTGTTGTGGAGTCCTAGGAGCAGAAAAATTACAATTTATGCCATGCTCATCACAAAATTCAGCAAATTTAGCATTCTCAAATTCAGTACCATGATCAGACCTAATTGATGCAAGTTGATTACCTAATTTTTTCTGAGTTTTTCTAACAAAAGAAGTGAACATGTCAAATGCGTCATCTTTAGATGTTAAAAATAATGTCCAAGTAAACCTAGAATAATTATCAACAACCACCATCACATATCTCTTACCACCTCTGCTCAATATTCTTATTGGTCCACACAGATCCATATAGACCAGTTCCATCATCTTGGTGGTTCTTACCACTTTCTTGCTTTTGAAAGAGGATCTTACCTGCTTCCCCCTTGCACAAGCCTCACAAACTTTATCTTTCTTGAACTTAATGATAGGCAGCCCTACCACCAAGTTCTTGGAGACTAGTTTGTTGAGTTAATTTAGACTGGCATGTCCAAGTCTCTTGTGCCAAAGGAGGGGATCATTATCCAACACACTTAAGCAAGTGAGTTCATTATTTGAAAGTGGGGACAGATCTACAACATATATGTTGTTCACTCATTTTCCATGCAAAACTATCTTGTCAATGGAAAGATTAATCACAAAGCATTTTGTAGAGGTGAATGCTACCATGTTATCTCTATCACACAATTATGATACACTTATTAGACTGTACTTCAGTCCATCTATCAAGTAGACATTCTCAATAGAGTGAGAATCAGTCTTACCTACCTTTCCAATACCAATGATCTCACATTTCTTCCCATTTCCAAAGGAGACATTACCTCCTTTAAGGTCCTCAAGTGAAAGGAATTGGTTCTTGCTTCTTGTCATGTGCTTTGAGCAGCCACTATCCATGTACCATATTTGGCTGCTCCCCTTCACTTGGACCTGCAAAAGGAAATCAGGGGTTAGTCTTAGGAACCCAAACTAGTTTGGGTCCCTTTCTATAGGCAAAAGGATGAATCAAATTTTTTTTAGCCCAACATGGTAGCCTATTCTTCCCTTGAACAAATTCTTTGTTCTTTTGACTTGCCTTTTTTTTTTTGCAGTGTATTCACTTTTATAGTGACCAGTTTTACCTCTGTGTATGCAAATATTGTTCTCATAAAGTGTGAGGTACTTGCTTTTGGGATCCCACTTAGGTGTCAGGTTCCCAAAGCCAAGTCCTCTTCTGTTGATACTATGATGTTCTTGTATCCATGAAAGTTCATCAGAGGACCTGTTCCATTTACAAGTTCTGTCTAGCTCATGCTTGACTTTGCTTAGATCCTCCTTTAGGATTCTTACCTTCTCATCCCTTTTATACAACTCATCTTTTATTTTTCCTACATTTTCTTCTAGAGTGAGTTGTGTATGATCAACTATCTTTTTACCTGTTCCTAATTTCAGTTTTAGATTTTCATATCTAAGCTTTAGGACAGTTGAGTCAAGTGTATGAACCTGGTTCTTCAACACGGTATTTTCACTTACAGTTTCATTAACCCTAAGTTCCAGGTTTTTGCACTTAGCCTTCAAAATCACACATTCTTTAGACAACTGTTCCTTTTCATTATTTACATCCTCAGATTCATCAAGTAGTTCTATAAGTAACTCAGATAACCTTTCTTTAGACAACAAATTAATCTTGTCTTTGAGATGAATTACACTTACCTCAGTTTCTTCATCAGATTCTCCAATGGCCATAAGTGCTTGTTCATCCTCATCATCATCATCATCATCATCATCATCATCATCATCTGAGCTTTCTTCCCAAGCAGAGACCGTAGCCTTGGTTGATCCTTTATTGTTACTTTTCTTGGGTTGAACTTGTTCTTTCTTCCCGTTCCTTCGTTCAACTCTTTCCTTCTTCCATTCAATTTCCCATAAAGGATAGTTCTTGATGTGGTGATTAGTTTTTTCACACTTGTAGCAGCCATCATTGTTTGCTTCTCAGGAGCTTTTGACTTGCTATAGTTTTCACTTCTTGAAGGGCCTTTTCCTCTCCTTGGGTACTTCTTGAAGTCCTTGGTGATCATAGCCATTTCATCATCTTCTAGATCAGAACCTTCAGTGATTCTGAGTGCCAAGCTTCTTTCCTTCTTAGGTACATCCATTTTCATGCTTTGTCTCCTAAGTTCATAGGCAGTGAGATTTTCAATTAATTCATCCAGTGGGAGAGTGGCAATATTCTTTGATTCCTGAATGGCAGAGATTTTGCTCTCCCAAGTGATAGGCAAAACCCTAGTCAGTATCTTCTCGACTTTATCTTCTTCAGGAATAATCCTTCTAAGAGACTTTAGTTCATTTGTCAGTGTAGTGAACCTTGTGTACATCTCTTAAATGGTTTCTTCTTCATTCATAGCATAGTTCTTATATTGAGAATACAGTAGAGTTCCTCTGGATCTCTTCACTTGAGGTGTTCCTTCATGAGCCACTTAAAATGTGTCCCAAATTTTCTTAGTAATGGTATAGCTTTGGATTTGGTTGTACTCATCTGGACCAAGTCCACAAACAAGCAATTTGTTGGCTTTAGATTTCTTCTCTCATTTCTTCAAGTCCTCAAAAGTGCAATCCGCTCTTGTATTTGGCACCTATACTCATTCATCATTTATCTTCAAGGTAGTCAGTGGACCATCGGTGACAATGTCCCATAGCTCATAGTCCTCTCTTATAATGTGATCTCTCATCCTGTTTTCTACCAAGAGTAGTACTGGCCATTAAAGAGTGGTGACCTATCAGTGTATTACCCTTCCTAGTTTTCAGGTGGTGCACTCATCTTGATCTTCTCCTAAGGAGTTAGCCTCTTCAAGGATAACCTGCTCTGATACCAATTGATGTTTTATACTTCAATACCACACAAGAGAGGGGGTGATTTGTGTGGTGTCCAATTTCGCGTGCACTGATTATAGAAGGACATGGTTCTTCTAAGTGTTCCTAATACTACTGTTACGGAAATAGTAAATGCGAAAAGTAAAGAATATAAGTATTTTTACGTGAAAAATACCCAGCTGAAAAGGTGAAAAAACTATGACCTACTACTCACTAGAATTTTTCCCAACACTTCACTAAATCACTAAGCCAAAACAGCATTTACAAAATTCTTTGTAAACCTAAGAATTAACTCTAATCCCATTGTGGCAACCAACCTCTAACTGTTGCGACAACTTCAAGGTAACTCTAACTTGAATACTCAGAGTACCTAATACAATTGCTTCTAGATAAAGTTGAAAGGTACAATTTATAAACACCTACTACAATTGAACTAGAATAAAAGACAAACACTTGGAACTGGTTCTTCTATCTGGTCCATGTAGCTTCAGGTTCCCGCACGTGAATCACACAAGAATTGCTTGCAAAATTCCTTGCTATTTTGCTCTCAACTCACGTTTAACTTCAGTGTTTGTGCGTACCTGTAAACTGAGAACATCCTGCAATATATAGAGTTCGGAGAATAGGAATAACTAGAGTTCTAATGCTATACTCTTTCTTGGTGGAAGAGTTCTAGTTATCTTCAACTTCTAACTCCTTCCTTATCTTGGATAAAGTTCTCTTCGAGTAAGGAGTCCTTCTCCTTATCATTTATGCAATCTTTTCGATCAGCAGATATCAGATATAACAACTTAAGCTTATATCCTTTACGTGAATCCCTTATGCTCGAATCTGCCTGTGTCTGTGTATATTGTGTATGGACCTGATTCATACTAGAGTTCCTTTGTCAATCATCAAAATAAACTTCACTTGGGCCAACATATACCCAACCAATATACACCTACTACTTCTACTTGAAAATTTATCGCATGTTCGTCCTTGTTTATGTGCATAATATAGCGATCCAAATGCTCTATGATGCACGTACTCAGGCGCACGACCATGTAAAACATTATAAGGAGTCTTTCATGCAGAGTTATAGGATGAAGTTCGATTAATCAGATGACAAGTAGTCAAAATACACTCTCCCCAAAATTCAGCCGGTAGGTTACCTTGAAAACGCAAGGTCCGAGCTATATTCAAAATATGACGGTGTTTTCTTTCTATTCTCCCATTCTGTTGAGGAGTTCCCGTATAAAAAGTTTGAAAAACAATTTCGCATTCAAGAAAGCAATTTTTCATTCAAGTAAACTTTGTTCCATTATTGAACCTGAAAGTTTTAACTAGCTTATTAAATTGTCTGTCTATTATAGTAAAAAATTCTTCAAAGGTTGTTCCACTTCCTTCTTATTAATTAACAAACAAATACACACATTACGTCAATAGTCATTCACAATAGTCAAACAATATGATGCACCACATGAGGAAATTATTCGATAAGGTCCCCATAAATAACAATAAATCAATTCAAAAATATCAGAAGCTCTAAAACTACTCAAAGAAAATTATCTCTTGTTTAATTTTTCGATGATACGAATTGCATACTTTATTAAAAATATCATTATCTTTTCTAAAATGTATGAAAGAAATTAATTTGGTCACTCGTAAAGTGGGATGTTCCATATGTTTGTGCCAAAGATCCAGCGAGCCTGCGCCACCAACCTTCAAAGCATGTATCCTTGGTTTTTTTAAGACATAGTAGAGTCCATCCCTCCGTTCACCCGCTCCAATCAGCATCCTTGAGGTGTGGTCCTTGTATAATGCACAAAGTTTTAGTGAATAAGACTAAACAAACTGCTTCCATCAGGAAGTTATGACACGGAAGTTAAATTGCATGTCAAGTCTGGCACATAAAAAAATATTTTTCACACTAAATTTCCTCCAAGTTTCGTCAAACCCTCGTGTGTGGCTATAACACTGCTTCCATCAGGAAAAGTAATAGGACATCTGGGTATTTTTCGGACATTATGCAATATTTTTAAACAACCTACTATATGATTAGATGTCCCTGTATAGATGATCGAGGATATTTTATTATGCTTACCGGTCATCTTATCGTTCGAATTTATCTGTTGATTGTTCAACATAGCAATTAGAGTTTGCAATTGCTCGTTGCTCAGGCTCGTAGGTCCTGCTTTTCCTGCATCAACCACAGCAGCGGAGGAACCACCTCCTGCGGTCTATGCAACGTTGTCACGTACCGTATCACCTCGCTTATGTCCTTTATTCAATCATCCTCTCTAATGTTGTTGTTGTCCTCTACCATGTCCACCAGCTTTTCCATCACGACAAGGACGGTCTTCCCACCAATCTAGATAACTTACAAGCTGGAAATAATTTTTAGGTTTATGCCTTGTGCGGTTGCAATAAGAGCACGTCATATTTTATCCTTTCCTTCATTATGACTTCTGTAAGGAAATGTGTTTGTTCAATGAAGGTCATAGCTTTACGATGCTTGTCTATGCCTCGAGCCATCATCTTCACTCGTTTGTCTTGCACTAGCTTTGAGTAAACCCTGTTTAGTGTCGGCAGCAGGTCTTGAGCGAGCAAGTTTGATCTTACTGTCCCATATATGGTCTCGTCCAATCCCATAAGGAAAGGATGCACCTTCTCATCTTCCCTCTTCTTCTCCAATATAGCACCAAAATCGACATGCACTTGTAGCACATACAAGTTAGAATCTGATCGAAATTCGCAAGTTCTTCCCATAGAGTAATTAACTATAGTCATGCCCTTCGGTTTGCAATCCGTAGTTCAGCCTTCAATTGTTGTATCCTTGGGCCATTGGAGACCGAAAAGACACTCTTTAATACTCGCCCATAAGTTTTAGGCCACCTCAAAATGAGGTGTGATCGAACGCAAAGCGGGTACAATTGTGTTACGGATCCAAGACACCAATAACAAGTTGATGGTCTAGAGATTGTTCATCGGGTCTCCTGATCGCTTCATCTATAAAATCAAACTCATTCCTTGCCCTCAATGCAGTCCTCTTGGACCTAGCCCACCTATCATAATTTTCTTCCTTCAGTTGTACATGTGTTATCAATATCTCAGGATTATCATTAAATGTTATTTCGTATAGAGAGATCGTCTTCCTTTGGTTGATTCCATCGCCAGCTTTACTCCCGCCGGCATTGGCTATCTTTATCATCATCTCCAGCCATACGTGTATTAATCGAAGGGCTCTAGTACCATGCAAAAATAAAGACCGAGTGTTAGTTGGAGAGGAAGGGAAAAGCTTATTTTTTTCCATTAATGCCAAAGAGAATATATGTACAAGTTTTTCAACCCTAAGGAATCCTAAAATTATGGTAAGACTAACACAAGCTATCCTAATATAATACAAACTATATATTTACCATACATACAAATATTTTACACGCCTAACACCTCCGAAAGAATTGTCAATACAAAAAGTTGCGCCGGCTACTTACCATTTTTCATCTGCTAGTCTTTAAAATCTACGTATTAAAATTTTCAATCTTGATTTCTTTTGTTTTAGAATATCATAATGTTGATTCAATTTTTGGGTTTTCAAAAAAAAAAATTCTTTACTCACGACAAACGTGCTGGGTTGTCCTAAAGTTTTTATTTTTTCTTTTTCCGTTTCTTGTGTACATGATGAGTTTTAGCCATAGGAAGGTATCATAATTGTAGGCTCTTAATTCTGAATTGAATAAATGTATTTCTGATTTATCGATCAAACATTATCTTAGTGTACATTATACATCAATGAAATTTTGTTGATTCATTAAAAGAGACTGAAAAATGAAAATGCAGCTAAGATTCAAGGCCTTTGATTGTTTTCTAGTACACTTTAATCATTCTACTTTATTGGAACAGTAAGAGAAATAAAAGGAACAGGTTCGGATATGTATGATATGACAATTTTAAGATGAGATATTAGAATTAAGCTACAAATTCTATTCATAAATTTTAATAAAAATGAATATCCAATTGAAAGGTTTTAACGCGCCGAAAAGTGTGGGAAATATGCACTCTGCCACATCAACATATCATGTCTATAGATATAGCCTTAATAGTTCTAAATAACAAGTAAAATTCAAAAATAGAAAAAATATACATATAAATTTTGAAATTACTTGAAAACTGTATATAATATATACATATACATAGTATGTATGTGAGCATGTATGAAAGAGCAATAGCCCATGCAATCAACGTTGCATGGCACAAACCCCACAAAGAATTTTACAAGCTTAATATAGATGGTGCCTTTAGAGAAAAGGAATACTTAGGGGGTTAGGTGGAGTGTTCAGGAACAGTAACGACCACTGGATTGCGGGTCATCAACATCACTGCTCAACTTCATCATCCCTACAAACTGAACTAGAAGCTCTCAAGGAAGGCCTCAACATAGCCAAAGCCAAGGGATTTACACCACTGGTCATAGAAACAGATGCAATGGAGGTAATCAAAGCTTTAAAATATGGATGCGAATCTCATGACATAATTGTTTGCATTTGCAGGTGGTTAAGGCTCCAGTTGAATCAATCATCAATCCAACATGAGAAAGAAACAAAGTAGCCCATAAGCTGACAAAGAAAGCTCTTAATCTTCCAAAGGAACATCTACTACTAGAAAGGTTGCCTCCTTAGGTCATAAATAATCTGAAAACAGATAGAGCTGGCTATGTTTATTTTGTTAAAAAAACTAAGGACTGAAGTTCGATGTAAGCTTGCCAACTTAGGCAATATTAATGTCCTTAGGACATGTAGTATCTCTGGTGATGTAACAAACAATGTTCCGTAGTTTTATACAATATATATTCCCAGTTGTCAAAAATAGAAAGAGCAATAACACATAAAAAGGAGTAGTAGCTTTTCTAGGTTTGAGTTCGCTTAGAGAAAAATCTTGTATGTAGTTACTTTTCCTACACATTAATCTCCAGTTATAGTTATACTTTTGATAATATCTTTCATTTCACTTTTTCTAATAGTAGACAAATATACTGTTGTGGTTGATTTTGAAAAAGCAGGAGATTTCTTTTTCTTTATTGGTTTCTTTGCCTGCTAGTATTGTTAAAGGGAAGTGCACACTTACGATATTGCAATAATCAGGCAAATGGCTCCAAGTGTCCAACTATATATGTCACAGACCAATAAATATGGGCTGCAGAGATAGGCTTTTCAGTAAGTTTTGTGCAGAATTTGCCAATGGTTGGAATACTCCTTGTATTCACTTTTACTTGTCCCAATAAATTTCTGCACATCTCTAAAAAATAATAAATAAAATATATATATTATTATAATACTTATAATAATAATAATAATAATAATAATAATAATAATAATAATAATAATAATAATAATAATAGTATTTTAAAAAGTCTTGAGAAATAATTTAAAGAATAACTTGATAATAATAAGGTAAAATGGGGGGAAGGAAATTATGTTTCACTTGATTTTCTAAAATTAACAAATAAAAGTAAAAATATATTTTTAATATAGCGAACAACAAAAATAAAGGAAGTAAATTTTAAACCACTTTAAATGTCTGACTCACCAAAAACATAGAAATGTCAGGGAAAGAAAATCCTAGAGTCATCTACTTGTAGTAATTGACCCTTGGACAAATGTCACTAGTTCTTTTGTGTTTTCTCTTATATTAACAAAAAGAAAAGAAAAGAAATGGAGCACAATAAAGTGCAACTTACCCCTATCATTTTTAGCTGGCCCAACACCAACTTAAGAGGTATTACTATTTGGCTAGTATTCTACACTTCTTGATAATAACAGTGTCTTTATCAACTTACACACACTTCTTATTTCATTGAGTATCACTTACCTGCGACCAACAGAGATATAAGGTAACTGTCACCGAAGCTTAGGCAGATAATAGAAAATCACCAAGAATTTCTTAGCTCGGTTGAAATTTGAGTTGTAGTTTCCTATAGTATTCAACCAATTATTTATTGTTAGGCTACAACCTTGGTTGTTTATTGGGAGAAAACCAGTTTACTTCGATAGAATAAAGTTAAACGTAGCCTAAAAGTTGTAACTGAGTATCTTGCTAGCAGCTATTGGTGAGAAACTTATTAAGGATCTAGGCACCCAATTATGTTGCTATGTATATCTTCATAGCAGGGGCGAAGCCACCTTTTGCTGACCACCCTTCGTCGAAATATTACGAAAAATTACACTGTGTATTTAAATAAAATATTGATTTTAGATGTATAAAACATATATTGCTATGTATATCTTCATAGATACCCAATTATATAGCTATGATAGTTAAACCCATAGTTGCGACAAGATTCTGTCAAATGATTGAGGATGTCATTAGAGAACGTTAGTTACTATGCTTGGCCAAACTTTTTTTTTTTTTGGTGAAAAGTGCGTTTTTTGGCCAAAAACACTTTTGGTCAAAAATTGAGGTGTTTGGCCAAGCTTTTGGAAGGAAAAAAAGTGCTTTTGAGGAGAAGCAGAAACAGTTTTTGAGAAGCAGAAAAAAGTAGCTTCTCTCCAAAAGCACTTTTGAGAAAAATACACTTAGAAGCAGTTTTCAAAAGCTTGGTCAAACACTAATTACTGCTCAAAAGTACTTTTCAAATTAATTAGCCAAATAAAAATTGCTTCTAACCAAAAGCATTAAAAGTACTTTTGAGAAAAACACTTCTCAAAATAAACTGATTTTATAAGTTTGGCCAAACAGGCTATAAACCTGACTTCTTGAGGCTGTAGCTCTAGACTGAGAATTAAATGTGTTAAGAAAAGTAGTGAATAGTATCTCAAAATGAAGTGTATCTCATGGATTAGAAAGAGCTCTCTTTTTCAATTTGTAATGAATAATTTTTTTGTTTTTGGCATGTAAAGAGAGTGTAAAATGAATTGGGCTCGTCCATGTGAGAAATGGGCGTGAAGGCAAAATTGGTGGATTTGGAAATGTTTTTGGCATGTGAGAAATGTTTTTGGCATGTAAAGAGTTTGATTTTGTAAAAAATATTTGACATCTTTAAGAACAATATCCTTAACACACTTCAAGCTTTGAAGAATTTTCGTATATTTTTGTGATATTTACAGCAAAACGCTCACCTTATTGTGAAATGAAAAGGAGATGAACCACTTCTTAAATACAAAATAAGTTAAAACCATGAGTTTTCCACTATACCCTACTTCTGCAATTAAAGATTTTTCTTCCCCATGATGAACATTGGGATATAATAAATGGAAAAAGCACATGGCTTTGATGAATAACAGGTAAATACATCCTTTATTTTTCATTGTAATATACTGTACAAGCATTACAATCAACAGCTGAACTTGCCAATGGTAAATAAATCCTTTAATCATTTGCCTTTCCATTTCAGCACTCAGGTCCCAAAAAAAAACTGAGTTGAATGTCAGGCATATCTCTATGCTTTCTACTGCCATGAGTTAGATGACCCTTTACATAATTTTCCTCCATTTAAGAAACTTATCGCGGAATTGCACAAAGCAATCATGTGCAAAGAGTAGTCATTCCACAAACACCTTGTCACTGAAGCTCTGAGTTGCAGTATGGATAGCTAGTATTTAGCTAACTATACACAATGAGGGTGAGAGCCCTTATTCCGCTGTATTATATGGGATTTAAAGTCCTACTCAGGATCAAGCATATTTGGTAATAGGTCGGTATGCATGATTCATTGCTTCCACTTCCAACGCTATATCATATAGTCGTAAAGCATCACATTGGTGTCAGGCACAGCAAGTGGCAACTTATCAATATAAAGGTAGAAGCGCCTTAGGTTCTCCTGCCCAAGTATAGTACTATCAACCACATCGCAATAACTAGTTAGAACCCACAAGTCTCCGGAGCTCACTCTCTGTAGGCTACCTCGGCAAAAAGGGCATGATTGAGACCGGATGTACCTGAAAGATAAATAGTAATGGAATGTAGCGTCTTTGTTTCAAGTTATGCAATATCTTGTTAACATTCCCAAAACCAGTTTTGCAAAGGGGAGTCTTTCTTCATACCAGTCATGGAAACAGACAGCACACATGGAATGGCCACAATTAGGCAGAACCACCTTGGAGCCAGTCTCCATGCATATGTCGCATTCTTCTTCTCGTTGTATACTTTTACATGACTGTCTCTTCTCTTCCACTCCTTCTCCATTCCAAGTGTGAGAGAGTTGAGTTATTTTATCATTCTCCTTCATTAATTCCACTAGATTGCCCTCTAGCTGCTTAAGTGAAGGATATATAATGGCTGCAAGATTTTAAAAAAACAGATGAAATCCTAGCACTCCCTCCGATATCATTTTATTATCGTCAACTGCAGTTGAAAAAGGAGAAAAGTAGTAGTATCATGAACTTGATTAACCAACTTCTAACAATCTCAAATTTACTTTTTATTTGACTAACTTTCTCTTGTTTTTCTGTCTCCTCCCAACCCTTATAGCATCTAGTCTAGAGAATAAACCAAACAAGGAAAGAATGCAAACCATAGAATTCTCTAATTGTGGCTTTCCTTTCTTGTGGGGAGATTGTTGGAATTCCATCAACATAGACCTGCAAGGATGACTAGTTTAAACATAAGGTATAAAAGCAATACTGAGAGAATATATACCCTTTGAGAGGTGAAACAAATGACAATGACAACTCTAAAGGATCATTTGGTTCACAGACAAAGTTATACATTCGGGATCATAATGACGGGATTAACAATCACAGGAATATTTTTTGTTTCATTGCATTAAGTGAAAGTTTATAAATTTACCCTTGCTTTTAAAGTAAAAAAAGTAGAAAGATGAGATCAAGGTTTCTGGATTTTTAGGTGTTTTATTCCCGTATAAGTTATTTCATGTTGGATTCAGTATTACACAGTATTAAGTGATACTGAATATTATATGTTAGATCCTGGTATCCAAATTAAATGAGCATGCATTTAAATATACATTGAAGTAAAAATGGAAACTCACCCTGTAAACAAGAATGTGAAGGAGGCCTAAACAAGTTGCAAGATTATCTAAGCAACTATAGTCCATCCATTCTATGAGAAATAGCAAGAAGGGGGCAAGAAAGCCGTAGGAAACTTTCATCTGAACACAATCCCCATCGAGATCCGCGGAAGAGCTGCTGCCCTGCAAAACCCGTCTCATGAATTGATAACCAGCTATTCTTGAAACAATTGTTGCATGTTTAACAAGAACAAAGATAGAAAAAAAAACAAGTAAACAGTGGGAGGAAACTTAAACCACCTCAAAAGCAAATTAACCTTAGCTAAAGGACTCCAACATGAAGTATAATCTATGTTGCTCGGACTCTCCCAAAATGTCGCTAGGTACATGTCAGATCCTCCAAAAGTAGTGCATTTTTGAAGGATCCGACACGGGTGCGGCGATATTTTGGAGAGTCCGCGCAACATAGAGTATAATCGATGGTAACTTTAAACCATATCAGAGGTTTAAATTTGGACATTTTCTCCAAAGTATTTTGACATGCTGGAGCTCCATATAAGCCAAGCGCAAATACAAAATGATTTGCTAATGTTAGAAGTACCCAAAGTAAAAGAGAGATAAAATTAAGATATTTCATATAGTAAAGAGGCAAACTAGGTCCTTTGCCCTACTTCATAAAGCTTGGAAAATATCATATGTTCAATTATTATTCTTCAATTCATGTTTGTTAACATTTCAAGATTGTGGCAATTGTGGCTATAAATCTGAATCCAAATTTAAACATCAAACAAATAGAAATGGGAAATGGTTGTTAAAAAAGGAAATATTTCGGCTTGAGCTACTTTAGTAAGTAGTAAATTTGCACCAATTTCAATATCAAAAAGAAACTATCCAACAATCATATTGATGTGCAAGTTCAACCAACACATAAGATGCAGAATAGAAAATTGATCAGAAATAACAGATAAGAAAGAGAGAGAAAAAAGAGACAATTTCTTAATTATATAATCAAACTCTTGAGTGATCAACCACAGAAAAAGGGGAAGAGAAGAAACAAAAAGAAAGAGACTTACATAGTATTGGCATGTTGAATATCAGCTTCAAGGGCTTTGATGGATTCTCTAAAGGAAGAAGATTTCTGGGTCTGATTTTGCCACATTTATTCTCACCTTTTTGCCTAAAGAGAATAGTAGTAGGAGTAACAAAAAAGAGGGTCTTTTAGGATGATGCTTTAAATAAATAAATAGCTAAGGAGGGAAAAAGGGGTAGTTGGTTCATGGTTGGATAGCTTAGTGGCTTTAACTTACCCTCTTGAAGCCTGAAAGTAAAGAAAAGGATATCTTCAATGTGTCATCTCTTATGTGGCTTTCCTAATATCTCAATCTTTTTTTTTTTTCCTTTCTTGACTCCCTCTTGCCTACTCTCTTTTCTTAACATGACATTAGTCCGTGATAGTGCGAAAGCGAAAGATTAAAGTCCAGTTTGTCCATAAAAAAAAAATCTTAAAAATATGTTTGTCTATGAAATATTGTACTTTCTTGCAGAACTTTTTGAAAATAAATTTTTCAAAAATCAAAAAGTGATTTTGATCACTTTTTCAAATTTTTCAGAATTTTTTTTCCCCACTCACAAAACTGTAACATATTTTCAAGTGAAATGCATGTCCAAACATAATTTCAAATTACAAATACCATTTTTCAACTAAACTCCAAATACTATTGTTTTGTTAAAAATTACAATTTTTATGTCCAAACGCCTACTAAAGCATGTTAGTGTGACGACACGATAGGTCATTTTGAGTACTAGCCTTAATTTCTGTGTTTCGAGACTTCTCATAGCTTCATTTGATATTAATTGACTTGTGTGCGTAGTTCGTGTCGCTTTTCGAAAAGCTTTTATGTGAGATTTTGAAGAAAACGAAAATTTTGATTTAAAATGAAGCTAGAGTTAATCACGATCAATATTTTTGGTAAACAACCTCGGATCGGTATTTTGACGATTTCGGTAGGTCCGTATGATATTTTTAGACTTGTACGCACGTTTGGTTGGGTCCGGAGTGACCCAAGCACATTTCGGTGCATTATGTGAAGGATTGTAAAAATTGAGTTTAAGTTAAAATTCTTGTTATTTGATGATCGATTCTTGTTGTTTGATGTTATTTTGATGATTTATTGTAGTGAGCAAGTTTGTAGGATGTTATTACACTTGTGTGCATGTTCGGATTGGAGCCCGAGGGGCTCGGGTGAGTTTTGAATGTGTTACGGATGGGTTTGGAACTGTTGGTGCTCACCAGTTGCTAGTACAAGCCGGCAGATCTCGCATTTGTGAGCCTCGCTTTTGCGGTCAAATGATCGCCTTTGCGAAAATGGGCTAGGGGTTGGTACTTTTGCAAAGAATAGTTCGCCTTTGCGAACTGAGCTAGAGTCGCATTTGCGAAGAATAATTCGCCTTTGCAAAACATTCGTGCGCATTTGCGATGGAGGGAACTTCACATTTGCGAAGGGTATGTCGCATTTGCGACAATAGTGGGTCTGTTGCACTTGTCACCTTTGTGATCAGTGACATTTGCGGACATCGCAATTACGATATATGTAGCTGGGTAAAAGTTTGAAAAATCGGGACTTAGCTCATTTTACACCATTTTTCAACCCTAAGCTCTCTAGAGGCAATTTTTGAAGAACGTTTTCTCCCCAAATTCACTGATAAGCATCTTTAACTAGTTTTCAATCAATTTTAATTACTTTTCAAGAATTTTTAACATCAAATCTATGAATTTTATGGTAGAAATTAGGGGTTTTGGGTAGAATTTAGGTTTTCTTTATAAAATTGAGATTTAGACCTCAAATTGAGGTTGGATTTTTAAATAAATCATATATCCGGGCTCGGGGTGAATGGATAATCGGGTGGTCCGAATCTCATATCTCGATCGAGCGGGCCCGGGGTTGACTTTTGTTGACTTTTCAAAAATGATCAAAATTGAACCTTTTTCATTCGTGAGTGATTTCTAAAGCTTGTTTCAAATTGTTTGATTGGTAATTGGCTAGATTTAGTTGGTTTTGAGGCTTGTTCGAAAGGCAAGGACGTGCTTGATTGTTGATTTAATTGCAGAAAGAGGTAAATATCTTGGTTAACCTTGATTTGAGGAAAATAAGGTAGAATTGAGTCTATTTGATATGTGAATTATGTGTTGGGGGTAGCGTATATGCAAGGTGACGGGTGTATATATGCGGGCCATGGGTTAAGGCGTTAAGCATGCGAGTAGAATTTGCCTTACTTGCACCATGTTATTTCGTGAAATATGTCTCCCATGCTTAGATTGATTATTAATTACTTGATTTCTCGTTTTCATGTTATTTCTAATATTGAGATTGTTGTGCCTTTCGGTGATGAGCGTGGAAGTTGTTGGTTGGTTGTTGGAGTCGTATTCAACTGTCACTATTGGAATTTGATGCTTCCCATCTTGCTTGGTATTGTATTATTGTAATTGCTTGGTGAGGAAGAGTGAAAAGCACGAAGGGTATTGCCATGTATTTTTGCATATTGATATTCTTGCTTGAGTGAATGTGAGGTAAAAGCACGAATGGTGATGCCGCTTGCTATTATCATTCTCATGTGAGGATGAGAGTAAAAGAACGAAGGGTGATGTCGTGCACATCCTTTATTTATATTATATGGTGAGGATGAAATTAAAAATATGAAGGGTGATGTCGTGCAATTGAATTATTTTGTATTATATGGTGAGGATGAAAGTAAAAGTACGAAGGGTGGTGCCGTGCAATTTGTTGACTTTATTGTTTTACTTGGTACCTGGATTGTGAATTTAACTTGACAGTTTCATTGCTTATTTCGGAAAGAGCCTTACTTTGTGATTCTTTGCTTATTGTTATGATTGTTGCCCATCTTATATGTCCTCACCTCGTTATTACTTCTAATGCTTTATTGGTTATTTCTGTTGCTTTATTGCCCCTTTCTACATGTCCCCACCTTGTTGTTACTTTTTTTTGATTTATTTGTTATTCTGTTGCTTTATGTACATAACTGCACGGGTTTTTAGTAGGTGTCTTGTCTTAGCCTCATCGGGGTTAGGCTCGACACTTACTAAGTACATTGGGTCGGTTGTACTCATACTACACTTCTGTACTTCTTGTGCAGATTTTGACGTTGGTACCAACGGAGTCCCGAGAGGTACTTAGTGGATACCAGACGGTGATTCGAGGTAGAGTTGCATCTCGTTCGCAGGCCTTAGAGTCACTTCCCTATTTCTTTGTACTATTTTCTTTTATTTCGGACAGTGTTTTATTTCTTTCACACCTTGTGTCCAGCTGAATCTAGACGTTCATGTACATGTGACACCAGATCTCAGGGTGTTTTATGTTACGTAATGGTTCAGTTATTAGATATCTATTGCATTTCTTTCAATAACACCCTATTGCGCTAGGTTGACTAGCAAGCGGTGTTAGGCGCCATCACGACCCCGCGGTTGGGATTTCAGGTCGTGACAGTTAGATTTTTGGAGAGTTCCATTGCACGGTATAGTTGCAACTAGTATAGATGCATGCTAAAAATGTTAGGAGTGGATTCAATTGGACCGATCATTTCTGATAGAGGAATTTTTATAAAGCAATACAGTTTAGAGCCTAATTATTATACATAATTATAGTTTGTCTAATTACAATTCCTAGATATTGTTCAATTGTTATCAACTTGTATCACTTGTATTCAGACGTACAACGAATCGACTGTATTCGTTGCACAAGGAATACAACCGATGCAAAATACAGAAAAATAGAATGCTCTTGTTGAGAGTCGAACACAAGACCTCCAATTACTAAGTGGGTGATTTAACTAAATGTTCAATTCAAAATAATTGATCTTTGTTTTCCAGTACTACAAGTAGATTTGTTATCAAATTCAAATATAACAACAAATGATAATTTTCGAAAAGTAAAGCTACGAATGATAAATACAATTCACTTAGTTTATTATTTTTTAGGAGAAGGACAGAAAATAATGACTCTCGCTACTCCTAAAATCCACAATGATATTTATTTCCCCAAAACTAAGGACCCGTTTGACCATAGATTTTGCCAAAATAAATTTGGATTTTATTTGGCAAACACATATTTGGCCATAGATTTTGCCTACATTTTGGTAAAATCCCAAATCTCAAATCCCAAAACCAGCTCAATATAGCTGATTTTGGGCCAAAATATCACTATTATTTATTTTTTTTAAATTGCCCTAAACTTTTGTATTTTATAAAAGAGCCCACCATTTATTATTTTGTAACAATGTTGCTTCGTCTTCTCGGTCACCTGATAATGTATCATGTAGTTTATTATAAAAATGATAATTTTGTATCAAATTTATTTATGTTCAGGACTATGATTTGTGATAATATAATGAATGTTATTGATAATGGTACTGTTGGCTATTTGTGATAGTTTTTAGAATTTGTGGGTATAAGTCATGTTTCATGTTTTTCCAAAATAAATTTGAAAAATATGTTTTTAAAACTAGTGTTCAAATACATTTTCATCTTCAAACCAAACTTCACCCAAATAAGATTTTTGACAAGGTGGATTGCTCTGATGGTAAGCACCCTCACTTCCAACCAAGAGGTTGTGAGTTCGAGTCACCCCAAGAGTAAGGTGGGGAGTTCTTGGAGGGAAGGATGCTGAGGGTCATTTGGAAACAGCCTCTCTACCCTAAGATAGGGGTAAAGTCTGCGTACACATTACCCTCCCCAGACCCCACTAATGAGATTATACTGGGTTGTTGTTGTTGTTATCCAGCTAATAAAGCACAAGTCCAATAGTTGACACCACGCTTTTATCATATCCACCACACAAGCTCTTTGAAATTGAGAAGCAAGGTCGATAAAGAGAGTGAGAAGAAGGCCACAGATCTGGAGTCGATCTCGTCGGAGCAGTAGTATTTCCAGCCATGGTTACCTATTGGAGGTTGTTGCCTGTCGGGTTTAATATTTCTGGTCAAAGCTCTTTAGATTTAGATTTCATCACTATTGGTTTCAGTTCTAGGCGATGCCTACAAAAGTTTAAAATAAAAAATGAGAGAAAACAGCTTGTGGAATCATATATATCCAAATTTATTGGAAAACGTCCAAATATAACAAAGATCCCTCATACATTTTGCTCTGTACAACTTTTCATTTTTTCCACCTATTAACTAATTAATCTAATGGCTAATATTCTTTTAGTCACCCCAAACACACACTCACCTTCTCTCAAATTTAAACCAACCCCCTCTAAGACGTTTTTCCTTCCTTTAAGAAAGCTCGAATATGGAGAACTTGGTCCAAAATATAATATCTGGTCAGTGAACTAATGCTATAGGGAATGAATCGAAAGTTACCAACAACAACAACAACAACAAATTCAGTATAGTCCCATGAGTGGAGCATAAGGGCACTAGAATATATGCAGATCTTACCCCTACCTTGAAGATAAAGAGGTTGTTTGCGATAGACCCCCGGCTCAAGAAAATTTAGAGGAAAGATAAAAAGAAAGAAGTAGCAACAAATAATATCAGCAACAAGATAATAAGAAAATTAAGCGAAAGGAATAACGTATAGTAATAGAAATCTAACGATAACAGAATACAAAAACCAACATTAATGCTCCTGCTATGGGAAAGAAACACTTTCGACTACATACTAGTCTCCTACCTTTATTCTGGACCTCCATACTTTCTTGTAAGGGTCATATCCCTGGTTAGCTGAAACAACGGCATATCTTGTCTAATCACTTCTCCCTAATACTTTTTTGGTCTATCTCTACCTTTTCTCTAGACCCACCAAGGCTAACCTATCACACCTTCTTACTGGAGCATTTGTGCTTCTCCTCTTCACATGTCCAAATCATCTAACCCTCGCTTCCCGCATCTTGTCTTCCACCGGGCCACTCCCACTCTTGTCCGAATATCTTCGTTCCTAATCTTATCAATATTGGTATGCCCGCACATCCCATCAAAAGTTATCAATGTTGAGGTTTTTATTTTTAAGATGAAATAGTCTTAAAATGAGGGTGAATGGGAAATGGAGGGAAAATAAAATTTTTGAGTAAAATTTTAAGTTTCCCCCTCTTGACAATGAGACATTATCTCATATTGGAAGAGGAAGAGATTTTTGGTGGGTATATATATAATTGCTCTTCTTGTAGCTCTTAAAGAGTTAAGAAGAAAGCAAGCCTCGCGTCATCGTCATCGTCGTCGTCGCTCGCTCGGCTCGGCTTCGGCTACGGCTAGGGCTAGGGCTAGGGCTAGGGCTTCGGCTTCGGATTCGAATTCGGATTCGGATTCGGATTCGGATTTGGTCAAATAATCGATTGATTGATTGATTAATTTTTTGGACCAAATTTATTTATTAATAGTAAATATTAACGTAAGATTATCCGCATTTGTAATGGATATTTTTCAATCCGTGTATTGACCACAAGGCAGCCGCCTAATGCTCTTCCCACCATGAATGTGCTTGCTCCACCATGGAGGGTGGACGATTGTTCTTCTTCAACACTGGCTGCTATATATATGTGCAGCAGCTGTTGAAGAAAGACACACACAACACACAAGACACAAACTGAAATCGCTCAACAGATTTGGCTATACATTGCACTCCTTCCTCTCAGCATTTCCATACGATTTTCTGAGTTTCTACTCCCTCGTTCTGCATCGTTTTTAACTTCAAACAAAGCAACTGTAAGTATGATTTGCTACCGAACTTTGTGTTCGCTTAAATACTGGGGTTTGAAGTACCGCTACACCAGTGTGTGATTCGTTCTATCCTGGGAGGAAATAATCCATTACCTTGGGTACTAGGAGGGGATTAAATTCCTTAAGGAAACACTGTGAATTCAGTGGGCTCGAATTATTTATTATTTTATTATAATAACTTATATTTTACAGAATTATTATTTACAAATACAGCAATATTAGCGGGACTAACAATCTTAAGGAATTTAATATTTATTTCTGTATTTGTATTATTCTTATTATTCTGCAAACTAAAACCTTTGTGGTTTTGTGTACTCCCGTTTTGGAGAGTAAAGCCTTCGTGGCGTTTTGTTGGAGATTAAAATCTACGTGATTTTTACTCCAGTTTGAAAACGTGTATTAAACGTTTGTTTGTGTCATTTCGTTTTACAAAAAAAATGATGACTGATAGCGAAAACCAAGCTGTTCCGACGGTGACTGCCAACGCATCGACAAGCCGAACACCGGCATTGGCACCGGCAGAAAAACCCGAAAAAATTTTCGGGATTGATTTCAAGCGCTGGCAGCAGAAGATGTTCTTCTACTTAACCACGTTATGTCTACAGAAGTTCATCAAGGAAGATGTTCCTGATCTGCCAGATAAAACTCCAGAAAATGAACGCTTTCTCGTGATTGAAGCGTGGAAGCATTTTGATTTTTTATGCAAGAATTATATTCTTAGCGGACTGGATGATAATTTGTATAATGTATACAGTAGTGTGGAGACGTCAAAAGAATTGTGGAATGCGCTTGAAAAGAAATATAAAACTGAAGATGCCGGGATGAAAAAATTCGTTGCCGTAAAATTTTTGGACTACAAAATGGTAGATAGCAAGTCTGTTATTACCCAAGTCCAGGAATTGCAAGTGATTATTCATGATCTACTTGCTGAAGGTCTTGTCATCAACGAAGCATTCCAAGTAGCAGCAATGATTGAGAAGTTGCCTCCGTTGTGGAAGGACTTCAAAAATTATTTGAAACACAAACGAAAGGAAATGTCCCTTGAAGATCTCATTGTTCGGTTGAGAATCAAAGAGGACAATAAAGCTGCTGAAAGGAGAGGCCGTGAAAATTCAACAATAATGGGAGCAAATATTGTTGAAGATAACAAAAAGAGGAAGAAGGCTTCTGGTCCGAAATAAAATCGGACACAAATCTACGGAGTGTCGTGCTCCGAAGAAAGACAAGAAAAGGGGTCAAGCAAACATGGTAGTAAACCATGATGATGTTGATAACTTGTGTGCCATGCTTTCTGAATATAACTTGGTGGAAAATCCTAAACTGTGGTGGTTTGATTCAGGAGCCACTCGCTATGTTTGTGCAGTTAGAGAAGCTTTTGCTACTTATGCTCCTGCTGGACCCGGAGAGACAGTTTATATGGGAAATGCTTCAACAGCAAAAGTTGAAGGATATGGGAAGATATTTCTGAAAATGACTTCTGGCAAGGTCATGACTTTGAACAATGTCCTTCATGTTCCCGAAATGAGAAAGAATTTAGTCTCTACTGGACTTCTTGTTAAGCACGGTTTTAAGTGCGTTTTTGTGTCCAACAAGGTTGTCATTAGTAAGAATGAAATATTTGTAGGAAAAGGTTACCTCACCGAGGGCCTTTTCAATCTGAATATAATGGTTGTGGAAAACAATAATAATATTTCAGCTTCTTCTTACTTACTTGAGTCAAATGATTTATGGCATGTACGTTTGGGTCATGTCAATTATAAAACCTTACGGAAAATGATTAACTTGGAAGTACTGCCTAAGTTTGAATGCGAAAAATCAAAATGTCAAACATGTGTGGAATCTAAGTATGTTAAACATCCTTATAAGTCAGTTGAAAGGAATTCAAATCCTTTAGACTTAATTCACACAGATATTTGTGACACGAAGTCAATACCATCTCGTGGTGAAAAGAAGTATTTCATAACTTTTATTGACGATGGTACTCGATATTGCTATGTTTACTTACTGAATAGTAAAGATGAAGCAATAGACGCATTCAGGCAATACAAAAATGAAGTTGAAACGCAACTTAACAAGAAAGTAAAAATGATAATAAGTGATAGGGGTGGTGAATATGAATCTCCTTTTGAAGAAATATATTTAGAATATGGAATTATTCATCAAACAACAGCCCCTTACACGCCCCAATCTAATGGGATTACGGAAAGAAAGAATCGCACATTAAAGGAGATGATGAATGCGTTGTTGATAAGTTCTGGTTTGCCACAGAACTTGTGGGGGAAGCCATTCTTACGGCTAATCGAATATTAAATCGAGTGCCCCATAGCAAAACACAATCCATTCCATATGAAAAATGGAAATGAAGGAAGCCCAACTTGAATTATTTTAAAGTGTGGGGGTGTTTGGTAAAAGTGCAAGTTCCTAAACCCAAAAGGGTAAAGATATGACCGAAAACCGTTGATTGTGTTTTCATAGGATATACGACAAATAGTAAAGCATATCGATTACTGGTTCATAAATCAGAAAATCCCGACATTCATAATAATATGGTTATAGAATCAGATAATGCTGAGTTTTTTGAAAATATATATCCGTATAAAAAGGAATGTGAGTCGTTTGGTGAAGGATCTAAACAACCTCGGGAAGAAACAAAAGAAAGTATATGTAATCAGGAGGATCCAAAACGTAGTAAACGTCAAAGAACATCTACTTCATTTGGACCAGATTTTGTGACTTTCTTATTGGAGAATGAGCCTCAAATATTTAAAGAAGCTATGACTTCTTCGGAATCATTGTTTTGGAAAGAGACAGTCAATAGTGAAATAGAATCCATATTGAACAACCATACATGGGAATTGGTTGATCTTCCTCCTGGAAATAAACCTTTGGGTTCTAAATGGATTTTTAAGAGAAAAATCAAAGATGATGGCACTATTGATAAATTCAAGGCAAGGCTCATAGTCAAAGGGTATAGACAACGAGAAGGTCTAGACTACTTTGATAAATACTCTCCAGTTACAAGAATTACTTCCATACGGATGTTAGTAGCATTAACTGCAGTGTATGGTCTTGAAATTCATCAAATGGATGTTAAGACGGCCTTCTTAAATGGAGAGTTGGAGGAAGAAATTTACATGGAATAACCTGAAGGGTTTGTGATTCCAGGTAAAGAAAAGAAGGTATGTAGACTTGTTAAGTCTCTTTACGGACTAAAACAAGCACCCAAACAATGGCATATAAAATTTGACCAAACAATGTTGTCAAATGGTTTTAAGATAAATGTGTGTACATTAAAAATGTTCCAAATCGCATAGTCATTGTTTGCCTATATGTGGATGATATGCTGATAATGAGTAATGACATTGCCAACATAAATGCTACTAAGCGTATGCTCAATAGCAAGTTTGATCTAAAAGACTTGAGAGTTGCTGATTTAATTCTGGGAATTAAGATCCATAAGACTCCTCAAGGTCTGGCATTGTCACAATCTCATTATATTAAGACAGTACTTGAAAAATTCAAGCACTTGGGCTTTAAAGTTACAAAGACTCCAATTGACGTGAATCTTGCACTAGCAAAGAATAAAGGCCAAAGCATATTACAATTGGATTATGCTCGTGTGTTGGGATACTTAATGTATATCATGAATTGTACACGACCAGATATAGCTTGTGCTATAAGTAAACTGAGTCGATATACGAGCAATCCAGGCTAATCTCATTGGATGGCAATGAAACGAGTTTTGGGATATTTAGAACATACCCAAAACTTTGAATTGCACTACAGTAAATTCCCTGCGGTGATTGAGGGATACTGTGATGCAAATTGGATCACCGGTTCAACTGATTCTAAGTCCACGAGTGGATATGTATTCACTATTGGTGGAGGAACGGTATCTTGGAAGTTGTCCAAACAAACATGCATTGCCCGCTCTACAATGGAGGCTGAATTCATAGCCTTAGATAAAGCCGGTGAAGAAGCTGAATGGCTCCGGAATTTCTTGGAAGACATTCCATTTTGGCCCAAACCGTTGGCACCAATATGCATACATTGTGATAGTCAAGCGACAATTGGAAGGGCTGGGAGCGTTATGTATAACGGTAAATCTCGTCATATACGACGAAGACATAAAACCGTTAGGCAATTACTCTCTAGAGGAATTATCACGATTGACTATGTAAAGTCAAGTGATAATATGTCGGATCCACTTACAAAAGGCCTAACTAGAGAGGTAGTTGAGAAATCATCAAGGGGAATGGGGCTATGGCCGAGAACAAGTCATTGTGGCGGTAACTCTACCTAGAAGACTGGAGATCCCAAGATCTAGGTTCAAGGAGATCAAACAAAGTCATTAATGACGGTTCAACATTATCAAATAAAATTTTAGTCCGTTCTCGTGATGAGACAATGTTCAGTACCAAGGATAAAGCATTAAGGCTTTTTAATGATTTTTAAATTTGATACGGGGTATATCAAAAAGTATATCTACAGGATGACACGTTTAGGAATCACCTATATAAGTGTGAAGTGTTAGCCGCTTCAAGGAGAACTTTGTAAGGCTAGTTCTCTACGCACTTATGAAACCAGGCGGTGTTCATGGCTGAAACGAACACAACAATGAGAACCAAACACGGTTAAGGATTGATTGTGTGACTTATGATTGTCTAGGTATACACCAAAGATCGACGGTTCAAAGATATCAAATCTACCGATTGACCGAGTATATCCGACATAAGTTTACTACGGAAAGTTCAAAGGGAAACCTACTTATCCAGATGCGATTAATCCTTGCTTGTAAATCACACAGTTTTTCCATGCATACTTCCGTGATATAGCCATTCCCCATTCATGTGGGGGATTATTGAGGTTTTTATTTTTAAGATGAAATAGTCTTAAAATGAGGGTGAATGGAAAATGGAGGGAAAATGAAATTTTTGAGTAAAATTTTAAGTTTTCCCCTCTTGACAATGAGACATTGTCCCATATTGGAAGAGGAAGAGATTTTTGGTGGGTATATATATAATTGCTCTTCTTGTAGCTCTTAAAGAGTTAAGAAGAAAGCAAGCCGCGCGCCGTCGTCGTCGTCGCTCGCTCGGCTCGGCTTCGGCTACGGCTACGGCTTCGGCTTCGGCTTCGGCTTCGGCTTCGGATTCGGATTCGGATTCGGATTCGGATTTGGATATCCGCATATATGTGCGGATATCCGCATTTGTAACGGATATTTTCCAATCCGTAGGGTGGACGATTGTTCTTCTTCAACACTGGCTGCTATATATATGTGCAGCAGCTGTTGAAGAAAGATACACACAACACACAAGACACAAACTGAAATCGCTCAACAGATTTGGCTATACATTGCACTCCTTCCTCTCAGCATTTTCATACGATTTTCTGAGTTTCTACTCCCTCGTTCTGCATTGTTTTTAACTTCAAACAAAGCAACTGTAAGTGTGATTTGCTACCGAACTTTGTGTTCGCTTAAACACTGGGGTTTGAAGTACCGCTACACCAATGTGTGATTCGTTCTATCCTGGGAGGAAATAATCCATTACCTTGGGTACTAGGAGGGGATTAAATTCCTTAAGGAAACACTGTGAATTCAGTGGGCTCGAATTATTTATTGTTTCATTACGATAACTTATATTTTGCAGAATTATTATTTACAAATACAGCAATATTGGCGGGACTAACAATCTTAAGGAATTTAATATTTATTTCTGTATTTGTGTTATTCTTCCAAGAATTATATTCTTAGCGGACTGGATGATAATCTGTATAATGTATACAGTGGCGTGGAGACGTCAAAAGGATATATATGCTACAAATTCAAAGTTTTCATGAGGTTTTCACTTTTCTGAATGTAAGTTATTTATTGCAAGGGACTAAAAAGACGAGAATGTAATAGGTGGTTGAAGTTAGTCATTAGAACGACTATGTTGATGTGCATAGTGTCTAAAAGAATATTAACCATTAGATATCATAGTTGATAGGTGGCAAAAAATCAAAAGTTGTACCGAACAAAATTGGAGCAAAATATATTGGAGGGGATCTCAACCCAATAATTAGTATACCAGTGTACTTTTATTTAACAAATCTCTATGGATACTTTGTTTGAGTATGTTAAATAATATTTTTAATATCCATCATATAACGTGTAGTATATTGTAATTACTATTGAATTATGTTATACTTTATTTGAATACGTTAAATGATTGAAAAGTTAAATGGTATATATTCCCAAAAGTTTTGGTATATGATAAAGTATACCATGATTACTGTTGAATTATGTTATACTTTGTATAGGTACGTTAAATAGTATTCCCGATAGTTTGCGTATACTATATTGTATACCATGAATACTGTTGAATTATGGTATACTTTGTTTGAGTATGTTAAATGCTATTCTCAATATCTAAATATACTATATAGTATATCATGATTATCATGGAATACTTTATTTGCGTATGTTAAATGGTATACTTAATATTTATGGTATACTATACATTGATATATCATAATTAGTGTTGATTCATGATATACTTTGTTTGAGTATGTTAAGTGATATGCCCAAAATATTGGTCGATTTAACTATAAAGAACAAAAAAAGTGACAAATAGTTTATTACAAAAAACCTTTAAAAAAAAATTAAAATTTAAAAACTCAAAAAAGTAACTTTGTAACTCTCGGTAATTATAATCGATTAATAATTGTATAGAAAGTATCCCAATACTAATTTTACGACTCGATTATTTGTCTAGAAAGAACAAAAATAAAAATAAAAGTGAAATAAAGTGATAAAAATTTTGGCAGAGCAATTTTACTGAATCAAATAATAGAAAAACTAGGATAAAAATAATAATAAAAAGGGAGAAAAAGTGACAGATATTTTGGACGAAGAGTTTTTACTAAAAAGAACAAAATAAAAAAATATACAATAACAAAAGAATTAAGACAAAAAAAGTGAAAAAGTGAGGATTGTTACTAGAAAGAAAAACAATATACAAAAGAAAAAAATAAAAAAAACACTAAAAAGAGTGCAGCATTTTATTACAAAGAAAAAATTAAAGTAAAAAATAAAAATAAATGGAGAGATTTTACTGAGAAAGATAGATTTTAAAAAATATAAAAAACACAACAACAAAATCATTAAAAAAATAAGACAAAAAAAATTATAAAGTGAAAAAGAATGAGAAATTGTTATTAGAAAGAACAAAAAATAATAAAAAGAAATAACTATAAAAAAACAAATTATAAAAAAAACTGAAATAGTGTAATATTTTATTAGAAAAAAGAAATAAAGTGAAAAAATAACAACAAAATGGGAAAAAAGAAAGTAAAAAAATAAAAAAAGTGAATAAACAAAAAAAGGAAAATAAAGAAAAAGGGGATGGCTTTAGGTGGAGTTTGGGTAAATTTTCAAAAGACACATATTATGTTATTTTACAAAAAAGAGAAAATTTGGTCATAAAGTGTTTAAAAAGGGCTCTTAGTATTTTTTTTCTTTTATTTTTTCTGATCGTACCAGTTTGATATTAGACGTGATTTATTGACATTTTACTCAATTTAACGAGGCCCAACTTAGGTTGCCACCGGATCTTTACACGTGCGCATTGCAATGGCTAAGTGCACCGCTAGCCATTTTTACTAAAAACAATTACATCGAATGAGCTTTTCTAAAATCACCATTTATATTTTGACCTTGTTAAAAAACTCTTTGCAAAATAGTTCTACTGCTTGAATTTTGGAGTCGCTGCCACAATTTTGAGCCACACTATGAATTTTCCCATATGAAAAATTCTTATGATTTTCATATTTTGTGGTAAATCTTGGTGATTACTATAAGAAATTTTTTGACGATTATTATATTTTGTGGCGAATTCTAGTGATTACCATATGAAAATTTTTGACGATTGTCATAGTTTTGCAAATCCTAGTGAACACCAAATGAAATTCCTAGCGATGCCATGTTTTGTGGTAAATTCTAGTGATCACCATATGAAAAATTCCGGCGATTGTCATATTTTTGTGGCAAATTCTGATGATCGTCATACTAGAAATTCTAGCAATTGCCAGCAGGAGCTCTTCCCGAAATTATAATAGAGGCTAGTTTCCAAAGATCTTTTTTACCGGGATAAAAAAATTAATAGTGGCACCAAAGTATTTGAGTTTTGCTCCCTATTATTATTTAAGGATGTTGTTTGCCTTAAAAGATATCAACATTTGCAAAGTATTTAAAATATATCCACAACTAATTTGAACGATAAACAACGTGTCTTTTCAGTAGAGACAAGCTGGTAAAAAAGAGGATCATGATATCTAGTACACAAATAGAAAAATAGCTAGAAGTCATAGACGGTGAGTTACATACATAGAGGAGGTGGGTTCACGTAAATTTATGCTCCCTTCCCTAAGCTGTGTAGTGCACTACTACTTTTTTGATTATCTACTTATATCTTTATGTGTGAACCCATACTCAAATAACACTTTGGTACAGTGGTGATGGAGCGCACCATTGCTCACTGGGATAGGGGTTCAATCCCTAATTGTTGCCCTCTTTTCTTTTATGCTTTCTCTTACTTAGGTTATACACATTTCTCTTTCTTTTATTTTTTAACTTTTCTATCTTGGTTACCATTTTTTTTTTTGGTTATTGTTTTGAGTTTCTAAATCCTCGAAAAACAAAAATACCCACTCTCAAACACCCATTCTTTTACACCTGCTACTCAACGTCTCAAACTATCTGTTCATATTTATTTAAAATCTTATTTTGCATGGAGCATTATCTTTAGACCTAATTTCTTTTTTCTTACTTTGTCCCTTTTCTTTTATTTGGAAAGTCTACACTAAGAGGTCTAAAGTTTCATATTTGCATTACTGTATATTGCTATATGGTGTTGGAAATAATCTCTTCCCTGATGGTACAATAAATAGGGAAGATGGTGGAGGAGAAGAGACTTAGATTCTATTGACTGTGTTTGGGTTATGTCTGAGATAGACGACCAAAATATTAAAATTTTGGTCTCATTGAATGGACACATGGCGCGCACTCAACGCCTCATATCTACGGTCAAGATAAAGCCAACATCCCTCTTCTAGAAGGAGTTTAGAATAGTGTGAATACCTGTAAATAAAATTTTTTGTATTTATCTTTACTAGTCAGTTATATAGTTTGTTAGGATATAAAGGATCCTATAGTAATACACGTCAGACACATGACACTGTATATATAGAGAACACTGTACAGAGTTATTGACACAGAGAAAAAAATGGAAAAATAATTTTCCACAGCTTTTTCTTCTTGAATATTTTCATGGTATCAGAGCACTGGTAAAAACCAGTTCATTTTTTTCGATCTTCTTTTTTGAATAGCCATAGGAGAGAATGATGTTGATCCCAAAACCCCCATAGTAGTTGGTACTTCACAGATCTTTTTATCTTCTTGTCAGCAAGTTTATCCTTGCCATCCCTATTTTTTTGACATCTTCAGATAATCCAGGTGTTAACCTAATCAACGTCAATTTTGATGGAGCCAGCTATGCAAACTGGTGCACGGGAGTACTGATTTCATTGTCAGCCAAAAATAAATTAGGGTTTATCAATGGATCTTGTCCATGTCCATCTTCTGATTCTCCTTTGATTGATCAGTGGCAAAGGTGCAATGACATGGTCATTGCTTGGCTACTTAATTCCCGTAGTAGAGATATTGCAGAAAGTGTAATCTACTCACAGAAGGCTGAAGAACTTGGAATGAATTGGAGGAGAGGTATGGTCAAGCAGATGGTACCAAGTTGTTTTAACTGCAAAGAGAACTTAATAATATCAGTCAAGGAACAAGTGACATGGCAGGATATTTAACAAAGCTCAAAAGGATATGGGACCAAATGAAGGTACTCAACACTTTTATGATATACAATTGTGATTGTAAGTGTGGAGCAAAGACACACAATATTAAGATAAATGAGGATCAAAAACTGATTCAACTCCTTATGGGATTTAATGATGCTTATTCTGGTGTGAGAGCAAATATCTTGATGATGAAGCCACTACCCTCTACTGCACAGGCATATTCTATATTGATACATCAGGAATCACAAAAGGAGTTACATTCTAATTCTAGTTTTATAAATGATTCCACTGCTTTTATGACTTCTGGACAAAAGTGGAATGCACAAAGGACTACAAATAACTACAAGTCAACTAATCTCATCCATAATGCTAGAATTAAAAAGAATGATGTGTACTGCAAATACTGTAAAAAAACCTGGGCATGCTAAGGAGGAATGTTACAAATTGGTGGGATATCCACAATATTTTAAGGTAAACAAGCATAGAAGAGGGACTTTTGGGAATCAACAAGCTAACATGGCAATATCTGGAAAGGATTTAAGCTCAGGAATAGAAGGAGAAAGTGTTTTCACTTTGGTTGGAGCACAAGGATTCACCAAGGAGCAGTGTGACCAGTTGATCCAAATGTTTCAATCTCTGCAAGGAACCCATATATCTTCCTCTGAACCTATTGCAGCAGCAAATCTAGCTGGTATGCGACATGCTTTATTTTTCCTTACCTCACTTCTTTCAAACTTAACCAAAACTCCTTGGATTCTGGACAGTGGTTTTACACAGCATATGACTTTTGAAATACACTTGTTGCATGATCTAAGGGTATTTCTCACACCACTTCTAGTCAATTTTGCCAATTCTTGTAAAGTAAAAGCCTATGATGTAGGCAATATACTTCTTTCTCCAGGGATGAAACTCTCCAATGTGTTACATGTGCTTGATTTTAAGCATAATCTTTTGTCAGTAAGTCAGTTTGTTAATGATATGAATTATAATTTGTTGTTTACTAAGGCCGGATGTATTTTGCAGGCCCCTTTAATGAGGAAGGAGCCTCTCTTTGGTGAAACCACAACTGGTCTTTATGTGCTCAAGTATGACACTTCTATATTAGGAATACACTCAATTAAATCACCTGTTTCAGCTTCTTTTTCTTCTAGTAGTAGGTATAGACTGCCAGGGTCTTTGTCTTGTGTTTCTTTAGTCTGTTTGTGAAAGGACAAAGTGTCCTATCCTCTTGAGTCCTGTTTGTCCTGCAAATTCAAATGAAAACATGAATATGAATGTTTCTGTTTCAAATGATAGCATGAATGTGACTAAATCAGACAAATTGTGGCATTTTCATTTGGGACACTTACCATATGATGCTATGAAACATATTAAAGCAATACAAGTTACTTCTACAAATAACAACAAATTCCCTTGTGAAATTTGTCTTATGGCAAGACAGTCTAAATCATCATTTACCAAAAGCACAATTAGATCCAAGAATTATTTTGACTTGATACATATAGACACATGGGGACCATACAACACACCAACATATAAAGGGGAGAAGTACTTTCTAACTATGGTTGATGATTTCTCTAGAAGTACTTGGACTTTCTTGCTATCCACCAAATCTAATGCATTTCCTACTTTGAAAGCTTTCCTAACCCTTGTTGAAAGACAGTTTTCCCCCAAATTGAAAATGATCAAATCAGATAATGCTTTTGAACTAGGGACAGGACATATTCAAAAGGAGTACTACAATTCTCAGGGAATTATCTATTAGACTAGTTGTGTAGCAACCCCACAATAAAATGGGGTAGTTGAAAGAAAGCATAAATATTTGTTGGAAACTTGCAAGGCAATGATATTTCAGTCACATGTTCCTAAGAAATACTGGGGGGGGGGAGGGGGGAGGGGTGTTTACTTACAGCTATTCATTTGATTAACAGATTTCCTTCTCAAGCTCTTCAACTTAAATCTCCCTACCAAGTCCCTGGGTGGAAAGTTGTCATGGATAAAGATTTTGAGGCACTGAATTCCAACAAAACATGGGACATAGTTCAGCTTCCAAAAGGCAAGATACCTTTAACTTGCAAGTGGGTTTACAAAGTAAAATTGAAGTCAGATGGATCTTTGAAAAGGCTGAAAGCACGGTTGGTAATCAGAGGGGATACATAACGTGAGGGTATTGACTATGCAGAGACTTTTTCTCATGTTGTAAAAATGATGACTATACGATGCATCTTAGCTTTGGCAGTTAAGAAAGATTGGAAGATTTACCAACTTGATGTTAACAACGCATTCTTGCATGATGACTTGCACGAAGAAGTCTATATGAGGTTTCCTCCAGGTCTAGTTCCTCCTTCTCCCTCTCATGTGTGTCGACTCCGAAAATCCTTATATGGCTTAAAGCAGGTCTCATGCCAATGGTATGCTCATTTGTCCTCCGCACTCGCAACTAGGGGATTCACTTACTCGTTAAATGATTACTCCTTGTTCTTCAAAAAGACTGGGATTTGATTACACTCATTGCAGTGTATGTTGATGACATTCTCATCACTGGTAACAAAACACAAGAAGTTAGTGAAATTAAGCAATTTTTGGATGCCGAATTCAAAATTAAGGATTTAGGAGAGGCTCACTATTTTTTGGGTATGGAATTAATACCGAAAGGATGAGGACTGGTTGTAACCCAACACAAATTTTCCCTTGAGTTGCTTGAAGAATTCAACTTCATAGGTTGTCGGTCAGTCTCCACGCCTCTTGAACCTACTTTTAAACTCAATTCCACAAAGGGTGCACCTTTGCCGGATCCCATGATTTACCGACGATTACTTGGAAAGCTCAATTTTTGACCAATACGAGACCCGATCTTTCTTATGCCATTCAGACTTTGAGTCAATACATACAATCTCCACACACTAGCCATTTTCAAGCGGCTTTAAGTACTCTCAAATACATCAGTGGGGATCCTGGCCTTGGTTTGTTCATGTCTCCAGGATCTTCCTTACCGATCTTGGCCTTTTGCGACTCTGATTGGGCATCTTGTGCTGATACTTGCAGATCGGTGAGCGGATTTTTTCTTAGTTTGGGAGGTTGCCCCATTTCTTGGAAGTCGAAAAAATAGTCGGTTGTTGCCCTCTCTTCAGCGGAAGCGGAATACCGTTCTATGAGACGACTGGTGGCGAACATTACATGGCTAGTATGTCTTCTTCATGATATTGATGCTTCTCCTCTTTTACCAGTTCCTCTCCATTGCGACAAACAATCGGCGATTCATATTGCAAAGAACCCAGTTTTTCACGAACGGACCAAGCACATCGAGCTTGACTGTCACTTTGTTCGTGAAAAACTGCTTGAAGGCTTAATTTCTCTGTCTTTTATTCCATATTCGTCTCAACTCGCGGATTTGTTCACGAAAGCTCTTGCGGGTCCATTACATCAGTCTCTTCTTTACAAATTGGGAGTCCGAGCTCTTGCCTCCCACTTGAGGGGGGGGTGTTACTGGAAATAATCTCTTTCCTGATGGTACAATAAATAGGGAAGAAGGTGGAGGAGAAGAGACTTAGATTCTATGGATTGTGTTTGAGTTATGTCTAAGAGAGATGACCAAAATGTTAAAATCTTGGTCTTATTGAATGAACACATGGCGCGCACTCAACGCCTCAGATCTACGGTCAAGATAAAGCTAACGTCCCTCTTCTAGAAGGAGTTTAGAATAGTGTGGATACCTATAAATAAAATTCTTTGTGTTTATCTTTACTATTCAGTTATACAGTTTGTTAGGATAGAAAGGATCCTACAGTAATACACGCCAGATACATGACACTGTATATATAGAGAACACTGTACAGAGTTATTGACACAGAGAGAAAAATGGAATAACAATTTTCCACAACTTTTTCTTCTTGAATATTTTCACTATATAGAACGTAAGGTATTTAATGATGTTACTATAATTGATCGTTTTTAAATATGAAAATTCGTCGAGGACAATTGTGAAATAAATAATTATTTTTGCGATAATAGTATTAATTATAGTTCGTTCATTAACTTGTTGTCATCGTATAATCCGACCAAGCATCTATCTTAAAGGTAGTGGTGCATTCATTCTTTTGAAATCATGAATACGCCTCTGTATACAGATATTCAAAGACACCAAAAGTTGAAGATATTATAAGCAACCTCAAAAGGAGAAAATCTGTAATATTCACAACACTCTTTAAATCTTTAAGACAGTGTCCTGAAGTTTTAATTGCTCTTGATTTAATTTTTTTGATATTAAAAAATACTTATTTAGGAATAAAATGAACGTACAAGAGGGAGGGGGGGGTGAATTGTTGACTATTTAAAAATTAGTCGACTAACACAAGTATTAATTGACTGATCACAATGCAGAATAAAAGTAAGCAGTAAAGAAGAGTAAATAACACACAACTATTTATACTGGTTCGGTACCGTTGTGGTACTTACATCCAGTTTCCCCTGGGTCATAAGGGTTCCCTTAAGATCTTTGAAAATGTTACAACACAGATGGTTTAACGCGTTCACCACCAACGAACAATATCACACCTTGAGTTCTGAGTAATTGGCACAACTCTCTTTTGTATTCTAGATCTTTCTATCTTTTGAGACACTAATAACTAAAGATTATAGTGTTTGAACTAAGAAGTAGACGGACTTTGAATACATTATATGTAGTTGTGCAAGTCTTTTTCTTGAAAGTATCAGCCTTCTTATATGAGAGAAAAGAGTCGTTGAGTCTTCAGCGAAATCAGAGGCACGAGATCTTTGCAAAAGTGTTTTGACCCAAGGGGTGCCTCTTCGAATCCTGCTCTTTGAAGAGTCCATATTCGATTTTGACTTTCCTTGTCACAACTTGAATTAAGGAGCCATTTACACATGGAGTGAGCTTAATTCTGGACACAGAATAATTGTTGGCGAGCTTCTTGATTTGAGTATCCATGATTGGCAATCTGAGTTTCTTTGATTGATGACGAATAAATTTGCTTCTCTTGATTGACCATTGATGTAGCAACAACATCTTTATTCGAATCCTGATTGATTATTATTTGCTTTTTTGAATCCTGTAGCAATCGCATCTTGCTGAGCATCTCCATGATTTCTTTTTTGTTAGTCCTGTAAATATAACATAAGATAATATTGTCATCATTGAAACTTAAACTTAAACCTATCAATCTCCCCATTTTTGATGATGACAATCAAGAATGAGTAAACAGTAATTTAAGATACTTCCCTTTGAAGATGTTGCTCCCCCTGAGTTGTGTTGCTCCCCCTGAGATTATGTTATTTCCATCTCCTCCTGAATAACTGTAATTGCAGGTCCTCCTGCTGGTGTTTGCTCACATTTTTTCTCCCCCTTTGATATCAATCAAAAGGAAAAGAAAAGCATACAGAATAATATAGGATAAAATGTACATACTAATAAGGTGGTTAGAGCAGCAGAAGTAGTGCCTTCAGCAGAGGCTTAGTTAGTACAGACCCAAAATATTGTCTAAGAGAAACCACCAATAAAAATAAGCATAAGCAAAAAAAATTGGTTGTCATAACATTATGGCAAAATGCATTAACTTCTTCCCAGGAAAGAGGGTGTTGATCACTTTGGTGCAGAATGAGTCATAGGAGTTTTCAATGTCCTTGACGAGTTTGTCCATCTTTTTACTCATAGAGTTGAAAGTCCTGGTTCCTTGTCTCCGTGTGGCTCCTATGTCCATCCTGAGCTTGGCCACATCTGTACTTGTATCCTTGGTGACGTCCCTAATTGTATCTACTTGCTATTTCATCTCAACAAGAAGCAGCTTGACTCCATCAAGATAATGTTGAATTTGTTGAAGATTCTGAGAGGCAGTTGACTGAGAAGCTGGTTGATCATTTTGGACTTCAACTAGCGCTGGAGCACTTTCAACCTTGGCTCGCCTAACCCATACATCATCACCTAGAGTGTACCCCATCATTAAAAAAGTTGTCTTATCATAAGTAGTGGTGATGTACTTGGATGTAAAGGGTGCCAAGTCTACTTTCATGACTTCTAGAATATGAGAGATGAGAAGACCATAGGGCAGACATGTAGCAGAGAAGGATATATCCCTAATACTCTCAAGCATATAATGACGAATCCATACAAACCAATCAAGACGTTTATTATTAACCAGATAGTAGAGGACAAAGACATCTCTAGTGGACAAAGAGCTAAGGGGCCCAGATCTGGGAAGGAGAGTGGTGGCAATCATGTGGGCAAAGATACGGTGTTCAAACTTAAGATTTTTGGGGCCAATGTCAGGGGGTTATCAGACAGAAAATATTTTGCTTCATCAAAAGACACTTCAAAGTTTTTTGGGCCAAGAATTTTGGACAACACATCATACCCACTAAACTTGGCGGAAAAGATCTTTTCAAATTGGTATGAGTTCAAAACAATTCTAGTCTCTAAAATCATAGATTCAAAATCATCTTTATCATTCACGAAAAAATTTGCATAAAATATTCTAACAGGTTCTCCATACATAGAGTTTCCAATAGTGTCAAAGAGAGGGGAAAGTTGCTGAAAATCGATAATTGCAGTCACATCATAATGAAGACTTTTCATAAGAGAGAGACTTACAGAGCGTCCATAAGCCATGGATTTTGACTTGTAGGACTCAAACCTTGCTTTTTCACTGGGGCCGTAGAAGATTAGCTTGTCCTCAGGACCAAATTTCAAGTGTTCCACTTTACCCTTCTTGCATGCAGCCTTTTTAGGGGTTTGCTCCATGGGTCTCTTGCTGGCCTTTTTCTGGCTAATGGGAGGATTTTCAGATGATTCGCTGTTTTCATTGTCTGTTCTGAGAAAATCTGAGTCAATGGACGACTCCACATCCACAGGCTCTTCAGTATTAAGAGGTTTTTGGAACCTGCGACTGTGTCTGGTTGCAGAGGAGGGATTTCTTTTGGCCATGGTGTGAAGGGTTGTTTGGTAGAGAATGAGAGGAGTATTGGAGACAGAGGTTTTTTATTGAAGATTTTGGGAAGAGCGAAGAGACGCCTTGGTTAATGGAAAGGCCAAGTTCAGACGGAAGAGATGGTTCAGAAGTGACTGATCGGCGGTACTTGCAATAATTACGCTTACACATAAAAGTAGTTAGATCACATATAAGTAAGGAAATAAAATATTCTAGTATAGGGTAAAATATTTTAAACACTAAAGGAAATATTTGATTTATAAATTTGGCACAATGCCAATCTTTTTTCGGAGAAGGCAAAATCTTTCTTCCAAAAGAGGTTTTGTAAAAATATCAGCAAGTTGAGAATCAGTACTAATAAACTCTAAAACAATGTCAGCTTTTGCAACATGATCACGGATAAAATGATATTTAATTTCTATATGCTTTGCTCTAGAATGATGCATAGAATTCTTTGATAAACAGATAGCACTAGTACTGTCACAAAAGATAGGAGTGGATGTAAGAGATAAATTAAAATCAAGAAGTTGGTGCATAATCCATAGAACTTGTGTACAACAGCTTCCAACGGCTAGGTATTCTGCCTCAGTCGTTGATAGTGCAACACAATTTTGTTTCTTGCTATGCCAAGATACTAATGCATTTTCTAACAATTGACATGTCCCACTGGTACTCTTCCTATCAATCTTGTCTCCAGCAAAATCAGCATCTGAAAAGCCTCTTAGAGAGAAATTGTTTGAGTGATCATATCATAGTCCTAGTTTAGATGTACCAATTAAATATCTAATAATTCGTTTAACAGCAGAGAGATGGGATTCTTTAGGAGCCGACTGAAATCTAGCACATTTGCATACACTGAACATGATATCTAGTCGACTGGCAGTTAAATATAGTAGAGATCCAATCATCCTTCTATACATGGTTTCATCAACCAGTTTTCCATTGCTATCTTCATCTAGCACGGTAGTTGGACTCATTAGAGTACCAATAACCTTAGCATCTTCCATCCCAAACTTTTTGATAAGCTCCTTGGTATACTTGGTTTGGCAGATAAAAATCCCTTTAGGGGACTGCTTGATTTGAAGCCCAAGGAAGAAGGTTAGTTCTCCCATCATGCTCATTTCAAATTCTCCTTTTATGGAAAGAGCAAATTCTTCACAAAGAACAGAGTTAGGGCTACCAAAAATAATATCATCTACATAAATTTGAGTAATAAGATTACCTGAACTGGATTGATTAATGAAAAGGGTTGTATCGATATTATCTCGTTTGAAACCTTGATTTAGAAGGAAAGAACTTAACCTTTCATACCATGCTCGAGGAGCTTGTTTGAGACCGTACAGGGCTTTAGTCAGCTTGTATACACGATTTGGAAATGTGGCATTTGCAAAGCCAGGTGGTTGCTTCATATATACTTCTTCAGAGATATATCCATTTAGGAATGCACTTTTAACATCCATTTGAAATAATTTGAATCCTTTGTGAGTAGAGAAGGCGAGTAATATTCGAATGGATTCAAGTCTTGCCACAGGCGCAAAAGTTTCATCATAGTCGATTCCTTCCTATTGAGAATAACCTTGAGCCACTAGTCTTGCTTTATTTCGAACAACTTGACCTGATTCATTCAATTTGTTTCTGAAGACCCACTTACTTCCAACAACATGAGAGTTTTGAGGCTTTGGAACTAATTTCCATACTTTATTTCTTTCAAACGGATCTAATTCTTCTTTCATAGCACTAATCCAATGAGAGTCCTTTAGAGCTTCATCCACTTTCTTGGGCTTAATTTGAGAAATGAGAGCTACATGAGATTTGTTCTTTTGATATCTCCTTGTAGTTATTCCCTCTTGTGGATCTCCTATAATGAATTTGTGAGGATATCCTAATTCACTCTTCCATTTATTTGGAGTATTTACTGGAGTCATCCGTTCTTCGGTAGTCGACTGATCTGGCTGGGGTAGGTCAAGATCTTCTGGTGGTACTTTAGCTGATTGAGTCTGTTGATTAGCTGACTTATTTTAATGATCCTTACCTACAATAACTGACTTAGGAGCATAGGAAATTTCCTCATCTTCAGGAATATGTTCATTCCTTGGGCGAGGGTTAGTATCAACAAAAACAACATGAATAAATTCTTCAATATATAAGGTTATCTTATTATAAACTCTGTAAGCTCTACTTGAAGGAGATTAACCAAGAAATATACATTCATCACTCTTTTGGATCAAACTTACCAAGATTATCCTTCCTATTGTTATGGATGAAGCATTTGCATCCAAAGGGGTGGAAATAGCTAATATTTGGTTTCTTACCATTTCACAGTTCATAAGGAGTCTCTTTGAGAATTGGTCGAATCAGACATCTGTTGATGATGTGACATGCTGTACTCACAACCTCTGCCCAAAAATGATGAGGTGGAGAGTTTTCCACGATCATGGTTATTGTCATATCCTGCAAGGTTCTATTTTTACGCTCTACTACTCCATTTTGCTGTGATGATCTTGGTGAAGAGAAGTTGTGAGAGATTCCTTGATCGTTATAGAAATTTTCAAAAGCTCTGCTTTCAAACTCTCCTCCATGATCACTTCTGATAGTAGAGATGTAGTATCCCTTTTCTCGTTGAACCTTCTTACAGAAAACTTCAAAATTCTTTAGAGCATCATCTTTATGACTAAGAAACATAACCCAGGTAAATCTAGAGAAATCATCTACAATAACAAAAGCATATTTCTTACCTCCTATATTAGCAGTTCTAGTAGGACCAAATAAATCCATATGCAGCAATTGAAGAGGTTTAGAGGTAGAAACAATATTTTTGACTTAGAAAGATGAGCGAGTTTGTTTTCCTAGTTGACATACATCACAGATATGATCTTTCGAAAAATCTAGTTTTGGGAGTCCAATAACAAGATCATGTTTAGACAGTTTTTGAATAGTATACATGCTTTCATGGCCAAGTTTTCTATGCCAAACCTAGAGATCTTCAATCATAGATGTAAGACAGATTTGATCCCCAAAGTTTTCTAAGTTCTTGATAGTGTAGACATTTCTGTCTCTATTACCTGAGAGAATGATATTACATGATTCGTCTTCTATAAACCAGTTATGTTTCTTAAAACGAACCTCATAATTGTTGTCACATAGTTGACTGATGCTGAGAAGATTATAGCCAAGTTCATCAACTAGGTAGACTTCATCTACATCACATGTCGAGCTTAAAGGAACTTTTCCAACACCAATAATATTTCCTTTGGATTTGTCACCAAAAGTAATTGTTCCTCAATCTGGCTTGGTGACTGATTTAAACAGTTATTTGTCACCCGTCATATGTTTGGAATACGCGCTGTCGAGATACCATTTTCCTTTTCATTCTTCTTGCGTTGTTCCTGCAAAACAAGATTACTCATTTTTAGGTACCCAAGCTTGCTTGGGTCCTGAATGGTTAGACTGCTGAGTGTTAGTTTGATTTGAAGATTTTGGTCTCCAGACCCATCTCCTGTTATTTTTGAACCTGCAATGATTTGAGGTGTCACCTCTTTTACCATAATAGGAGCAGGATGAGCTGTTAGAGTTACCAGTACTACTTTCAGCTCTAATTCTGTTCCTGCAATTGTTAGTACTATGGCCATTTTTACCACAAAAAGAACAAGCGATTTTCTTCTTGTGATGAGCAGTCTGATTTGACTTGACTTGACTGGACTGAGACTCGTGGTCTTCTGATGAGCAGTCTGAAGCTTGAGTTCATTTACTTTATCTTGAAGCATATCACGCTCAATTTCGTACACTTCTAGTTTCAAGGCCCAGTCTTTCTTCTCTCTCTCTTTTTCTCTCTTGGTTCTTCTGAGCTCATTTACTACTCTTTCTATGCCTGCAAGAGCAATATCAATAAATTTTTGAAGTTCATAACAATTAGGGAATAAAGGAGTACGTACCTCACTAGTTCCTTCATCTAATATTGAACGAGGTTCTCTTGAGTCGTCTTCCTCATTGTTGTTGTCTGCCATTAGTCCAAGTTCTCCCGAATCTTCATTGTTCCTTAGAGCCATAAAACATATGTTAGCAATTTCCTCGTGATCAGATTCTTTCTCATCACTCCATGCTCCAAAAGCTTCTTCTTTTGCTTGTTTCTGCTAAGCTTCTTCTTTAATTCCGGACAGTCAGCTTGAATGTGACCAAACTTTTCACATTCGTAACACCTTCCATCATTTTTATCAGCTTCATTGCTCATCCTTCCTTTCCTAAAGTTGAACTTCCCTCTTCTGTTATTTCTGTTTCTTTTCATCATGCTGGTTACGACTTGAGAGAGCATTGCAATGTTTTCATCTTGTTCTCCTCCTCCTCCTCCTCCTCCTCTTCCTCCTTCTTCTTCTTCTTCTTCTTCTTCTTCTTCTTCCTCTTCTTCTTCTTCTTCATTTTCTTGTTCAGCCACAGTTGCCTTGAAAGCAATAGTTTTCTTCTTCTCTTGAATTTGTCTGTCAAGATGAGTTTTCTCAAAAGCAATTAGATCACCTCTAAGCTCATCATAGGAAATTTTGTCTAGATCTTGACATTCTAACGCAATGACCTTTGGTTGCCAAATTGTAGGTAAGCTTCTGAGGATCTTTGTAACCTGTTCGCCACTTTTAATAGGTCTTCCAAATGACTTGAGATCTCCAAGTATTTTGCTGAACCTGGAAAACATTTCTTCTACAGATTCACCATCCTTCATTTGAAATAACTCATAGTCCCGAACCAAGAGGTTTATCCTAGTCTCTGTCACTTTGTTGGTTCCTTCGTAAGTGACTTCCAGTTTGTCCCACATTTCTTTTACAGTTTCGCAACTTGATATCTTTTCATATTGTTCTCTACTGATAGCATTGTACAGTAGATTTTTTTGCTTTTGCATTAACAGTGATGACATCAGCTTGTTCATCAGTGTAATCATCTAAGTCAAGAGGATCAGTAGATACGATGACTTGACCGTTTGCATCCTTCTTGGAAGGAATTGGAAGATTTTCCTTTTTTATCACACGCCATACTTTGATGTCATATGACATAGTATACGTTTCCATGCGAACTTTCCAGTGAGAGAAATACTGACCGTTGAAGTAAGGGTGTCGAACCTGAGAGGTTCCTTCTTGAAAGAGAGCACCAACAACAGTATTGGATCCCAAGATCTTTTTCTCACTAGAGATTAAGTAAGATTGTGAGCCTGGCTCTGATACCAATTCAATATACAAGAAGAGGGGTGAATTGTTGACTATTTAAAAATTAGTCGACTAACACAAGTATTAGTTGACTGATCACAATGCAGAATGAAAGTAAGCAGTAAAGAAGAGTAAATAACACACAGCGATTTATGCTAGTTCTATACCGTTATGGTACTTACATCCAGTTTTCTTTGGGTCACAAGGGTTCCCTTAAGATCTTTGAAAATGTTACAACACTGATGGTTTTAACACATTCACCATCAACGAACAGTATCACACCTTGAGTTCTGAGTAATTGACACAACTCTTTTTTGCATTCTAGATCTTTCTATCTTTTGAGACACTGATAACTAAAGATTACAGTATTTGAACTAAGAAGTAGACGGACTTAGAATACAATGTATGTAGTTGCGCAAGTCTTCTTCTTGAAAGTATCAGCCTTCTTATAGGAGAGAAAAGAGTCGTTGGGTCTTCAGCGAAATCAGAGGCACGAGATCTTTGCAAAAGGGTTTTGACCCAAGGGGTGCCTCTTCGAATCCTGCTCTTTGAAGAGTCCAGATTCGATTGTGACTTTCCTTGTCACAACTTGAATTAAGGAGCCATTTACGCTTGGAGTGAGCTTAATTCTTGACACAGAATAATTGTTGGCGAGCTTCTTGATTTGAGCATCCATGATTGGCAATCTGAGTTCCTTTGATTGAGGATGAATAAATTTGCTTCTCTTGATTGACCATTGATGTAGCAACAACATCTTTATTCGAATCCTAATTGATCATTAATTGCTATTTCGAATCCTGTAGCAATTGCATCTTGCTGAGCATCTCCATTCCTTCCTTTTTGTTAGTCTTGCAAATATAACATAAGATAATATTATCATCATTGAAACTTAAACCTATCATAAAGTTTTATCGTAAATGATTAGAAACTTTGTAAGTGATATAATTCTCTCTATTTGAATTTTCTTTATGTATGAAAAGTTGAAAGAGTTAACAAGAATTCATACAATATTCAACCTCACTATTCTTCTACAAAAGCTGTAGTATTCTTACGATATTTCAATAACGTCTAGTACCGATAGGTGGCTATGCATGATATTAATTAACCATTGGAAATTGAGTTAGAATTGTTATGCAAAAGAGTTAAGTTTGAGATTGAAGCATTATCTGTATATTCACTCTCTTTTTATTTATGCAGAGGAGGAGTAGCGGATCTCTTTTTAGGAAGAATGCAGAAGCAGCGGAGAAGACGACGAAGCAGCGTATCTCTTTCTAAGTTGTGACTAATTTTTAAATAAATAGCTATATTTTAAACAATAGCCTAAAAGTGACTTTCTACCCGGTTAATCCTGTTACACTTCCTTGGGGAAATATTTAGAGAAAATTACGCGACACTGAAACAAGAGAGCAATAAAATCTCGTAGCTCAGTTAGTTAGAACGCATGTTTAATTAGCGAAGGTTTTGAGTTCAATTTTAGGCCAGATTCTCATGGACTAACCTTTAGGCCCGGTAAATTGGGCCCATCCAGATTGTAGAGGAGCATTTTCATATATATATATATAGGTCACCATTGAAGTTATACCCGCATTGCATAAAATTTTACAAAGTATACCCTCTAGGACATGAAGTAATAAATCTTTTCAATGCAACTTCAGAAATCAAATTTAAAGTTTTTCTATCTTTCAAATGCATTTCAGAAATTCAATTTTAATTAGTTCAATATCTTCAATGAAACTTCAGATTTCGAATCTACGTTCTAAATCTAAACTTTTTCTTCGAATTTCAACAATTCAACACACGATTCAACGCCCAAATCTACTCCAAATGAGCTCAAATTTGAAATATAACTTTCAAATATCGTAAAGAATAAACCCCAATCATCAAATTGTCAAAACAATAATAAATTTAACAAACTCACTTTGCAACTAAGAAGAAGAAGAAGAAACCCGAAGTACAAAGAAAAAGAAAGTTTGTCCGTGAAATTTTGCAAGTTTTTGGAAATTTTTCGAAAATGAGTTTTTTCACAAACTAAAAAGTGATTAATTTTCAGAAAATTTTCTTTACGCACTCACAAAACTGTAATATTTTTTCAAGTAAAATATATATCCAAATATAATATCAAATTTCAAATACTATTTTTTTAAGGTAACTTCGAATACTATTTTCTTTTCCAAAATTAGAATTTTTATGTCTAAACAATGAATTCAAATCTAAGAGGAGTCAAACGTCAAAAGAAACCAGAAGTATCCTACTGCCGAAGAGTGCAGTCCTTTTCCAGATAATTAACATATTGCTTAAATTAGTAAAGCATACATGAATCCAACTCTAAAACCTAGACAAAAAATCTAGAGCAAAGTTATCTGATTAAATTGAGGGAGGGGGAAGAGGTGGCCCATTATTCTTGTAAGAAACAAGGACAATCTTGGAAGTTTACAGAGCATTTATTTGATTCTGCAATCTTTATAAAATTTGCAAAAGTTAAAGACAAGTTGGGCCAAAAGTCACCAGAAAAAAGCTTATGTTGGTACCAAAAGCAAAAGGCAGATGATGGGATTATTAGATTCTCTTTTTCTTTCTTTAAAGAGATGCTTTTGCAGTTTGCATGGCAAGATTTTCTTCCCACATCCATATCCAACACCCCAAATAATTTATTCTTAATAAAAGCTTTGATAGCCTAAAGCAGCCCACATCATAAGAAATCTGTACATTGATTTTCAAGGAAAAAAAAGAAAGTCATTTCATTCATAAATAAATAATTGAACCATCTACCTTAAAGAACTGGACCCCACACGCAATTACTGAAAATTGTTTGCAATGGTGTCAAGTGTAAAAATGGACAAATATTGTTTGCAATGGTGTCAAGTGTCAACATACTGAAAATTCTTTTCCAAAGCAAAGTGAAAAAGGTGAAGCTGAAAGATGAAGTTGAATTCTGTCTTCCTTTGTGAAAAGCATTTTCAAAATATTCAAAAGAAAACATAGGAATGTGAGTGAACATTGCACAAGCTAAGACTCCTCAATAACCAAAAAGTTAAAGGTAATCCAAGTGAGATGATTAAGATCCACTTTAAGGAGTCTTGAACTTCAATCAAATACTAAAATATACACCATTTTATCAAAAGAACACAGCTTAGCTTCTTCTTCTTCCATGGATTTCCTCTTACAATCCTTTGTTTTACTTCTTTGTTTCACTCCAGCAATTGTGTGCCAAGTTACAGGTATGTCCTCTTTGCATCTTTACCCTTCACTATACCATAATCTGGCAATAAAAACCATATTTATCACATCTAGAAACAACTAATTGCAGACCTAGCAAAAAATATGGCACAGTGAAGGGAGAAAATCTATACGGGGTATACCAATTAGTTGAGAATATGTTTTAGTCATGTTAGTACGTTTACTTCAGGTTCTAAGAGTCTTTTAATCCTGCCAAATAGAAAGTACAGTGAACTTGTACTACTTTTTATTTTTGTTTTGTATAATCTTGAGCTTAAACAAAGAGGCATGATTCATATAGCCGACTCCAACTCGCTTGGAATTGAGTAATTGTTATTTTTTTAGGACAAGATAAGTGATGGGCAGTCTTGTTCATGAAATAAAGCTTCAATATTGCAGAGTTTGTAAGTATAGACTGTGGAAGTGCAACAAATTATACCGACCCGAGTACAGGATTAGCATGGACTACAGATGCTGGAATCATGGGAAATGGGAAACCAGTTGTGGTAGTGAATGCAGATGTAAACTCACAACAATATCAAAGGCGCAGAGACTTTCCAGCAGACACCAAGAAATACTGTTATACTTTAAACACCAAGGAGAGAAGGCGATATCTTGTCCGAGCAACATTTTTATATGGAAGTCCTGCAGCAGAGGGAACATACCCCAAATTTCAGCTCTACTTAGATGCAACAAAGTGGGCAACTATAACCATTTCAGAATCTTCAAGGATATATGTAAAGGAAATGATCATTAGAGCGCCTTCAAACTCGATCGATGTGTGCTTGTGTTGTGCCACAACAGAGTCCCCTTTCATATCTACTCTTGAGCTGAGACCTCTAAATTTGTCAATGTATGCCACAGACTATGAAGATAACTTTTACTTAAAAGTCGCAGCAAGAGTAGATTTTGGAGCTCAAAGCAATGAACCTATAAGGTATAGTTTGGTTACCTACATCTGCATGTTTCCTATCTCACTATTTTAAAGTTTGTATGAGGTGAATACCAATAAATTGAGGATATGTTTTAGTCATGTTGGTACATTACTTTCTAGGAGTCTTTTAATCTTTTCAGAGATTTATATGCCAATAGAAAATATAGTGAACTTCTAATCTTTTTATTTTGTATAATATCGGGTAGATGAACTTAAATGGAGCGACATGGTCAGTAAGGATTCATATACCTGACCCGAACTTGCTTGGGATTGAGGCTTAGTTTTTGTTTGTGAGATGATATCACAGCAGATAAACCATAAGATATAGACTTTTTCAGCTCTCACAAGATCATAACAAAAATTAGATCTGTCTCACAGGTATCCGGATGATCCTTATGACCGTATATGGGATTCGGATCTAGAAAAAAGGCCAAATTTTCTGGTGGATGTGGCTGCAGGCACAGAAAGAATCAACACAACAAAGTATATAAATACAAACACAAGAGAGTATCCACCTGTTAAAGTAATGCAGACTGCAGTAGTTGGGACTAAAGGAATGCTCAGCTATAGGCTGAATCTTGACGATTTTCCAGCGAATGCACGAGCTTTTGCATATTTTGCTGAGATTGAAGACTTGGGGATAAATGAGACCAGGAAATTTAAAATGGAGCATCCTTATGTCCCGGACTACAGCAATGCTGTGGTGAATATAGCAGAGAATGCAAATGGAAGTTACACTTTATATGAGCCTAGCTACATGAACATAACATTGGATTTTATACTGTCATTCTCCTTTGTGAAGACTCGTGACTCAACTCGAGGTCCACTGCTAAGTGCAATGGAAATATGTAGATACGCGCAAATTGCTGCAAAGACCGATGAACAAGATGGTAACAATGACTTTCTATGCTTAGTCTAGCTATATTTCTCTATCCAGCTATGGTAACTGCTCTACTTGTACGCATATTATTACCAAATATAGCTAATTGATTTAAAGCTGCAACTTGGAAGTGACCACTCTCAACGCTTTCCGCTCCATGTCGTTGGGAAGTGACTGGACAGATGAAGATGGTGATCCTTGCGTGGGTACTCAATGGGAATGGGTGACTTGCAGCACAACTATTCCACCAAGAATCACAAAAATGTGAGTTATATCGCTAATGTAAGAGAAATTTGATATAATACAAGTAGATGCATTCAACCAGATAACATATCCTATGAGGTCTTTAACTGACCACAACTGGAAGAAGAGATATAAAACTATTATACAGAATGGTACTGAAATGGAACCTCAGATCATAGTGCTAAAAGTATTTGTTTTTCCTTGACAATTTGACATCTTACTTTGATTCAACAGAACACTGTCGGGCAAGAATGTTAAGGGTGAAATTCCTCCCGAGCTAAACCATATGGAAGGATTGACAGAGTTGTAAGTCTTGCTCATAAAACAAGTCAAGTTTTAATCTTATTGTTTCAGTTTCTCATATTTTCTACTTAGGTGGTTGGACGGAAACTCTCTGACCGGATCAATCCCTGACTTGAGCAATCTTGTTAATTTGAGAACTATGTAAGATGTTTACGAGTGGCTAACATTTATTCCCATTTTAACAAGTAAATCTTTTTCTTTATCCTGTTTTTCCTTTTTAACTGGATGTTGTATTTCGTTAACATGCAGACATCTTGAGGACAACAAGTTGACTGGTCCAATACCTTCATACCTGGGAGGTTTACCAAGCTTAATAGAACTGTATGGTGTGATCTGGATAAAAAACCTTTTACTTCAAATTTAAATTATCCATAGTCTTATTTATATATTTATTTTCATGGAAAAAGCTTATCTTAACTTTGAATATGTTTCCTTGTGGCAGAGATGTCCAGAATAACAGCCTAACTGGAGAAATACCTCCGTCATTATTAAAAGGAAAAGTAACTTTCAAGTAAGTATTCCTTTAATTCTCTAACCAAGACAAAATCTCAGCCACTAGAGATTTTTCCATCTAAAAGAAGGGCTGATTATCACCAAATATGTCAGTGGTCTAGCATTTAGATATACACAGCATTTTCGATGTTACACTGTGCTAGGAAAAGAGCAAATAAAATTCCTGAATATTCATAAATGCTTTAAGAACTAGAAAATAACATTTACATTTATCTTTGAACTCAGGAAAAGAGCTTCGCTTAAAAGTTGTTTTTCCTGTCTCACAGGTATGAAGGAAATCCTAATCTAAGACCCGAATCAAAGCATAATAAACGTCACAAAGTGATACTAGGAGTTTCAGTTGGAGCAGTTGTGCTTCTATTTGTTCTAATCACAGTCAGTATACTCTTTTTGTGCCACTTCAGAACAAAAGTATCTCATCAAAAAGGTGACACAAAAGGTGCACACATCCCCTAAACTGTCTAACTAACTTTTAATTATATATATTTCGCATCACCTTTCATTATTCCATCTATACTTCCCAGGTGAGTCTTTGCGTAGAAGCACAAAGGCCTCAACAACTTGTTCAATCGTGCGAGGTGGATCTTTAATGGATGAAGGTGTGGCGTACTATATCCCACTATCTGAGATAGAAGAAGCCACAGAAAATTTTTCTAAGAAAATTGGGAAGGGAAGTTTTGGACCTGTTTATTACGGAAGACTTAGAGATGGGAAGGAGGTTGCTGTTAAAACTATGGCAGATTCATCAAGCCATGGCACCAAACAGTTTGCTACGGAGGTATATTGCGGTTGCTACGCTTTAGTTACCATCTCAATGAGACACAAAATTAGTTTTCTATATCAAGGATATGCTTTACATGATGAACTAAGAGCTACCTTTACAGAGATAAAACCTTAAATTTCTATTTGGAGTAACATATTTAAGCTTTTAATTGTCTTAAAGCCCCAATAAGTAGAGACTGCAATAATAATAAGATTAAGCAATTTCTTTTTAGCTAGCACAAGCTTAAAACTGTTCACAAGCCGACTTCATAAATTATATGGCAGAAGTGAGCAAATTATTCATGCAGCTTATTTGTTGTAACTAAAATTTGTGACTCGTCATAATCAAAATCATAAGCTTATGCTGCGCCAGCTGAGCACAAATAATACTGCCTCATCTCAGTGTTTCAGTCTTGCTTCATTTAAATCGAAACAAAACCGTTCCTTAAATTTTTGAAACATAGATGCTGTAAAGGTCAAAGATCTGAGAAAGCGGACCATCATAATTTTGTAGATGAATAAAGCATTGCAATTTCAAATTACAATAAATAAAGAGATTGTGAAATGTATCAGTTTATACTGGAAGAACCCAATAAAAGAGCTAAAAAAGTAGTAAAGAACTTTTTTTTCTCCATTGAAGTACTCAAAACTTATTAATACCATTACTGTACAAATTAGACAAGTCGCAGCTTTATAAGATTTTCCTTTTGGCTGCAAATTTAAACCATTAATTAAAATAACATACTTGCAGGTGGCTCTCTTGTCAAGGATTCATCACAGAAACTTGGTTCCTTTGATTGGATACTTTGAGGATGACCATCAACGCATGCTTGTCTATGAATATATGCATAATGGAACTTTGAGAGATCACATAAATGGTCTGCACCATAATTGCTACACTTTTTCTTTGCATCATTTCCTCCTTGTACTGAATAAGTGTTGAAACTTACCACACCACAATGTTGTGAACAGAGTCCACCAGTCAAAAGCATTTGGACTGGCTAGCACGTCTTCATATCGCAGAAGATGCAGCCAAAGGTTATTATAAAGCTTTTACTGTCGATAACTTAGAAGTATGAATTCTCTTAGTTATCCATGAGGCACAAAATAACTTTTTGAGCTTCCTTATATAGGACTTGAGTACTTACATACTGGATGCAACCCCTCTATCATTCATCGAGATGTGAAAACAAGCAACATTCTATTAGATATAAACATGCGAGCAAAAGTATCTGATTTTGGACTATCAAGGCAAGCTGAAGAAGATTTAACACATGTCTCAAGCGTGGCACGAGGAACTGTTGGCTACCTTGATCCTGAGTAAGCTAAAAAATATCATAAGATTGAATATTTTGCTAGTCATTTTCATTCTTCGTCCTCAAGTTTCTCCATTTCCAACAGGTACTATGCAAATCAGCAATTGACAGAAAAAAGTGATGTGTATAGCTTTGGGGTTGTCCTTTTGGAATTGATCTCTGGAAGAAGGCCTGTCTCAACTGAGGAATATGGTGCTGAATGGAGCATTGTTCACTGGGTAAAGTTTATCATAGATTTTTCTATTAATTTTCAGGCATCATAATGTTCATAAGGCATTAGTAATTTTGCAAATATCTCCTCTGCATAAATCACAATAAGTATCCAAATCAAGCCAGCTAGAAGAACTATAAAAACTGAAATAAAGGGCATAGCTCAGTACAAAGTGCAGCTAATCACAAGAATTAATAAGAATATTGGCATTGTCATATAGAAAGGATTCAGGAAAACTAAGATAAATTAATTATTTCCAATGTTGGCATAGTAGTAATCGCGAGAACACGCATATTGTTCTGTCTGGCTGAGAAAAATACTGAAGATGAAAAACATGCTTCTTTTTTCTGGATAGCAGCTGAGAGTACTCTATCATGTTCTGGAATCGCAGTAGTGTGCGTGCTGATAATTGGTCAGTGCTATGAAGTTGCTAATTGGACAAAATGAAATAAATTGAACAAGCAAAGTTGTAACTCAACGATCATTAAAAAAAAGCATAAGGGCCAATAGAATCCACCAATTTGAATTGGTTTTATTAAAATTTATATCTTCACCAAGGTGGAGATCATTTCTGATGAAGGTAAATTCATTACTTGTCGCAGTAATAACTTATCAGCCTGAGTGTAATTCATTCCAGCATCTTTGTTAAGTTGTTCAAATCCTTTGATCAATCTTCTTATTACTTGAATAGTACTTGAACGAGCGGTACTAAGCAAAAGGTTAATCAGGCAAACTGATCATCTACAATGATAATCTTGTTGAAGTTTATGACCACCTCATAAAAAAACTTAAGTTGTTAGAGAGACCACACTTCAAATTACTTAATTGTATTATGTCTCACCAAAACTGACTAACAATATTTTGCAGGCAAGATCATTGATTCGCAAAGGAGACGTGATCAGTATCATGGATCGTGCACTAGTAGGACGCGTCAAAGTTGAGTCAGTATGGAGAATAGCGGAAGTTGCAATACAATGTGTGGAAAGGCATGGCTCATCCAGGCCAAGAATGCATGAAATCCTATCAGCCATACAGGATGCGATCAAGATCGAAAAGGGGATTGACAAATTGTCTTCATCAGGAAGTTCAAAGGCACAATCTTCAAGAAAGACACTATTAACAAGCTTTCTTGACATAGAAAGCCCTGACATATCCAATAGCTCACTTACCCCTTCTGCTAGGTGAACAAGTAAAAACAATCACTAGTGTGTCATGGTGTATGTCCTTGTCTTAACTTCCTTACTTTTTCTCTTGATCTACATTATAACTGTACATTAACACAGACACTAGTAAGATATGGCACACTGCATATTTTGGTGGCAACTAGGAGACGGTGCAGTCACAATCGAGCCATATAGCTCTAGATTGCGTGCATAATATCCATGACACTCTGACAAGATAAAGATTTTTATACTATTAGTGTAGTTTAACTTATGATATTAAGTCATTTACCATTTTTAACAGGTTAGTGATTAATGCTTATAGTAGAGATTTACCTCTAAATACCTTATAAGTGACTTGATTATGTAAATCATTTTTACATCTTGATGACGTGGAACTTAAACTCAATAAGCAATTACCTTATTGCATAATAATAGCAGTCATTGAGCTATCATTCATCCTAAAGTTTGCTCCATTTCCTTGAGTTGGTTTTATCTTACAGATTTTTTTGCACTCCTAATAGTAATAAGCAACAAACAATAGGTAGTGCAATTTCACTTTCTTATTTTTTTTGTTGGGGGGAGGGGGGAGGGCAACAGTAAGATATACCAGTTTTAAGATCTACGAGTAACTCTAATGAAAAAGAAATAAATAGAACATACAACGAAACAACGCCTACACCTCAAGCCCAATATTCTAGTTAGAGCCAACAATATGTTTACAACAACAACAATAACAAGCCCATTGTAATCCCACAAGTGGGGCTGGGTAGGGTAATATGTACGCATACCTTAACACTACCTTGAAAAGGTAGAGAAGTTATTTCCGGTAGACCCTTGGCTCAAGGAAAGATGAAAAAGAAGAAGTAGTAGCAAGATATTACTGGCCAAGACAAGGGAGACGTACAATTACCTACTAACCTTCTACCATTTTCGACCTCCATATCTTCCTATCAAGGATCATGTCCTCGGTAAGCTAAGGAGCATGTCCTACCTAATCACCTCTCCTCAATATTTCTTTGGCCTAGTTCTACCTCTCCGCAGACCCCCCCAAGGCTAACCTCTCATACCTCGTTAATGGGATATTTATGCCTATCCTTTTCACAAATACGAGCCTGTTGGGATTAAAAGATTGGTGAATGAAAAATGGAAGGATAAAAGTGAAGGGAAAGTGAGCTCCCTTTTGCTTTGGAAAGAGCAAGTGTCCCTCATTAGTAGTGGAAAGAAAAGTGAATGTGCTTATATTTAGAAAGCACTTCCCTTGATGTTAAATAGGTTGGAAAGAAAGTAAGCCTCGCGCCGTCGTCGTCGTCGCTCGCTCGGCTAGGATTCGGTCAACGATTGATTGATTAATCTTTTTGGACAAAATTTATTTCAATTATTTAATTAATTAACGAAAAGTCAACCCGAAATATCCCAGGACGCGCGACCCGGTCCGTTTCTTTTTTTTCCCGAAATATTTTAAATGGGAATTGTTTCCACATGTTCCAACAACTATGGCTGTTTCTGAAAGGTTGCAAACTTTTCAGAAACAATGCCAGAAAATGGCTATAAATATGCCTTGATCTCGGAATCTTTCCTTACGAAATTTTCTGAACTTCTTCTCCTTCTTTTGCACAATTAAATTCCAGTGTGGTTTACAGCTTTCGAGTGGTTCGTTGTTTCACCGGCGTTTTTGGTACCTATACTCTAGTGAGTTAAATCGTTCTATCCTGGGAGAATAATATTCCAACACCTCGGGTACTTGAGAAGAATAATTTCTTCAAGGACACACTGTGCATTCAGTGGGCTCGATTTTATTCCGAAATATATTTACTGATTCTGGTTTCTGATAATCTCCAATTTCTTCCTATTTCTGTTTTTTCTTGTTTCTGTTTTATGTTACAGAAATTTACTATTTTGTAATAATATATTATAGTATTACAGATTACTAACAATCTTAAAGAAATTATAAATATACTATAATCTATATTCTGATTTGGAGATTAAAACCTTTGTGGTTTTCTACTCCGTCTGAATTTTTCTATTTCTGATTTGAAGATATAAAAACTTCATCGGAGTATTAAAATTCAGAAACGATTTGAAAAACATAAAAATTTCATTATTTTATTGTGAAACAGTATATACAAAACTTCAGTTTTGTTTATTAAACGTACTGTTTATCATTAATTATAGTACTGTTTACTGTTCTATTTTCTGCCATTAATTGAACTCTTCTGTTGTGGACAGTGAGAAATGGCAATTGATAATGAAAATTCTTCTCCGACTGTTGCGGCAATGACGATAGCCTCTTCAAGCCAAACTTTTGTACCGCCGGCCAAAAAACGGGAAAATTATCTGGAGCCAACTTCAAAGAATGGCAGCAAAGGGTGTTCTTTTGGCTTACCACACTCGGTATGCAGAAGTTCACCAGTGAAGACCCTCCAGTGTCTGCCACCGACATGCCAGACAATGAGAAGTTTATGATTGTTGAGGCATGAAAACAGGCAGATTTTCTTTGCAAAGGCTACATCCTAAGTACTTTGGAGGATGACTTGTACAATGTCTACAATGCTATGAATACTTCAAAAGAATTATGGGACGCACTTGAGAAGAAGTACAAGACTAAAGATGCATGCTTGAAAACGTTTGCGGTTGTCAATTTTCTAGACTATAAAATTATAGACAACAAAATCATTGGAACCCAAGTTCAAGAGTTTCAACTTATTTTTCACAACTTTATTGCTGAAGGTATGGTAGTGAATGAAGCATTTCAAGTGGCTGTAATGATTGAAAAGTTACCTCCTTCGTGGAGAGATTTCAAAAACTATCTGAAGTACAATCGCAAAGAAATGAAGTTGGAAGATCTTCTGATTCATCTCAAGATTGAGGAAGATAACAAAACAACCGAGAAGAAGTCTCGTGAAAATTCAACGATTATGGAAGCTAATATCGTTGAGGAGATTGCTCCAAAAAGTAAGAAGAGGAAGAGGTCTTCCGGACAGACTGAGGATCAGAAGAAGAAGACATTCAAGGGCAACTGCTACAATTGTGGAAAAGCTAGTCACAAAGCCCTTTTATGTCGTCTCCCTAAAAAGGGCAAAAAAAGGGACAGGCCAACATAGTGGAGAAAAATGATGGCATTGATGATCTGTATGCAATGCTTTCGGAATGCAACTTAGTTAAAAATCTGAAAGGGTGGTGGATTGACTCTGGAGCCACTCGACATGTTTGTGCTGTCAAAGAAGCATTTATGACTTACTCTATTGTTGGTCCCGAAGAAGAGCTTTCCATGAAAAATACTGCAACAGCCAAGATTGAGGGCTATGGGAAGATATTCCTGAAGATGACTTCCGGTAAAGTGCTAATGCTCAACAACGTTCTTCATGTTCCTACTATTATGAAAAATATAGTTTCAACTTCTTTACTTGTTAAGAATGGATTCAAATGTGTATTTGTATATGACAAAGTTGGTGTACGCAAGAATGATATGTATGTTTGAAAGGGCTACCTCACAGAGGGCCTTTTCAAACTCAATGTAATGGTTGTTGATAATATTAATAAATTTTCAGCTTCTTCTTATTTATTGGAGTCAAATGATTTATGACATATTTATTTAGGACATGTCAATTATAAAACCTTGCGGAAGTTAATTAATTTAGAAGTATTGCCTAAATTCGAGTGTAATAAATCAAAATGTCAAATATGTGTTGAATCTGAGTTTGTAAAACATCCTTATAAGTCTGTTGAAAGGAATTCAAATCCTTTAGACTTAACTCATAATGACATTTGTGATATGAAGTCAACACCATCTCGTGGTGGGAAAAAATATTTTATAGCTTTTATTGACGATTGTACTCGATACTTTTATGTTTATTTGCTTAATAGTAAGGATGAAGCAATTGAAGCATTTAAGCAATACAATAATGAAGTAGAGAATCAATTGAATAAAAAGATTAAAATGATTTGAAGTGATAGGGGTAGAGAATACGAATCTCCGTTTGCAGAAATATGTTCAGAATATGGAATTATCTATCAAACTACTATCCCCTACACACCTCAATCCAATAAAATTGTGGAAAGGAAAAATCGGATATCAAAGGAAATGATGAATTCCTTATTAATAAGTTCCCGGCTTACCGCAGAATTTGTGGGGGGAAGCTATCCTTACAGCTAACTGAATACTCAACAGAGTACCCCACAGCAAAACGCAATCTATTCCATATGAAAATGAAAGGAAGAAAACCCAACTTGAAATATTTCAAAGTGTGGGGGTGTTTAGCAAAAGTACAAGTACCTTTACCCAAAAGGGTAAAGATCGGACCAAAAATTGTGGATTGTGTTTTTATTCGATATGCTACAAACAGTAAAATATGTGGGTTTTTGGTTCATAAATCTAATAATCCCGAAATTCATATTAATATGGTAATTGAATCAGATAATGCTAAATTCTTTGAAAGCATCTATCTGTATAATACTGAATGCGAGTCGTTAAGTGAAAGACCTAAACGACCACGGGAGGAGCCAAAGGAAAATACTCCAAGTGAAGAGGATCCAAGGCGTAACAAATGTCAAAGAACATCTACTTTCTTTGGACCAAATTTTGTGACATTCTTACTTGAAAGTGAGCCTCAAACTGTCAAAGCAGCCATGTCATCTTCTGATTTAGATTTTTGGAAAGAGGCAGTCAATAGTGAGATTCAATCAATTTTGGATAACCATACATGGGAATTGGTTGATCTTCCTCTAGGAAATAAGCCTTTAGGTTCGAAATGAATCTTTAAACAGAAAATGAAAGCTGATGGCACTATTGACAAATATAAGGCAAGACTTGTTGTCAAAGGTTATAGACAAAAGGAAGGCATTGATTACTTTGACACTTACTAGCCAGTAAGAGGATAACATCTATTAGAGTGTTAGTGGCACTAGCGGTCGTGTATGGTCTTGAAATCCATCAAATGGATGTTAAAACAGCTTTCTTAAATGGAGAATTGGAGAAAGAAACATAGAACAACCTGAGGGTTTTGTGGTTCCGGGTAAAGAAAAGAAAGTGTGCAAACTTGCTAAGTCACTTTATGGACTTAAACAAGTACTCAAACAATGGCATGCCAAATTTCACCAAACAATGTTGGCAAGTGGGTTTAAAATCAATGAGTGTGACAAATGTGTTTACATTAAAAACACTCTAGGTCATGAAGTCATTATTTGTTTATATGTTGATGACATATTGATAATAAGCAAAAACATGGCAGATATAAATGCTACTAAGCGCATGTTGGCTAGCAAATTCGATATGAAAGACTTAGGAGTTGCTGATGTGATCTTAGGAATCGGAATTCACAAGACTCCACAAGGTCTAGCATTATCACAGTCTCACTACATTGAAAAGGTACTTGACAAGTTCAAGTATTTGGATTTCAAAATTGCCAAGACTCCAATTGACGTGAGTTATGCACTTCAAAAGAATGAAGGTGAAAGTGACTCACAACTGGACTATGCAAGAGTATTGGGAAGTTTGATGTATATCATGAATTGTATGCGACCAGATATAGCATGTGCTATTAGCAAACTGAGTCAGTTTACAAGTAATCCCAATCAAATACATTGGATGGCAATGAAACGAGTTTTGGGATATCTGAAACATACCCAAAATTATGCTTTGCATTATAACAAATATCCTTCCGTGATCGAGGGATATAGTGATGCAAATTGGATCACCGGATCATCTAAATTTAAATTCACGAGTGGATATGTTTTTACAATTGGGGGTGGAGCAATGTCTTGGAAATAATCCAAACAAACGTGCATCGCCCGTTCTACAATGGAATCTGAATTCATAACCTTAGACAAGGCCGGTGAAGAAGTTGAATGGCTCTGTAATTTCTTGAAAGATATTCCATTTTGGCCCAAACCTTTAGCACCTATATGTATACATTGTGATAGTCAAGCGGAAATAGGCAGGGCAGGGAGCGTTATGTATAATAGAAAATCTCGTCACATACGACGGAGACACAATACCATTAGACAACTACTCTCTAGTGGTGTTATTATGATTGACTACGTAAAGTCAAGAGATAACGTGTCGAATCCACTTACAAAAGGCCTATCTAGAGAGGCAGTTGAAAAATCATCGAATGGAATGGGATTAAGGCCTAGGATAAGTCATCATGGCGGTAACTCTACCTAGCAGACTGGAGATCCCAAGAGCTAGGTTTAAAGATATCAAACAAAGTTATGAATGAAGGTTCAACATTGTCAAATAATTCAACCTATTCTCATGATGAAGACAATGTTCAAAAATTAGGGTAAAGCATTAAAGTTATTTTGATGAGTCAGTAAAGCTTAAAGTTTTTTAATGATCTGCTAAGTCTGGCAGGAAATGACCAGATAGTGTGTCTATTGGATTACGCATTTAGAAATCACCTATGTGAGTGTGAAGTGTAAGCCGCTTCAAGGGGAATGAAAGTAAAGGCCCATTCTCTAAGCACTCATAAAACCAGGCGGTATTCATGGCTGAAACGAACACAACTGTGAGAATCATAGATGGTTAAGGGTTGATTGTGTGACTTATGTTGTCTAGGTATACAACAAAGCTCGACGATTCAAAGATATTAAATTTACCGATTGACCGAGTATATGCGATATAAGTTCACTACGGAAAGTTCAAAGGAAAACCTACTTATCGAGATGCAATTAATCTTTGCATGTAAATCACACACTCGTTCGTGTATTCCTTTGTCTTATAGCCATTCCCCATTCATGTGGGGGATTGTTGGGATTAAAAGATTGGTGAATGGAAAATGGGGGGATGAAAGTGAAGGGAAAGTGAGCTCCCTTTTGCTTTGAAAAGAGCAAGTGTCCCTCATTGATAGTGGAAAGAAAAATAAATTTGCTTATATTAAGAAAGCACTTCCCTTAGTGTTAAATGGGTTGGAAAGAAACAAAGCCTCGCGTCGTCGTCAACGTTGCTCGTTCGACTCGGCTCGGCTTCAGCTTCGGATTCGGATTTGGTCAACGATTAATTGATTAATCTTTTTGGATAAAATTTCTTTCAATTATTTAATTAATCCGTTTCTTTCCCAGATTATTTTAAAATAAATATCCCAAAATATTTTAAATGGGAATCGTTCCCACCTGTTCCAACAGCTATGGCTATTTCTGAAAGGTTGGAAACTTTTCAGAAACAGTGACAGAAAATGGCTATAAATATGCCTTAATCCCAGAATCTTTCCTTAAGAAATTTTCTGAACTTCTTCTCCTTCTTCTGCATAATTAAATTCCAGTGTGGTTTACAGCCTTCAAGTGGTTCGCTGTTTCACCGACGTTTTTGGTACCTATACTCTGGTGAGTTCAATCGTTCTATCCTGGGAGGATAATATTCCAATACCTCGGGTACTTGAGGGGAGTAATCTCCTTAAGGACACACTGTGCATTCAGTGGGCTCGATTTTATTCATCAATATATTTATTGATTCTGGTTTCTGATAATCTCTAGTTTCTGTATATTCCTGTTTTTTCTTGTTTCTGTTTTATGTTACAAAAATTTACTGTTTCGTAATATTACAGTATAGTATTACAGATTACTTATAGAACCATCTAAGCCTCGCTTCCTGTATCTTATCCTCCACCGGGGCCACACCACCTTTTTTTCTAATATCTTCATTCCTAATCTTATCTATCCTGGTATGCCCGTACTTCTATTTTAACATCCTTATTTCTGCTACGTTCATGGACATGGGAGTTTTTGACTGGCCAACTCTCTGATCCATACAATATAGTCAGTCTCACTATCGATGCGAGTCTTTATTTCATCCATCCCTCTCCAATACGATGTGTGACATCCTAGTCAATCTCCCCATTCCCTTAGATTATTGACCCGGGGTACTTGAAACTCTCTCTCTTGGGGATGATTTGTGTATCAAGCCTCACTTCCACATTCACTTCATGAGTCACGCCGCTAAACTTGCACTCCAAATATTCTGTCTTAGTTATGTGCTACTTGAAGCCTTTAGAATCCAAGGTTTGTCTCCAAACCTCCAACCTAGCGTTAACACTGCCTCGCGTCTCGTCAATCAATACAATGCCATCTGCAAATAACACCCACCATGACACTTCCCCTCGAATATGACGTGTCAGTGCGTCCATCGCCAAGGCAAATTGTCACGACCCAAAATCCGCTATAGGTCGTGATGGCGCCTAACACCGCCGTTAGGCAAGCCAACGGTAATTTATCAACTTAATTACTCAGTGATAGATCAATTTAATTACTCATTCTAGTACTTTAAAAAATCATAATTTCTATTTGTTAAATAGTATGAAATATAATTACATGAATTTCAATAGTGAACAACCCGTAGGAACCCCAAAAACCCGGTGTCACAAGTGCATTAGCATCAACTAGGAAATATAATAAAGTACAACATCTGTTTGGAATATAAATTAGACAAGAGAATATATATAACTCTGATGGAGACTCTGCAGGCTGCGGATCGTAATATGGAATACAGCTCACGGTAAAGTCCCCGCAATAGCCGCACCTCTGCGCCCAAAAGACCACCAGACATATATGTACATGCACAATAAGTGCAGCAAGTGAAGCATGAGTACGTAAATCAATGCGTACCCAGTAAGTATCCAGCTAACCCCATAGAAATAGTGACGAGAGGTCGACATCGACACTTACTAGTGGTCCAATAAGACAGATACAGTAGAAGTAAACAGATGTGAGTCAGAGTAGATAAACGAAATAACAAGTATAAATACGCGGTACAATTCTCCTCTCGACAATAACTCAAGCTCTCAGCTAGTAGTTACCTCCTCAATCGGAGTATATATAATGGACCTCGCCAGATAGGTCGTCACAGTTCAAATAAGGAAAACTCGCCGATATACTGGCTTCTTGTCAATTATTACGCACGATTTCATATGAGTATTTTATAGAAATGTCGAGGCGTACGGCCCGATCCATCATAATATTGCTGAACCATAGATACATCTATTGTATTGCCGAGGCGAACGGCCCGCTCCCATGAGAGTGAGATATATAATCTTGCTGAGGTGAACGGCCCGATCCCATCATAATGTGCGCACTGCTGAGGGTCGAACGACACGAACCATAGATGTATCTATTATACTGCCGAGGCGAACGGCCCGATCCCATTAGAATAAGAAGTTTTGACGGGTCCTTGACCCTACTCACAAATAGGCATGTGAGTTATAGATTTTAAGGAAAACCTTTCGAGGAAAACGCATAGCACGGGAGAAATTCATGAGAGGAGTACAATTATTCCGCGGCTAAACAGTAAGCCCGTCAATTCTCTACAATAGCAAGTCTATCACTCTATGCAAGTCTAGTCTCAAGTTGTAACGTAAAATAAAGAAATTTAATAGGCAAGCGGCAGCTCAAATAGTACAGTTATAGCATGACGAGAACCTAAGTCTACCCTGACATAACATGAATCTAGCTACGTACGGACTCCCGTCACCTCGTGCATACGTAGCCCCCGCAACAAGTAACACATATCAAATATATCACCTAGGGGTAGTTTTCCCCTCACAGAGTTAGACATAAGACTTACCTCGCTCCGAAGTTCCATAATCGGCTCCAACGCCACTCCAACACCTCAAACCGATGCCCGTCTCTCCAAAACTAGTCAAACAAATCCATAAATATATACTCTATTACCCATAATTAATCAATTTATAACAATTTTCAACTCCGCTCGAATAGTCAATAAAATCACCCTTCAGGCCCACGTGCCCGGATTCTGAAACTTTTCGAAGATAATCATTACCCATAACATTACGAACTCAAATATATAATTTATTCCTAATTCCATGTCCAATTTCGTGGTAAAAATCCAAAAATACCAATTTTCTAGGTTTTTCACCAAAATCCCAAATTTCTACAAGTTCTCATGCTTAAATCCATATATAAACCATGTATTTAACTCACAATGTGAAGAAATCACTTACCACATAATAGATGATGAAGATGGCACTCCAAAGATGCTCCAAAATCGTCTCACATGGACGAAATGAAGTGAAAATGGGCCAAACCCCCCGTTTTAAAAGAACACACTGCCGAGCGACCTTCCGCTTCTGCGGTCCATTAGCTGCTTCTGCATCACAAAGTCCGCTTCTGCGATTCCCTTCAGGCCCCTCAACCTCCGCATCTGCGGCCCCTCCAGTGCTTCTGTGCCTTCCTTCGCTTCTCCGGTGTTTCATCCGCAGGTGCGGTTCCGCTTCTGCGGAATTCAACCGCATCTGCGGTCCTAGCCTTTCCCATCAAAATACGCATCTGCGCTCCATTGGTTGCATCTGCGATCTCGCAGGTGCGGGAATTTCTTCGCACCTGCGACCTCTGCCCAGCTCACTCCCAGCTGCTTTTGCGGCGCGATCCTCGCTTCTGCGACCCAGCTTCGGCAGAAGCGATCGCACTAGCAACCAGAAAAAATCCCAGCATTCCCCTAGTCCAAAATCGATCCGTTAATTATCCGGAATCCATCCGAGGCCCTCGGGGCCTTAACTAATTATACCAACACGTCTCAAAATATATTACAAACTTAGTTGATGCCTCAAATCATGCCAGGCAACATCGAAACTACGAATCGACAATCGAAATCCTTCTCTAAACTTTCAAACTTCGACGAACGCGTCCAAATCATGCCAAAATATTCCGGAATGACGCCAAACTTTGCGTATAGGTCATGAATCACAACACAAACCCATTCCAAGGTTCGAAATCCCAAACGGACATCGACAACACTAAAGTCCACCTCAAACCAAACTTAAGAAATTCAAAAGCCTTTCAAATGCTAACTTTCCACAATAAGCACCGAAATGCTCCCGGGTGATCCGATACTCAACCCGAACTTACGCTCAAGTTCGAAATCAACATACGAACCTATTGGAACCTTCAAATCCCGATTCCGAAGTCGTTTACTCAAAAGTCAAACCTTAGTCAATTCTTACAACTTAAAGCTTCCGAAATTAAAATTTTCTTTCCAAATCAACTCTGAACTTCCCGAAATTCAATTCCGACCACACGTACAAGTCATAAAACATAAAGTGAAGCTATTCAAGGCTTCAAACCGCCGAACGACGCGCTAGAGCTCAAAATGATCGATCGGATCATTACACAAATAAAAACAGGTTAAGAGCTATACCCAGGTGTAATCTTATCACGACTGGAAAGTGTGTTTGTATGATGAAAAATAATTCCAGAAAATACTTTTTCAGAAGTCACGTTGTCTCACTATCCGACATTTCTAAAATTTACTTAGAAACTATTTCAAAAAATGGACTACAGGAAAAAGAAAAAGAAAAACATATCCCAAGAAAATTATTTTTCCTCTTTTAGTGGAAAATGTTTCTAGAATTTAGTTAGTATTGCCTGCCAAAACATGACTTACTGTTTGGAAAACATCCTTCCTCTCAAAAACAGCCTACATGAAATTTCATTTTCCATTTCACCCATTTGACCCAGTTCATTAATCAAATGGTTCATAATTTGGGGTTCTCTATATTTTTATTAACTAGTTTTAGGATATACAATTTGCGCGTGAACCTATATCATTAATTATATAGCTAAAAGAACTTAATAAATATTATTAAATAATACATTAGTAATAAAATAATTAAAAAAATATAAGTTCTTGAAAATAATTAACATTGAGTATATTATGAATCAACAATGGAAGGACGAAAGTCACAAAGTATGAGATGAGATTAGGCAAACACAAATAGAATAAAAAATTTAAATAAAATATTGGTAAAAGCATGAATTCAAACCACACGTATATTTAACCTCAAAATTTGATCGGCTCAGAGCTTCTTCTGACGTCTCACAAGAATGCTATAATCAATTTAAATACGGTAACGACTCGACTTGTCGTTTTAAGAATTTACGCCTCATTCAATGATTTAAGATCCCGAACAACTTTATAATATATATTATGATCCGCGGGTATGATCGAATTTGATTTTCGGAAGATTTAGAATTTAATTGAAAGAGAAATTCTCATTTTGAAACTTAAATGGAAAGAGTTGACCAAAGAGTTGACTTTTGAGGAAACGACCTCGGAATAGAATTTTGATGATGTCAATAGCTTTGTATGGTGATTTTAGACTTAGGCGCGTGTTCGGATTTGAATTTGGAAGTCTGTAGGACAATTCGACGCATTTGGCGAAAGTTGGAAAATAGAAGATTTTCGGAAAGTTTGATCGAAGGTTGAATTTTTGATAACGAGGTCGGAATCCGATTCTGATAATTGGAATAGGTCTGTTATGTCACTTATGACTTGTGTGCAAAATTTGAGCTCAATCAGACTTGATTCGATAGGTTTCGGCATCGAATGTTGAAGTTAAAATTTTCATAATAGACTAAGGTTTCAAGTGAGTCCGCACAAGACCTAACTTTAAACGATCATACCTCTCTTGATATGAAGATTTATATGGTGTATTACCTATCAAACGAAATGTCTATGTGTCTAGTTTCCAACGCTTCAAACTGTTCGTCATTCGGACATTACTACAAGAAGTTATTACCAAAGGCTGGAAAAAAATACGATTCTGCGACCAATTCTGCGATCGCAAAATCATTATGCGATCGCAAAACTGCTTCTGCGATCACAAAACTGGTCGCAGAATGGACCAGAAGAGCCCAGTTCTGGGGCACTGATTTTGCGATCAATTTTGCGGCCCGCATACCCATTATGTGGTCCATTATACGACCGCAGACCTGCTTTCGGAGGGTTAATTTTTCTATTTTTATAACCCGACCCCATTTTGATAAATAGGCTTTGGGGTTCATTTGGGAAAATTATCTGAGGTTTTTTAGAGAGAAGTGAGAGTGTTCTAGAGAGAGGAAGTAGATAAAGTATTTTGTTCATCAAGATCTTGTCTCAACTTTGAAATCCAACAAGGAAATCTCACAAGTTCTTCATCTAAGAGGTAAGGTTCCATACCCCTAGTCTTCAATTTCGAGTTTGGGGTAAAAGATTGGTGATTGGGAGTATGATTCTTGGGTGTAAGAGTATTATGTATATATGCTTGTACCAATAAAATTTGTGAGAAGATTGTTGAGACCAAATAAGTAAAGATTGGATTGTGGAATGAAGGAAATCTTGTAGAAGAACCTTGTAACCAAATTTGCACACCTAGTGTTTGATAAAATGCTGAAATGAGCTGAAACCATGAAAATTTTCCTAATTATGGTTCACTTTTGTTATGCTTCTAAATAGATTGAAGTTGTTAGAATTTTTGGAACCTCGTAGTAATGTAAGGAAGGCTCAAGAAAGATTGGAGTCGTCCGGAGGTCAATTCAAGCAAGAAGGCGATTTTGGAATATCGGCCTAACTTCAAAAAGGTAAGTGTCTTGCTTAACCTCGATTGGGAGAATTTTCCCTTAGGCATTGAATCTTATGTGCAAATTGTGTAATTAAAAATCATGTACGCGAGGTGACGAGTACGTACTTGGTTTATATATACGAATTTCATTGATTAAAAATCCTTAGATGTTCTTATGTATTAAATTGAAAATTATTGGCACTTATTAAATCCTCTATTTGCCATGCCTAGATCCTTGTTTATTGAAATTATTTCTATATGATGATTTGGTGTGATTGCCACCTTGAATTTATGTGAAATATATTTTGTTAAGATTTTGTACACATTATGGTCGAGCCATGGGCTCCTTATTGTGGAAAATAATGTATTGTTGATTTCTGGGGCAAGTTGTGATATGTGAGCATTTGATGTGCAGTTGTTGAAATCATATTTACTTTGAGACTACGGAACGGTATTCCGGGAGATCCCCCTGCCCTGCACATTTACTTTGGAACTACGAAACGGTATTCCAGGAGATTCCCCTGCATATTTAATTTGGGACTACGGAACGGTATTCCGGGAGATACCCCTGCACATTTACTTTGGGACTACGGAACGGTATTCCGGGAGATTCTCCTGCACATTTACTTTGGGACTACGGAACGGTATTCCGAGATATTTCCCTGCACATTTACTTTGGGACTATGGAACAGTATTCCGGGAGATCCCCCTCCCCCCCTCCCCCCGGTCTTGCATATTTACTTTTGGGACTACGAGGCGGTACTTCGGGAGTGCCCTTTTGTTGATATTTTCTATGGATGCACTTGCCTTTGGTTATTTTACTTTTCCATAATTTGTAAATTCTTGTATTTTTCGCGATGTATTATTTGACTTAATATTAAGTGTTTTATATTTCTTGATGTATTGTGTTGACCTTGACTTTTTCGTACAAGACTTTGAGGATTTGTATATTTGGTTTGTACTTGTTTTTGATGATTGAGCTATTTTAAATAAAATAAAAATTTCTAGTATGTTTAATTTAATAAATTCTATATCCAAATCAGTAGTTTAGCTGATGCTTTATTTTAATGGAAATGTTATTTTTCCTCACTCAAACGATTTCTAAAATAAACTTATCTTTTTGTTGATTTCTTACTTGATTTAAAGATTTTTAACCTTACTTTATTGAAAATAAATTGATCATGTGAATCTTATATACATTGATATTTTGGTATGTGAGTTGTCCGTGCAGTTATAAAAATAATATGGGCATGAGGTGCTGGAGAAAAATATGATGATTTTATTATTGACACGTGAGTTGTCGGTGTGATGGTGATAGAAATATGGGCACGAGGTGTCGTGGAAAATATGAAAGTGGGCTGAGACCCGTAATTTTTATGATTGTGAAATGAGGTGTCACATGGTGACTTTTACTTGAAAATATATTTATTGAAAAGAATTATATTTGAAAGATAATTATTCAAAAGAAGTATATTCGTAAGATATTTATCTTAAAGAATAATATGTGAAGGATTTATATTTGAAGGACTTGACTTGTTGATTGTACTTGTGTTCCTTATTCGCCTGAGTAATAATTATGATGTTCTTATTGACTTGTTGTTATATCACTGGTTGAGTTTGTTATTATCACTGCTAGTTGTTTTCCAGTACCATTGTATACTGCTATATTATACAGGTTATTTGACTAGTGAGTGTCTTAACTGTACCTCGTCTCTACTCCACTGAGGTTAGTCTTGATACTTACTGGGTACCGACCGTGGTGTACTCATACTACACTTCTGCACATTTTTATGCAGAGCTAAGTATTGGAGGTATCAGACCTGGACAGGGTTAGAGTGTGATTGCAAGGATTCAAGGTAGAGCTGCTTGGTCGTCGCAGTCCCTTGGAGTCTGTTCATTTCATTGTACTGTTAATTTTTAATCAAACAGTATTGAGTGTTCGATCATTGAGATCATTTCATGTATTATGTTAGAGTTTGTGACTCAGTACTACCAGTCTTGGGGGGTTGTTATAATTATTTCCGTTGTTGGTTTCGTTTAAAAAAAAATGGCTTCCAAATGTAATGGAAATCGGCTTACCTAATCTTAGAGACTAGGTGCCATCACGACGCTTGTGGTGGGATTTTTGGTCGTGACAAGTTAGTATCAGAGCTCTAGGTTCATAGGTTCTACGAGTCATGAACGAGTTTAGTAGAGTCTTGTGGATCGGTACGGAGACGTCTGTACTTATCTTCGAGAGGCTATAGAACTGAAATTTCACTTCTTTTATTCCTTATCATGCTGCATTTATTCGTCTTGAAGCATATATCTTATGTTCCTTTTGCATCCACTCGTGTATGAAATTACGCACTCTGTATCAACTATGCACCAACGGTTCGTGATACTATAGAGGGGTTATAAGGGAGCCAGGGTTGCTCAACCATTATTACAACGCGTCGTCCAGATCAAGGATGCGAAAGTATTGAGAGATCATTCAGTTGTGTACATTGAGGTGCAGGAGGTTTTGACATCTGGTTGATAAGTATGATATTAAAAAGGTTTAATTAATTGCCTAATCATCACAATTGTGGTAGGGTCACGGGGTGGATGTAGATCTGAAATAGTTTGTGGTATTAGAGACTATGTAGTTCGTATGGGATTTCTATTTAGCTAAGGGTACATACGCAACAAAGGCACTGGAGGAAGCGAGTTTAACTATCACGAGGATGACATGCGCCAAATAAATGGCTTGAGGTGTCTTATGACCGGTGTCCTACGAGCGATGAAGGTTAGTATTGTGGATCATCGGAATGTGTCCTATAGCTTCGCGCCAAGTGAGAGAGTCCACTATCAACGATCAGATTGCGGGGTCATGTGTTATATGAGTTTTGGCCTGAGATGTATTTATGTTGTATTGAAAGGTTCTCCGAAACTTGTATATGATTAAGAGCTGAGATTTGTATGGGATGATGCTGGGACTTGCGGTATTTCCGCTTCGTTAATAATTCTACATTTCAGTATCAACGAGGTCATGGAAATAATTCCAGAACACTCGAGGTGTTCCAGTAAGTTCTTTTAATGCACCACCAGCACGGGATTCCTATAATGGTTATTCCAGTTATCCAGCACAGACTCAGTGTGAGCAGCCGAACCCGTAGAGGGGTTGTTTTGAGTGTGGTGATACTAGGCACATCAAGAGAAATTGTCCCAGACTTGGGAGGGGTGGATTTCATCAGAACACTCAGGCTACAAGCTTTATTCCAGTTAATACTCCACGTGCATAGCCAGTTAGGGGTGGAGGACAGGCGGGTAGTAGGCGCCTAAGAGGTGGAGGCACGACCCGTTGTTATATTCGATATGTTTTGGCTGAGGCCGATACACTAGATGGTGTCGTTACAGGTATGATCCCGATTGGTTATAAAAGAATATTTTCCCTTAGTTTGATTCGGATCCGAATATTGAGGTGAGTCCTCCTATTATGCTCTGCTTATAGGTAAGCTTCGAAATTTTGTGAACCACTCACATGTGTATCCCTGTTGGGAGGTTTGATGATGTTAGCCCGTGTCTATCATTTTTATTTTGTACATCATTGAGGGCTATAAGTCCAAACGTGACTTTTTATTTCTCACTACTGTGAGTTTTGATGTGATTTCAGAATAATTGATTTCAATTTTATGAATTATATGCCCTACCTGTATGAGGGTTCATTATATGTTGTGAAAATTATTTATGAAATATATTGAAAAGAAGAAAGAAAGAAAATTGAAAATTTCAGTCAGCTCAATGTGCAAAATACTTGTGATTCGGAGTTGAGGACGAGATCCTCGCATTTTTATATGATGTGAAATATTTAAACCGGGCTACAAGCCACGGTGGAAGCTATATAAGGACGAGGTCCTTGTGGTGAAATATTTACGAGTTTAAAATTCTCCCTTTGTGAAATTTAATTGTACAATAATATTAAATATGACTCATCAATCCGAGTAAGCAATCATGAGGTCTTCATGCCTCACATTCTGTTGTTAGTATTGTGAAAATTCGAAATGAGGTGGTAGTTAATATGAGATTAATTGATGATGCTGGAATTAATTATGAACAACTTTTAAGACCAGAGATATGGTGATGAGCATACATATGATGTGCTTCATGTCCTGATATCATTATGATAATGCAGTGCTTGTAATGCTGAGATTGGTGTTATTGATATATACCTTGTGGTATTTTGTTGGGTTGTGGATGTGTTGTTAGGAGTAATTTTGGTATTACTCTGACAGGTGGATAGGCCCAATTACAGGGGGGACTCTACCGAAATTTCTGAAAAATTTAGGAGTTAGTAAAATTTGGAGGATTGAGATTTACAAAGGAAGAGATAAATATGTTATGTGTTTGAGGGCGAATGATACTAAGCGAGTAAGAATGTAGCAACCCGGGAAAAAAAAATTGAAGTACTTCAACACTGTCAAAAAAGTTGATGTGTGCGTAGGCACGAGTTACTATAGCCAGTTGAGACTAATACCGTGTGTCGAAGTGAAAATCATGTCTTTTGGAAATGATTGGAGAGTTAGGGAATTTGCTTTAAAGCTTATAAGAATGGAGAAAAGAAATAATCTCAATTGAGATGGTGTTGTCGGACCCGTGTTAAATTACGGGAATGTAGAATCACCCACAAGTATGTGTGTAAGAATACACTCAGTAATTTAAAGTCCTCAGAAAGATTCTTGGCACGTTCGAGGACGAACGTATGTTTAAGAGGTAGAGAATATAACGACCCGACTTGTTATTTTAAGAATTTATGCCCTATTCAATGACTTAAGATCCCGGACAACTTCATAATATGTATTATGACCCGCGGGTGTGGTCGAGTTTGATTTTCGGAAGATTTAGAATTTAATTGAAAGGGAAATTCTCATTTTGAAGCTTAAATGGAAAGAGTTGATCAAAGAGTTGACTTTTGAGCAAACGACCTCGAAATAGAATTTTGATGATGTCAATAGCTTCGTATGGTGAATTTGGACTTAGGCGCATGTTCGAATTTGGATTTGGCAGTCCGTAGGACAATTCGACGCATTTTGGCGAAAGTTGGAAAATAGATGATTTTCGAAAAGTTTGATCAAAGGTTGAATTTATTATAACGAGGTCGGAATCCGATTCTGGAAATTGGAATAGGTCCGTTATATCACTTATGACTTGTGTACAAAATTTGAAGTCAACCATACTTGATTCGATAGGTTTCGGCATCGAATGTTGAAGTTGGAAATTTCATAATCGACTAAGGTTTCAATTGAGTTCGCACAAGATCTAACTTTAAACAATCATACCTCTCTTTATATGAAGATTTATATGGTTTATTACCTATCAAAAGAAAGGTCTATGTGTCTAGTTTCCAATGCTTTAAACCGTTCGTCATTCGGACATTACTACTAGAAGTTATGACTAAATTACCAAAGGCTAGAAAATAATGCGATTCTGCGAGTAATTCTGCGATCGCAAAATCATTATGCGATCGCAAAACTGCTTCTGCGATCGCAAAACTGGTCGCAGAATAGACCAGAAGAGCCCAGTTCTGGGCACCGATTTTGTGATCAATTTTGCGGCCCGCATACCCATTATGCGGTACATTATGCGACCGCAGACCTGTTTTCGGAGGGTTAATTTTCCTATTTTTATAACCCGACCCCATTTTGATAAATAGGCTTTGGAATTTATTTTGGGGCAATTATCTGAGATTTTTTAGAGACAAGTGAGAGTGTTCTAGAGAGAGAAAATATATGAAGTGTTTTGTTCATCAAGATCTTGTCCAAACTTTGAAATCCAACAAGGAAATCTCACAAGTTCTTCATCTAAGAAGTAAGGTTCCATACCCCTAGTCTTCAATTTCGAGTTTGGAGTAAAAGATTGATGATTGGGAGTATGATTCTTGGGTGTAAGAGTATTATGTATATATGCTTGTACCAATAAGGTTTGTGGAAATATTGTTGAGATCAAATAAGTAAAGATTGGGTTGTGGAATGAAGAAAATCTTGTAGAAGAACCTTGTAGCCAAATTTGCATACCTAGTGTTTGATAAAATGCACAAATGAGCTGAAACCATGAAAATTTTCCTAACTATGGTTCACTTTTGTTATGATTCTAAATAGATTGAAGTTGTTAGAATTTTTGGAACCTCGTAGTAATGTAAGGAAGGCTCAAGAAAGATTGGAGTCGTCCGGAGGTCAATTCAAGCAAGAAGACGATTTTGGAATATCGGCCTAACTTCAAAAAGGTAAGTGTCTTGCTTAACCTCGAGTGGGGGAATTTTTCCTTAGGCATTGAGTCTTATGTGTAGATTGTGTAATTGAAAATCATGTACGCGAGGTGACGAGTACGTACTTGGTTTATACGTGCGAATTTCATTGATTGAAAATCCTTAGATGCCCTAATATATTAAATTAAAAATTATTGGCACTTATTAAATCATCTATTTGTCATGCCTAGATCCTTGTTTGTTGAAATTATTTCTATATGATGATTTGGTGTGATTGTCACCTTGAATTTATGTGAAATATATTTTGTTAAGATTTTGTATACATTATGGTCGAGTCATGGGCTCCTTATTGTGGAAAATGATGTATTGTTGATTTCTGTGGCAAGTTGTGATATTTGAGCACTTGATGTGCAGTTGTTGAAATCATATTTTACTTTGGGACTACGGAACGGTATTCCTGGAGATCCCCCTGCCCTGCACATTTACTTTGGGGCTACGGAACGGTATTCCGGGAGATTCTCCTGCACATTTATTTTGGGACTACGGAACGGTATTCCGGGAGATTTTTCTGCACATTTACTTTGGGACTATGGAACGGTATTCCGAGAGATTCCCCTGCACATTTACTTTGGGACTACGGAACGGTATTCCGGGAGATTCCCCTACACATTTACTTTGAGACTACGGAACGGTATTCCAGGAGATCCCCCTGCACATTTACTTTGGGACTACGGAACGGTATTCCGGGAGATTCCTCTACATATTTACTTTGGGACTACGGAACGGTATTTCGGGAGATTCCCCTACATATTTACTTTGGGACTACGGAACGGTATTCCGGGAGATCCCACCCTCCCCCACCCCCTCCCCTCCGTCTTGCATATTTACTTTTGGGACTACGAGGCGGTACTTCGGGAGTGCCCTTTTGTTGATATTTTCTATTGATGCACTTGCCTTTGGTTATTTTGTTTTTCCATAATTTATAAATTCTTGTATTTTTTGTGATGTATTATTTGACTTAATATTAAGTGTTTTGTATTTCTTGATGTATTGTGTTGACCTTGACTTTTTTGTAAAAGACTTTGAGGAATTATATTTTTGGGTTGTACTTGTTTTTGATGATTGAGTTATTTTAAATAAAATAAAATTTTCTAGTATGTTTAATTTAATAAATTCTATATCCAAATCAGTAGTTTAGCTGATGCTTTATTTTAATGGAAATGTTATTTTTCCTCACTCAAACGATTTCTAAAATAAACTTATCTTTTTGTTGATTTCTTACTTGATTTAAAGATTTTTAACCGTACTTTATTGAAAATAAATTGATCATGTGAATCTTATATACATTGATATTTTGGTATGTGAGTTGTCCGTGCAATTATGAATATAATATGGGCATGAGGTGCTGGAGAAAAATATGATAATTTTATTATTGACACGTGAGTTGTCGGTGTGATGGTGATAGAAATATGGGCGCGAGGTGCCATAAAAAATATGAAAATAGGCTGAGACCCATAATTTTTATGATTGTGAAATGAGGTGCCACATGGTAACTTTTACTTGAAATTATATTTATTGAAAAGAATTATATTTGAAAGATAATTATTCAAAAGAAGTATATTCGAAAGATATTTATCTTAAAGAATAATATGTGAAGGATTTATATTTGAAGGACTTGACTTGTTGATTGTACTTGTGTTCCTTATTCGAGTGAGTAATAATTATGATGTTCTTATTGCCTTGTTGTTATGTCACTGGTTGAATTTGTTGTTATCATTACTAGTTGTTTTTCAGTACCATTGTATACTGCTATATTGTACAGGTTATTTGACTAGTGAGTGTCTTGACTGTACCTCGTCTCTACTCCACTGCGGTTAGTCTTGATACTTACTGGGTACCGACCGTGGTGTACTCATACTACACTTCTGCATATTTTTGTGCAGAGCCAGGTATTGGAGGTATCGGACCTGGACAGAGTTAGAGTGTGATCGCAAGAATTCAAGGTAGAGCTGTTTGGTCGTCGCAATCCCTTGGAGTCTGTTCATTTTATTGTACTGTTAATTTTTAATCAAATAGTATTGAGTATTCGATCATTGAGATCATTTCATGTATTATATTAGAGTTCGTGACTCAGTACTACCAGTCTTGGGAGGTTGTTATAATTATTTCCGTTGTTGGTTTTGTTTAAAAAAAAATGGCTTCGAAATGTAATGGAAATCGGCTTACCTAGTCTTAGAGACTAGGTTTCATCATGACGCTTATGGTGGGATTTTGGGTCGTGACATACTAATAGATATAATCCATCACTAATTTACCAAAATTTAAAGTGGACACAATTGTAGCTGAATTCAAAGTTTACTATAATCTAAAATCTAAATTTTAGTAAATTTAATATAAGATAATCTAATCATTTATATTGCCCATTAATTATATCGAGCTTTTCAAACTCACGTTTTTATTAATTATGATTAATAAAATTTGAGCTTTTAATAAGATAATCTTAATTATTTATCTCGTCTAATAATTATATGGAGCTTTTCACACACTCTTTTATTATTGTGACTAATGAACTATTATTATCATTCACACGAGTTTGTGAATGCTCTAACTTCTGTGTCACCTATCTCTCAACCAAATTTTAAATAATAGATGATATCTCTGTATTCACATTTCTGACCTCTGGTCAAAGTTATCTTTCTTTGGCATTTCTTTTCTCTTACTATTAAACTTCCCCTCAAGTTTTTATGGGCCCGTTTGTCCATAAAATAAAATAAAAATCGATTATTTTTAAAAAAATATGTTTGTCCATGAAATTTTACAAGTTTTTGAAAAAATATCGAAAATGAGTTTTCCAAAAACCAACAAGTGGTTTTGATCACTTTTTTAAAATTTTCAAATTTTTTCCCCATTCACAAAACTGTAATGTCTTTTCAAGTGAAATGCATGTCCAAACATAATTTCAAACATCGTTTTTCAACTTAACTCCAAATACTTTTTTTTTTCTTAAAAAATTATAGGAGTAATTTTTGTGTCCAAGCGCCTACTATGTACATATCAGAGTTTCAGAAAATGGTTGTTAATACGTTTCGACTCCGTTGAGATTTGGATTTAGGTCACATAAATGTGCACCCAATTTTAGGAAAGTAATATTATAAAAAAACGCGCCTAAAAATACTAACACGTTTGCAATTTACGAGGGCCATGAAATTTACTAAATGGCACACCTCGAATTCTAAGGATTAAACGACACTTTGGCTGAAAACGAGGGCCAAGATTTCGTTATTTTTTTTAATTAGTATGGCGCGCCTCGAGCCAAACTATGATATTCATGCTCCTTATAAATGCCTATTCTAGCTCTAATTCATATTCGGCGGAAAAAAGCTCCAATTCGTATCACAAATTCAAAGAAGAATAAAGGCGCAAAATTATCTTAAATACATAAAGCCGATTCGCTACATTAAAAATAGAAAGAAAAAAAGAGATTTTAATTCAATGCGATCAATAACGTGATGCACAAATAAAGATTATAAAAAAGAAACATTTACCTCTGGGGATATATGTCGATCTACCCTATTAATTGATTCATAAAATTAATAGCATGTTGGCCGAGCTTCTCCAAAGATCAAAAGTATTTTTTTCCTGAAAAGTATTTTTTTTCCTCAATTTAAGATGTTTGACCAAGTTTTTTGGGTTTAGAAAGAAGCAGAAGTAATTTTTGAGAAACAGAAAAAAATAGTTTCTCCCTAGAAGCATAAGCAGTTTTGACTTTTCTTCTTATCAAAAGTATCCTGAACAACATATTGCATATATCAAAATAACCTTACTTATTTTAAACGTAATATTTAGGATATTAATATATGAGTATTTCTTCTTATTTTTAGGATAGCTTTTTAATATATAATGACCTCAAGGGTGAATACTTTTATATTTGTTAAATTATTTTTTAATATATTTAAATCATATTAAAAGAATTAAAGCACTTTTTAATTTTATTTTTATATTCTACTTAAATAATTTAAAAAAATTTAATTATTATCTGTAATAATAAAATTTTAAAATTATTTATTTACTTATAATATCAATTATTAAGTAAATCTATTCATGTCCTTATTCGTAATTTGATACTTAAAAGAATTTTTTGAAAAGCTTGGTCAAACACAAATTATTGCTCAAAAATGCTTTTCATATTAACTAGTATCTATGAACGTGCGTTGCACGTTAATAATGGCACGTGATGGTTTAAACATTTATTTATATGAAGGAATACTAAAATTTAATTAATGAGAGAAATTTTATATATAATAATATGCCGAAAAATATTATTACATTAGCATAATACATGAATTTAAAATAAAAGAACATTATCAAAACTTACGCAAATAATCAATTTTGTCATGTTAGTTAGATAATTATGTATTACTTCCTTTAGTCCACTTTAAGTAATTTTTTGGTTGCTTTCACACATATTAAGGAATTCACCTTTTAGCATTAATTAACGATATAATTGACCATATTAACCTTAAAGTGGACTGGAGGGAGTATAGTTTAAAAGTATTTAATCGATGGTATCTTACCGAACTCTTCTTTTTGAACGATATTTTTTTGTAGTATGTTTCCTCCTAATTATTTGGTTGCTCTGCCTTAACCAGAACTCTTGTTGTCGATTTTGATATCTCTCTTGAAAGTGTAACATACAGTTATTCGTGCAAAAAAAAATATTACGGTAAATATAGTCTAATATTTAGGATATTTGTCCTTGTGCTTTATTTAGTATATTTGCAAAATATAAATATACTAAAAAATATTTTTACACAAATTTAAAAGGATATTCCTTAGCTTCGGAAGACCAAAGTTGAATTCAGGGATAAGAATATACTTAGAAGCACATTGACCAGTATCATAATTTCTCCATGTATGACGTTATTGTCAAAACTTCTATATACCATTTGTGTGCTATTACATAAGTTATTCGGCGTATCTAAGATTTTCAGTAGCATGACGAGCATATTTTTCTTCAAAATCAACCTATATACAATGGAAGATCAATTTTTAACTTAGTCTATTATATATACGGTGACACTAACATACGTAAGAAATAATAAACTTGACAACAAACATGTATGGTAGAAGGCCATTTGATATTAAAGTATTTAAGTATTCTTCTTGGTAGTAATTATTGGTATCATTTTATGCTGAGTCAAAAACTGAAAACCATTTTGTTTTTACTATAAAATTTTGCAATCAACCTTTTATTTAGTTGATCAACATATTCATTTTGCTAGCTAAGATAGCTTTTTAATTTTTTTATGTGATTTGCACAAATTGCATTTTAATCTAATGATAAAAGTATTTATCTTATTAAATGCACTACTATTATCATTGGGGTTAATAACCAAGTGTTCAGAAAGAACCAAATCATCTTTTATTGGATACTCTTCTTAGTTTCTGACACGAAGCAAGAAGACACTGAATACTGGATCTGTTCTTACTATATATTTTTTGTCAATTGAATCTTTTTCATTTGAGGCCAGAAGTATAACTTTGACAAGCTAGCTTTTATAGTCTCTGCTTTTGTCGATTTTGGAACTACTGGTAGTACTTGACAGAAATCACCTCCCAAACTATTAATTTTTTACCGAACGGTTCATTAATATCCAACATATCTCTAGAACTCCGGGCAATTGTTTCGATCGTTTGACACTTAGCCATAAGTGCTTCATCCCATATTATCAATTTTGCTTTCCTTATAAATTTAGCACCATTGCTCTGCTTTGATATATTTGTGATGGTTATGTAAGTTGTTTGAAGAGGTATATCAGATCTAAAGTGGGTGGCCTCACAATAAAATTGTTGTTAGTACATCACTTGCTATTATTGCTAATAATATCATGCCTCTTGATATGATATTTGCAAGTAATGCATGACATAGAAATATTATTTGATTTCGCCGGAGGCATCTAAAAGAATAATCCTGCTATACCAGGTCAACTCTTTATAATATAGTCTTGAAAGCTTGTTCTTGTCGATTTAGCTTTGATTGTACTTCCTCAGATACTTGTATAGCATTTTGATTCTTAATAATATACTAACCTTTTTACTTTATGTTCTAATTTTTTAAAAATCTCTAACGCTCTTTTTATGGAATAAATTTATGTATCCTAATTTTTTTTTAACTTGAATAAGAAACTCATATGATGAATTTAAAAAATAATTGAATTGGATTCCCTTGCTAAATAATTAATTAAAAATTTTAATTATTGATTTTAACATAAAAAATAATTTATTTTATGTTGATTCAGATCTTAATATTAGTTCATCTCTTGTTTTGAATATTTAATCTTAATTATAATTTTATCCACCATAAATTTTATTTTCAAAGAGTAAAAGATTGATATGACATTTAACTTTTAGATCTTTATGCTTGTAGAATCATTAGTGGTATTGACTCTTACCAACCATTTTTTTCTCTTTCTCACACATTTGTATTCTTAAATCACTACAAAAAAACTGGAATTAGCTACGAACGTCGTCGCTAATATGTCGCTAAATCGCCCGTAGCTAGCAGAATTTCTTGATAATCCGCCGCTAAATGAGATTAGCGATGGATTTTTCTGTTTAGCTACAGAATTTGTCCGTCGCTAAAAACAGATTTTTTAGTAGTGAATATTTTC